>NC_067401.1:70061533-70397783 GCF_016432865.1 Antechinus flavipes | reverse complement strand
TCATTATCAAAGGGCTGGGCACCAGTTAATTCATTTCAATTCAGTCCACCAGACATTTATAACTTCTGTGTTCAAGGAAGGCACTATATTTCACCTTTCTTTTACCCTCATAGTAACTTATTGAACTTTCTACCTTGTCAGATGGAAGATGACCTTTTTCCTGAGATTGGAATACACTTCTTTTTTGTTTTTTCTTATTCTGAGAGTATCTGATTGTTCTTGTGAATAACACTGTTCCACACAATATTACTATTAAAATTTGTTTTAAAATGTTTTATGAATTGTGTGACATGAATAGTGTCCCCTCTCCCCCAAACATATACTTCTTATTGTAGTCCCAAATAGATTATAAGAGGCCATCTAATCTGGCACTTTATAGATGGAAAAAAAACAAAAATAAAAACTAAAATCATTCTTAAGATAAAAGTTAGATTTAAGGATGGTCTCAGCACCTACATCTTGTCAGAAAAAATATATAAAAATTCTGACACCATTGAATCACTGGGATCACATTCTTCAGCCATATCTAGAGCCTGAATCAAAATGAAACTAAGAATTTGTTCTCTTTCCCTATTCTCAGTGACCTAGAAGACTTTGAACCTTAGGAGAATATATCATAGGAGAAAAATAAAAAAGATCATCAAATCTAAAAATTAGCCTTCTATTAGCACACACTACAGTCATTCACTGTCATGCATTTTCTGCCCTAGGTCAACCTGTACCTCTTTTCCTGGAGCAATCTCTTCCAAAAATAGAACTAGGAGGAGCTTAGAAATTCATGATTCAGATATGTTGTCCATGACAAACCTGACTTTAAAGTCTCATCACAGCTGATTCAATTGCTGTGTTTGGGGGGAGGGAAGATGTCCTCACATTCCCTGAGGACATAGTCTCTCTCAGATTAGGCTTTGATGACAGTTTTGTTCTGTCGCTCACTGACTCACTCCTTTCCTCACTCTCCATATATACTAATTGAAATCATCTTCAAACTGATCTCACTAACTCTCCTTTGATCTGTCATTTGCCACTGCCCTCCATACATCATAAATCCCTTTCTTGCAATATTGACTTTATAATCATAATACAATTCTGTCTTTCTCTTTATCCCTCCCTCCCTTCCTCTCTCCTTCCCTCTCTTTCTCTCTTTGTTTATCTCTGTCTTCATCTATCTTTCTCTCCCTCTTTCCCCCTCTCTCTGTTTCTTCTATCCTGTACTGTCTTCTTTTCTCTTCTCTCTCTGTTTATCTTCTCTTTTTTTCATTTCTTTTCTTCTCTTCCTCTTCTCTTCTTCCCTCATCCCTTCTCTCTCTCTCTTTTCTCTGACAACATTCAGTGTGGTCTCTTACCTGGTCATTAATCAATGCTTGCCTTATGCCTTTGAACTGAAGCTCCTAAAGGAACCAGTGAAAATGTAGACATTGAAATGCCTTTCTAAGGTAAATGTTTGTAGGATTTTTTCCCCCCTACTCATATTCTCTCAGTTTAATAACCACCCAGATTCTATTGGGTAGGATGTGAAGTTCTGAATCTTACCTACCCTACCTAAGAAGAAATGGAGGAAGAGGAGCTGTCAAAGATACAGCTTTTGACAGTGCAACACAGATTTATCTCAGTTCCCCAAATTAGGTTGCCAGTTTTTCCTGCTTGAAGGCACAAGTTGTTCTGCTGACTTGGGGTCAACTAACACAGCTTCACCAGAAGAAAACCAGCATCTTTTTTTTCATGAGACATACCTTGACTGGGTGTAGCACAGATATCCATAGAGAATCACATAGCAGAATTCCTGATTGCAGAGACCTGATGATCTGTCCAATTGAACTTTAGCTTATCCCACTCCCAAACATCTTATACTCTGAAACAAAACAGAGCTAGTAGACCAGTTAATGTCAAAGAAATCAAATATTTATTAGTGAAAAGTTAGAGGTAATATGGAAGGGTCAAATATGTGGCCTGGAGGCATTTGTCTGACAATCCCAACTAGTCAAACCAAATTAAAATGTAACTTTACATTTTTTAATGTAAAACTTACTTAACATATTTTTGTTGCTTTCAATCATTGTATGACCCTTCATGAGTCTATTTGGGATTTTTCTGGGAAAGATACTAGAGCAGTTTGCCATTTCCTTTCCTAGTTCAGTTTTTAAGGAAACTAAAGCAAACAGGGGAAAGTCACTTGCTCAGGGTCACACAGCTAGTGAGAATCTGAGGCTAGATTTGAACCCATGAAGAAGAATCTTCCTGATTCTAAACCCAGTTCTCTATTTTGTGTGATAGCTGCCCAACATAGTTTTATATATTAAAAAATTGTTTAACAAAATATTCAATAAATATCTAAGTATATAACATACAAAAATAAAGAGTATGAAAGTATTATATATTATATAAAATAGTTCACAAACAAATTATACAGCAAAACAGATAATATCAATGTGTCATGTAACATCAATTTGTGAACCCCCAGAGATAACCCCCGTTTCTATTTTAGTTTTAAATCACTAGTGTAGTGAATTGAATAGAGTGCTGCTCAAGAAGAGCCAGTTCCAAATCTCACCTCAGACAGACACTTACTACTAGCTGTGTGATTCTGGGAGAGTAACTTGATCACTGTACTTCATTTTCCATGTCTGTACAATGATGAGGTTGGATTTGATTGTCTTCAAAGTCTCTTCCAGATCTAAATCTATGACTATGACTGAATGTTCCTAGCAAGTTAAATAGACCAGCTAATTAGTTAGGAGGAAAACATTTACAATAACTTCATCTACCTCTAATTGCCCCTGTTTTTTTGCTGCTCTACTTTCCATATTAGGGCAGTTAGGGAGTGCAGTGGATAGAATGTGGGCCGAGAGTCAGGAAAAATCGGATACTTAATGGTTGTACAATCCTGGGCAAGTGAATTACTTTTGTTGGCCTCAGTTTCCTGATCTGTAAAATGAGCTGAGGAAGGAAATAGCAAATAAATCCAGTATCTTTGCCAAGAAAACCCTAAATGGGGTCATGAAGAGTCAGACATGACTAAATAACAATGTTTTCCCTATTGTGTTAAAAGAGGAAAATGAGAAAAATGTTAGAAGACTCCTATTCAGTTTCATTGCATCAGAGAAGGGGTATCAACTGAAAGTCACTTTTTCCTCTTCTTTCTTTTCCTCATCTTTCCCTTTTTGCCCTCATTAAAAATATAGGATAATCCTGCCTACCAGAAAAAGCCAGAAAGCTTCCATTGTGGGTCATCACTAACAAACAGACCCCCTCATCTGAATTATCTTCTATCTAGTCTAACTCCTTCATTTTACAGATGAGGAGCCAAGCCCAAAGAAATCATGTGACTTTCCCAGTATAACTTCTAATAATATCTGAAGAGGCACTTTAGCCCGCTTCTCCTTCTCCAAGTCCAAGACTTTATATATATTGTTCTAAGTTACCTGAAGTTGCATTTATCATAGTATCTCGGATCTTTTTAACATATGCATGGATGTTTAGTAATCTCTTTTTGGAGAAGAGATTTTAAGACTACAATTTGCTCCACTGAGTCTAATTTTTTTAATAGTTTGTTGGTATTTAAGTTTTAGTAATTTCAATCATTTAAGAAATAACAAGCATTGTTTTTCTTCTCTCCTGTCAGAATAATGAATTAAATTGTGTTGTGCTTGCTATTCTAAGAAGTTTGTTCACTATTTCTTCCCTCAGTTATTTTTTTACTACTCAGAATGAAAATGGTCAAATTTCCCTTTAGGTGGAAATAAAACAAAACTCGGAATAAGTAGTAGTTATTTGTTCTATCTTCTGGTATTCTAACAGTTTATTTCAATTTTGTTATCTAGGTTGTGATCATTTAAGTCCTCTATTATGACTACTTAACTTAATTTTAAAACTTGCTTAATTTCATTTTAATATTTCTAATTATACTTGTTTTATTGATGAAGATGATCAATTTTGGATTCCTATTCTTTGGTGATATCGGCTAACTACAAATTGTAGAATGCTCTAGGATCTGAAGAACTGCTATTGAGGATCACTCAGTGAACAAAGGAAAAGTATTAGTGGGCATGAGTACATTGCAACAATGCAAATAAGGAATTATGCAATAGAAGAATCTAAAGAATATTTTCAAGGAAATGCATGTTCAAGAAAGAAGAGTGGGTCTAACCAACATTTCACGATCCATGGTTTCTTCATGTAGTGAAAAGGATATAAAGAAAGTATCTGCACAGATGGGTGGAAATCACTTGGTAAGCTTATGGAAGTCAAAAATAGAGACTTTTTGTGAAGGCCTTACCCATATTGATGAGATCACATGCATAAGAAGGTGCTGAAACTGATTGCTAATATGTTTCAGGGAAAAGAGGACTAAATCTTTGAGATAAAAGACACAGGTTCTACTGCAACTTCTCTTGTACGATCATGGACAAATCACTTGTGGCCTCTTGCCCTTAGTTTTCCATTTTTTTAATGAAAATGTTGTGCTAGAAAATCTCTAACATTCCCACTAGTTCTAAATACTATGATTCTGCGTCCTTATTATTCCATGTTTTCATGAGGGGAAAACTTCATGTAGAGAAATTCACAAGATCATGAAATCATATACATTGGAGCTGGAAAGGTATATTTTAGAGACCATAGTGTCTGAGGAAACTGAAGGACAAAGAGATTAAGTAATTTGCCCTGAGTCATATAGCTAGAAAGCATCTGAGGTGTGATTTGAACTCAGGTTTTCCAGGTTCCAAGTTCAGCATTCTATACATTACTTCAGGTTGCCTTTAGCCCCATTCAAGGAAATAGAGGAGTCACAAATAAAACTAGAGCCTTCTGACTGTTAAGTCAGGACATTATCAACAAGATCCCATTTCCTATTTTTATTGCATAAATATTTGGCCCCATTTTAACTTGACACTCATTGGAATTTAGATTTAATAATTTTCTACGTAAGTGTAAATCTTTCCAAAAGGTCAAAGAGTTTACTTTTCAAGAAGAAAAGAGCAATTCCTGTATGCTGAAAAAGAACGAGGCTGAAAGCTATAGTGCATCGACTGACCTTCACAATGACATGATTCTGTTACTTAGTTAGGAACCATTCACACATTATCTCATGGTCACAGATGGATTATTAGATAATGCTGAGATTACATCATTTTACTTATTTTTGAATCTTTTCACAGACCTTTCCAGCTAGAAGGGAACTCAGTGACTACCTCATAAAGCTTTTAAAACTATTTGCCAAACATTTGTTACTAGCAGCATGTATGTATCCATATAAGCTACAATAATAATAATTTTGATTCTATGTAATGCTTAAAAATTTGGAAAATTCTTTAAATACTTGATCTGATTTGATCTTCCTAACAACTCCATAAGGCAAATACTACAGAAATGGTTATGTCTTTTTTTTTCCCCTGAGGCAATTGGGGATAACAAGTGTGCCCAGGGGAGTGTTAAGTGTTGGAGACCAGATTTGAACTCAGGACCTCCTGACTTCAGGACTGGCGCTCTAACCACTGTGCCACCTAGCTGCCCCTGGTTATGTCCTATCAAAAATAAAAAAAACAAAAAAACCTCAATTTGAAAGAGGACAAGTTACTTGTCCATCATCATACAGCTGGTGAGTTAGTCTGAGGGGATTTGAACTCAATTCTTCCTGTCTTTAGGTCCAGTACACAATCCACTAAATCTCTCATTTATATAAAAGCTTTGAGATCATAGGATAATAGATTTAGATTTGGAAGGGCCCTTAAAGGTCAATGAAGGAGTTAACATTATAAAACTTTTGTAGACCATAAAATGCTAATGTTGTTTTTGTCTAGTCCAAGTTCTTTGATACCAAATCTAGTATCCTTTCCAATGACAGTGCTCTTTTCAGGACCCTGTAAGGTTATGATAATTTTTTATTTTATTTAATTTATTTATTTTTTTTAGGATAAAGGTCTTTTTTTTTCATTTTTTTATTATAGCTTTTTATTTGCAAGATATATGCATGGGTAATTTTTCAGCATTGACAATTGCAAAACCTTTTGCTCCAACTTTTCTCCTCCTTCCCTCTACCCCTTCTCCCAGATGGCAGGTTGACTAATACATGTTAAATATGTTGAAGTATAAGTTAAATACAATTTATGTATACAAGTCATGATAATTTTTAATTCTATTATCCTCTTTTAAAAAGACAAGGAGACTGAGTCTTGAGCAACTTGTCCTAAGTTCTTTAACAAGTAAATCAAAACTGTGATAGCTATCAATTATATAACATGCTTCCTTCAATATATATGTGTATAAATATATATATAATATGTCTGTGTATATATAATATATATATGTAATTTCATCTCTCTTATTTTTACCACCTTCTCTTGTTTTTCTACTTTTTAAAAAGATGCTACAGATGATGTCTGACCATGTCATTGTTCCTATTTTTAAAAAAATCCAGTAACTGGTTGCTGCCAAAGTCAAATATAAAATCCTCTATTTGAATTTTAAATCTTTACAAGTAGCCTCTTCCGACCTTTCCAGTCTGATTAAATTTTACTTTCCTCTGACTACCATATAGTCCAGTGATCTGGACTTCCTTCTGATTTTTCAAACATGACACTCCATTTCCAGAATCCATGCATTTTTCACTGGTTGTCTTCTGACCATGGATTTCTTTCCCACCTATGTCTATCCCCTGGCTTTATTTATGTCCTGGATAAAATCTCACTTTTTGCTAGAAGCCTTTTCTAATCCCCCTTAATACTAGCGCCTTTCCTCTTAGATTGTCTATATTGTGAGTTCATAGTAGTTTGCAGGTTTTCTCCCCCACTAACTAAACTATGAGCTCTTTGAGGCCAGGATTGTCTTTTGCCTTTTCTTTGTCTTCTCAACTTTAGCACCATTTCTAGTACTGCTTAATAAATGCTTATTAAGCATATGGGTGACACAGTGAGCATTGGATGGGGAGTCAGTTAGATCTGAGTTCAAATGTGGCTTAGGTACTGTGTGACCCTGGACAAATTAGTTAGTCTGCCTTCAGTTTTCTCAATGTAAAAATGGAATTAATAACAGGAACTCCTTCTCCCCTAGGTTTGTTACAGAGATCAAATGAGATTATATTTGTAAAGTGGTTAGCAACAGTGCTTGGCTTCTAGTATGTACTTAATAAATACTCCTCTCTGCTTCATTGTTGACTTGACTATACCAGGCTAACAGCAGAAATATTTGTATATGAAAATGGGATTGTTCTTGCAAGAATGTATAGAGGATAAAATTAAGATTCAATCAATCAATTAATCAATATTTACTTCTTAAGAAGCAATGAGGGAGCCAATCATGTTTTAAGACCTCTGCTTACCAAGAGCCCACAATCTAGTTAGGGAAATTAAAAACCCAAAGCAACAAAAATAACAGCACAATTAACTGCCAAATATGTAATAGATGTTATCTAATGTGTAGTTCAATTCAGTTCAACAAACACTTTTGAAACACCTACTGTTTAAAATGGCAGTGTATGTATAGCAGAAATAACTTCTGATTGGGTTAAGCAGGGAGGGCTTCAGAAAGAATTATTTTGAAGTTGAACCTTAAAGATAGCTAGCTGCTGATATCTGGCAATAATTTTTAAAATTTTGGTGATTTGGTAAGTTTCCTTAATAACTCAAAGATTGATGCCTAGAATATAAGATGTATTTTAAAACAACTTATGACTCTTGGGAAGGTCATTTCTTTCCTCTTTCTCCTACAATGGTTGATTCTTGATTGATCCTGGTCATCTCTAAGCCTAAATCCTCTTCTTCCTCCCCTTAGTCTCTAGCAACTTCTGTTTCCCTTCAAAGGAATACTTCAAGTGCTTCCTCCTAAAAGAGGCCTTTGATGACAGCTTCCTTTTCCCTCTGATTATTAGTGCCTCATCACTTCTGAAAATACTTTGCACTTATTATTTATTTACCTGGGAGCTTTTCCACCCAAGTAAGATATAAGCTGCTTAAGGGAAAGAATAATTTGATTTTGAACTTTGTAAATATACTCTTAATGCTTAGCATAGTACCTGGCACCTGGCAGAGAGTTAATCAATACCTGTTGACCAGAATAGATTCATGAACATCTGTTAATTTCCTTCTACCTAGAGTATTCTGAATGTTTGAATAAAAATGATGCAAGTATATACTGATTATCTACTGGGATCAGGGAAGCAGGTGCCATCCCATCCTTGTTACCAGGTAACTTCTGTGTTGAGAGGGGGTAAGGAAATGTTATAAAACACATTAGTCTGTTCTGGCTTGCCATGAGCCACCAAGTTCTGAAAATGATGGTCTTACTATGTTGTAGATCTGAATAGTGGGTTAATGGGCCTATTGATTGGTGAGCTCCAGATGGAAATGGATGTAGCAATGCAGAGGGAAGCAAGGAAATGACCTTCCTTCCACTGTGCATAGTGTGGAGGGTAAATTTTTTTTTTTTAAAGAGGACAGCAAGCTCAATGAGTCAACAGTGTGACACAGCAGCCAAAAAAGCTAATGTGATCCCAGGCTGCTGAGAGGTCGCACAGATTGGAGAATGGGAGGTGATAATCATGCTGTATTTTGCTCTGCTCAGCCCACATCTGGAGTATTGTGTTCAGTTCTGTGTGCCACAATTTAGGAAGCACAATGAAATGACATGACAAGCTGGATCTGTTCCAGAGGATGACTAGTATAATGAGGGGACTAGAGACAGTGCCCTATGAGGGGAGAAAGAACTAGAATTGTTTATTTAGCCTAGAGCACAGGAGATTTAGGGAGGCCTGGGGCTATCTTTAAGGATCTGAAAGGCTATCTTGTGGATGAGAATTTAGATTTTGTTTGTTTGTTTTTAGCTTGGAACCAAAGAACAGAATTAGGAGCAAGGAATTCAAGTTTCAGGGAGAAGGCGGGTGTAGGCTTGCTATCAAGAAAAACTTCCTGGGACAAGAGGATCTTAATACATGTTTAGCTTGAGAACGTGTTAGGGTATACTGCACAGTGGGCTTTAAGGAGCGGTTGGGAGACCTCTTGTCCGGTGAGGAGTCCATGTAGGTTCAATGAAGCAATGCAGTATTTGCAAAGGGCATTGTGGTGCAGACTTCAGTTTGACCGGGACCTGACCTGCTTTTCATCCTAGGTCTGCCATTTAACTGTTTGTGTGACCCTGGGTTAGTCACTAAACTCCTCGGGCCTCAGTTTCCTCATCTGTAAAATGAGTTTGGCTCAAATGGCCTCTCAAGCACTTAACAGGAGCTAAATGCTTCTTGCCCGACTTACAGCTGCAGAAACAGGAAACTTAATTCGCCCTACAAAAATGGGCACCGTGATTATGGTGGAGAGGAGTCATGTTTAGCCTCCCCAAAACTTTCGTTTCTTTAGGTTGCAGGCTGGACACTGATGGCTGGACTTAAGGAAGGAGGAGATGGATGGTGGGGGGGCAGCTGCAGGTGATTCTCATTCCTTCCTCCAGAAAACCCATGGGGGTGGGCCCCGGGTTGGGGCAGCATCCCGCCCGGCACTGCAGCCTGCTATTATGCTCAGAACTATGAAGGGAATTCCAGACGCAGAGAAGCTTCGTACCAGGAGGCCCAGTCCCAGAGGGCGGAGGGGCTGGAGGCGGGACCCTAGTGCGCGCGTGGCGAAGGCGGCGGCGGCGGCGGCGGCAGCGACAGCGCCCACTCCCCCACCTCCTCGCCGCGGAGCCGCTGCTCTTCCCCCCCCCCCAACCCCACCCCCACCCCCACCCCCACCCGCCCCAGCTGCCCGGCCCTGTCGCGCTCCGCTCGGCTCTTTCCGCCGCCGCCTCTCGCTGGCCCGTGCGCTCCGGCACCTTCGGCAATTTCCGTCGGGCCGCGGCCGCCATTTTCTCGCTGCTAGTGTGTCTCGCTGGCTGCGCCGCTCGGTCCTTCTCAGCGGAGCTTTGTCCAGTTCGGCAATGGACGGGTACGTAGCCCGGCCAGCGCGGAGTTGGCGGCGGGTGGGACGGAGGGACGCGGAGCCGGGAGCCGGCCTGGGGTTCTCTCCATCCCCCCTCCGGCGGGGCCCCGGCCGGAGAGCCTGCGGCTGCCCCTCCCCGACCCGGGCTGCCGTTAGTCTCCCTCCCACCCCCCCACCCCCCCGCCCCCCCGCCCCCCCGCCCCCCCGCCCTAGAGCACACACCCCTCCTCCTCTTCCTCCCCGGGCGGGCTGGGGGCGGCCGGGCCGGGGAGGGGGCCGCCTGGGGCCCAGCTGGCCCCGGCGGCGCCCCGGGGCGGGAGCCCTTCAGAGCCGGGAGGGCGGCCGTGGCGGCGGAGGTGGGAGGGAGAAAGGGAGGTAGCCGTCAGCCTCGGCCCGAGCCGCGGGGCCTCGTAGACTCGGAGAGCGGCCCGGGCCTGGCGCGGCGTACGAGGCCTGAGCCTGCGGTGGGGGTGGGGGCAGGCGCGGCCATCAGTCCTCCCCGAGCTAAGGCCCGCGGCGCCGCTCGCCTGGAGGGAGATGCCCGCGGTCGACAGGGAGCGGGGCCGACACCGCCACTGCCTCTGCCGCCGAGCTCCACAGCGGCGTGTTGGGGAGCTGGGGCGGGAGGCGGGCGGAGAGAGAGAGAGGGAGGGAGGGAGGAAGGAGGAGGGGAGAACGGCGCGGAGGAGAGCCGAGCAGAGGAGGGGGAGGGCAGATGTCAGCCTCCTTTGTTTTCACCCGGGTCTGGTGGGGTGGGAGTTGGGGGGGGGGTGGGAGACCGCCTGAAGACCCCCTTTTGTAGGAGCGCCCCGACGCTTCTCCGGCTGGGCCATAGGGCGCCCAGAAACCAGCTTCTCCGAGAAAGGAGAAGGTTTGCAGCAAGCAATCAGCCCCCGAATAGGCAGGGGCCCTGCAGCCGTGGCAGAAGCCTAGTCTGGGAGAGTACACGCTAGGCCCGCTTTGTAAGAGCTGATGGCGAATGGACCTCTTCAGAAAAGTGTGGCTCCCTTAAGAACCCACTAGCTTCACCCCCAACTCAGGCAGCAACCAAGGTGGAGAACAAACACCATTTCTAGTGTCTTACTCTTTGTATCTTCTGTAAACACCAGAAGGCTTACAGCCTTGAGTGGAAAAGATCATTTAGTGTATTTTTAGAAAGGTGGTCCTCAATAACAGGAATTGGTGGGGCCCATTTTCCGTTTTAAGTTGGCAAAATGCCTTTGTAGCAAGAAGCTCATTTGAAAGGGGGGGGGGCAGAGAAGATATAGAGGAATTTCCCTGGGTTAGAGCTTTTCATAAAGAAAAAGTTTGCTTTGGCTAGATATTAAGGGACGAGGTTATTCATGAAATTATTTTTAGGGGCAGGAGGGACCTTATGCTGCCTTCCAATACAATTTTATTTTACAGATTAAGAAACTGAGACCTAGAGAGATTAAGTGATTTGTCCTCTGAGATTAGGTAATAAGGTTGGGAGTGAGTTGCAGAACTCATGAATCCTACTAAAGTGCTCTTTCAACTACACATTTGATTTAATAAATATTTTTAAGCCAAAAGTTACATAGTAGCATAATGCAGAATATCTGTATAGTTTGTTTTGTCATTAAAGCATCACACCAAAGATACTAGCCTGATTGTCATTAGTAACACTTCTTAGAAATGATCTCTGTTCAGTGAAGTAGATTTATGTTTATACTGGAAGATTGCCCCTCCCCATCTGTTTTTATTTTATTTTTGTCCCTGTAATAAAATTTCGAAACTCTTATGGATTGTAAATTCATTGTAGAAATTTTAAAAAAGGTAACAGTGTAATTTATGAAAGACTATCAAAATGTTAAAGATTTTAAATTTTTCTTTACAGCATTGTCACTGATGTTGCAGTTGGAGTGAAGGTAGGATGTGAACTTGGATGAAAATTACTAATGTGAAAATATTTTGTGGTGTTATTGAAATACATTATTTTCCCAATATAAGCTGTTTTCATTTGATGATTGTAAGAACACAGTTTAACTATTCAAATCTATGTAAAACTCAACTAACCAAATGTTTTTATGTGGATGTTTAAATAAGAAAGTTAGTTTTTTTTTTTTTTTTTTGAGAAGTTGAGTTTCATTATTTGATCTTTTGTGAGTTCATAGGGAAAGGCTGTGTAACTCCAAGAAGCTACAATACTGATTGAGTTAGACAACTGACAGCTTATTTGAAAGTATTCTTCCCACAATCCTAGGCTTGGTAATACAACTCCATGAAGAGCTTATAGTTTCAGTACTCTCAAGACATAAATAAAATCTTTTATAATTAATCTTAAAATAATTTGTTCTCAGCAAGTTAAGTACATTGAAAATCAATTTAATAGCTTTCTTTATAAAGAAGGAATAGAATGTTTTTAAGACACAACAAAGTTCTGGAGGAGTCAATTGTGATTTTGAAGCTAACAGCTAGTTTGTCTTAAAGGGGAAGGTCAATATTATTTGTTTGAGTTTCTTTATGGTATACAACTAAAAGCACTTTGTACATTTGAAAATTTGATTCATATTAATTTTAAAATTCTGACTTGCTAGGATGCCTGCAATCCTTGCTACTGGGAGAGGCTGAGGTCAGGTGGATCTCTTGAGTTGGGAATTCAGAGCTGCAGTAGTGATAAAGCCAATGGGATATCTGCACTAGATTTGGCACCAATATAGAGATTCAGGAGGCAAGAACCTTCCTAAGTCAGGCCAGATAGGAACATTCTTTCTCAAATAAAATCTGTCTTAATAGTTCTATCAGATAGTATTATGTATTACAGAAAGACTCTTCAGCCAGAAAAGAATGTAGAATTTAATAGTTAAGGTAAACACATGCAAATAAATGAACTCCTGAGTATGTGTATTGTATATGAAAATTAATGATAGAAACAAGAACATAAACAACTAACTCTCAAAAACATAAGACTATGTAGATCTTGTAGTTTATCTTGAGGTTTTTATTAACAGAAGAATCTTCCTGTCAGCAGGTTACCTCTAGAATTGATGGAACCTAAAGGATGGGAGGAAGGGGGGATAACAGTCTGTTTAACCTATTTTACTCTTTCTCTTAGTTCATTTGATTTGGGGGTTGACCTCAACTTTGTGGTCATGTGATTAGGAATGGAGGATACCAAAAGCAGCAATTTAGCAGAGTAGTTATAAAAAAGAATGTGATTCTATTCCCCAGTAAAGGGTTAAAACTTTGCTGGTTTCAAGTCTAATACTCTTGAATAGAAATATTTAGGTATTTATGTACAAGGAATATAAATAGATGCTACCAGATTTTTAACCAGCATACTAGAATTGATTCATCCACATTATTGTTACATATATATATATTTATTTTGATGATGATGATGATGATGCCATTGTCCAAAATGATATTGTAACCTTTCTAAGGATTATGTTCTGAGTCTTTGCCATCCCTGGCCTTCAGGAATAGCAAATATTTCTTTAAAGATGAATTTGATATTTGGAAACAGGCAAAATTTTTTCAGACCAAGTCTTATTTATGTATAAAATAGCAATTTTCTTGTTAGGTCATGTTAACAAACTCTTAAAATATTTCCAAAAAATTTCAGGATAGAAATTAGACCTGTGATTTCATGGAATAGGGAACTCTCCAATACAGGTTGTCACCTTCTGCAATTCATATTCGTGGAGAATTGCTTTGAGCGTTGAGAAGTTGTGACTTGCCCAGGGTCACACAGCCAATATGTATTAGAGGTTGTATTTCATGAAGGCTTCCTGGCTTTGGATCTGGCAAAAGTTCTGATGTTTTGAACAGTGAGCAACATCAGTAAAATCATGTTTCACTGTGACTACTTGAAAGTCAACAATCCTTTGTATAAGCTGTGTTGTATTTAACTAGTCTCACTGCATTATAGTCACACTTTATATATGCCAAATATTTGAAATGAGGGTAATTATAAAGAAGTTTGGCACTCACTGAAGCTTTTAGGGTAACTTTAGCTGTTTTTAAAAATTTAACTAATCTGAATGTTCTTCATGAAAGTTTTGCACTGAATTTTGAAAGAGGGGAGAGATAAGATTTGAACAAGGATATGTTGAGGGGCTGGTTAAACATATAGTTTATTAGATGGAAAGATTTAAGCATATTTTAGATTAAAAAAAATCTCTTTGCCTACCGTGCAAAGATAGACATAACAGATTCTAACATGGAGAAAGTAAAATATAAAATTAAGGAAAAGAGCAAGGGGACATTAAAGGGGGTCATAAAGCCCTATAAATCAGGGTTTCTAACTTATTTGGGGAGGATGGAGGAAGGAGAGCAGTAGGGATCTGTAGCTGAGATTTGAGATTGTAATATTCATGATCAAAATGAACCTTGAAGGAGATAATTTTTATTGCACTTTGTAGGAGATATCAGAATGAGACTGGAGGCTTGGAAATGAATACTTTTTAATACTTTGGAAGTAACTTGTATTATTAATATTAGTGAGTATAGAGAGTAAATGATGGAGCTGAGGAAATATGAAGAGGTACAGCAGGGAAATAGTGATGCATTATAAATGAAGCATGTTAAGAGTTGAGAAGGGTCAAGGAATTGAAATTTGGAGAAGGCAAAAGTTAATGTCTTTTCTGAAAGTGGAATAAATTAATGGACCTCATTTAAGACATATTTCTAAGATGACTTGTCCTACACATAAATTTAAACTTGGAGAAAAGGTAAGAAATCAAGATTTAAAATCAAAGGATCTTAGATTTGGAGTAGTAAGTAGTAAGTGTAGAAACTCCTCAGTTTTTTTTTTTTGTTTGTTTTTTTTTTGAGAAATATAAATATAGCCTTTACCATATAACCAGGTGACTTTTGGGAAGAAATTTTTGAATATTGGACAAATCTGCATCTGAGATTTGAGGAATGGTCACAGCTAATAGAGGAAAAGAATCCAACACACAAGATTCAGAATGAATCGTTAAAGCGGTTTGAGAAAATATCTAATAATATGTTGTCTCTAAAACTGAAGCTTTACTTGGCTTATGTTAGCTTCCTGAAATTGCAGTTTGGTGGAAAATGTGCAAATAAAACATCAAAAATAATTCCTAATCCTTTTCACTTCAGGTTTTTACCTTTGATAATGCAGATGGTTGAATAATTAAGACCATGGTTTAATTCTTTACAGGTGTAATGCATCTGAGTTTTACAGCTGGGGAAAATTTGCTGAGATAATATTTAATCTTTACGTTTTTGTAAATTTGATCTAATTATGCCCTCATTTACTGGATGTCTTTTCTTTATATTGGTTGAGGAGAGGGGAGGGTGGAGATGTAGGATAAGAAAAAATATTCCCTATGTTTGTATACAATAGATATGCTGAATTTCATCAGGACAGATTTGTTTAATTCTTTATTCTTGTAAATTAATTTGCAAAGTAAAAGTTATTTGGTCTTCCATTTGTAATACTGCTATTTTGCCAGTACGAAATGCTTACACATATGCTTATTGGGGGAGGGAGGGGGGGTGTATGAGAACATCAGTATTTGACAGGTACATGGTAATTTAATCATCCTATTATTTATAGTAAAATTATTAAAAGTGCTGAGAACAAATCTTCCTTTCATGAATAACTTAATTCAAGTTTTTTCCCACCCAAAAAATTTCTCATTGTACATTGCTAATAATTTCTAATGTTTGTAAAATCTTTTTGGCTATTTCTAAATTGTTTTGCATTTGAGGTGGTTAAAGTGAGAAATTCTCAAAGTTGAAAACATTTTTATGCTTAATTATAAAATGAATAAGTGGACATTCCAAAGACTTTCCATGAACAGCATGCTCAGGCTAAATGCCAGTGTATGGTCCCTTTTTTTGGTAATGTGTCAGATTCCTGTAGGTATGCTTTTTACTTTCAGTTGCAGAAGATTATGTCCATCTGTTAAAAACACTTTTTTTTTTTTTTTTTAACAAGCAAAATATTCTGACTTTGAATATAGATTAGGAGTGAAAGGGATTAGGTGTCTTTGAAAACAAACTTGAAAAGATGAACTAGTTCTCTCCCTAATCTTTTGATATTGGAGTGGTTGAGGTTGATTACAGCTAGGAAGTCAATGAGAAGGAAGCAACATACAGGGTTAGAGTTGGTAATGAGGTGTATATATAGTACTTTTCAAATGTCATTTAATTTTAATCAAGATGGGGTAGGTATCAGTATTTTCTTAAAAGGAGGAAACAGATGACCTGCCATTGTAATCCTGATAAAATATTAAGTGCTAAAATCAGGATCTAAACCCAAGTCTTGATTTTCAAGTCCATTATTCTGTTCTTTACATTTCATTGAGAAAGATGTGTGGGGGATTTGAGAGGAAAGATGCAAAATAGTCATAAAGAAAATTTCAGGAAAATTTACATGATAGAGAATTTAGGATACTGAAGATGGGTAATACTGCATTTTGCCCCTTTTGACAATATATGGCAAAAAGAATCTCAGGCCTTAAGGACCACTAGTTGGAGAGGCAATTGAAAATCCATAGAGTTAACTTTAATGTTATATAAATGGCTTGGGATGGATCTTATTTATCATAATTGACTGTATTTGATGACAGATTTAAGCTTCCAGATACACAAGATGGGTACCAGAGGTGGGTCTCCTTGGAATCGTTGCCAGCAGCAGCCTTGGCAGATACAGCTGTTTGCCATATTTTTAGGGGGAGAAAGTCAGGGAGAGATGTGCTGTAGAAGTTCCATTTTAGAGTGCTGTGTTATATGACTCTTCTTTTCCTAGAACTGTTTAGCTCTGATGAATTAAGAATCAAAGATAATTCTTCAATTCCTTGGGTAGGAAAAAAGGGGGTGGAAAATATGTACTACTACTTGGAATTCAAGTACTTCTCATAACCTTATTTGAGAAGATTGTTAGGAGATATCCCAGCAGTGATCACTGGGACATTGAAATCTTAATTTGGCAGGCAGAGGAAGTTAAAGGTAGTTAGGTTGTTACACTAATTAACTACTTAAAGGTGACAAGGAAAGCTTAAGGAAAGAATATAGACAGAATAATGGAGGGTAAGAGTAAGAGCTTTTAGAGATGCATATATTTCCTGCCTTTGTTATTTAAGCATTATGTTTATAGAAACAAAGTTTAGGCCCTGATGAAACAGCTATATGTTTGTAGTTCTGTGTTTTGCATTTAGATGACGAAATACCTCAGTAAATAGGTGCCTTTGACAAGCTCTCATTCCTGGAATGTACTTCTTACATTGGCCTCTTAGAATCCCCAGTATCAAAACTCAGGTCAATTACTTCATTCTGCCTGGGACCTTCCCTGATATTCTGCTTCTTTGCCTGTCAGCTATTAGACTCTTGCTGCTCTACCTCCCTCTTTACTTTGTATTTTTTTCATATGGAATATATGTGTGCCTGCTGTTATAAAATGTAAACTGTTTGAAGGCTAGGGTTGTTTTGATCATTCAGTAGTCATTTATTAATGCATATTTTTTTTCTGAGAGTACAATACAATACCAAAAAAGAAAACAATCCCTTGTGTTAAGGGTTCTCTTACATTCTTTTTGGGAGACTATATTAGTATATGGAATAAATGCAAAAGATATATGTAGTTATATCTGTGGTAATTAGGGAGAAGAGGGTACTAGCAGCAGTTGGGGGATCAGAAAATTCAGCTTTGTGTGAAATGTAGTGAAAAGAGGTATGTCTTATAAGGATTCTATGAAGCATAAGTGAGGGGAGGCATGCATTTTATGCAAAGAGTCAGAGATGGGAGAAAATACGGAATACTTTGTGTGACGGTAAGCCAATTTGGTTAGATCATAACATGAGAAGTTGAGTAATATATAATGAGGTTTGAAAGATAAACTAAGGCCATATTGAAAGTCTTGAAAAATCAAAGGAAAGCCACTGGAATTTGAGAAGGGTAGAGAAATAACATCTCTTCTTATGGAAAAGTATTTGGTGTCTCTTTGGAGGATATCCTCAATGTAACACATAGATGTGCTGAAATGATTTTTTTGGATTTTTTTTTTAACTGTAATAAATCTGAATTATTTCCTGAGAGAACTGGAGAAAGAATCCATATCATTTGGACAGTCTCCTGGACCATTTAATTGATATGTAATGTATACTAAATTTTCCTGACCAGTATCAGACATATCTTTTAAATCTGTAATGGCAACATACAGATCCTCCTTATCCACAACCCTTCAGGTCTAACCTTCTTGATCCTTCTTGCACAGCTTTCCTGTTTCATTAGTAATACAATTCATAGTTTAACTGCTAAGAACATACATACTCACTCCAACCTTTAATATATTCTCTAGAGCAGGGGTCCTCAAACTATGGCCCTGGACCAGATGCAGCAGCTGAGGACATTTATTCCCCCTCACCCCAGGCTATGAAGTTTCTTTATTTAAAGGCCCACAAAACAAAGTTTTTTGTTTTTACTATAGTCTGGCCCTCCAACAGTCTGAGGGACAGTGAACTGGCCCTCTATTTAAAAAGTTTGAGGACCCCTGCGAGTCTAGAGAGTCTCCCTAATTTTCTGCTTTTTACTCCATAATTTTGGAGCAATTTACTCCATAAATTACTCCAATAAATTTACTCCATAATGTCCTTTGGTCAGTTTTTATTTTCCTTGCCATCGTAACAAGTGTTGCTTTGGCTAGGAAGCATGATGAAACCTTCATTAACTGAGGGTTTTTTTGATAATGTGAACTTGTTAATATAGTAATAATGAAAATTAAAGGAAAGATACTGCAGAGAATAATTCTGTAGCTAAAGTCAAGGAAATGCCAATGTCCAAGTGAGTGAGCTTCTATTTCAACTGCTCATTTTATTCCCTCAACCCCCTTTTCCTGCCCCCCAGTAATTAATCCTCTTAATAGCTTCTCAATCAATACTGTTCTATTCATTATTGTCCATCTTATATTGTGTTTCTGTAGATCCTTCCCTTGATTTTACTAGTCAGAAACTCTACTGAGGCATTCTTTCAATATAAACCTATAAGCCATTTTCTTTACAATCATTACTGAAAAGTATTTTACCTGAAGTGCTTTCTGATAGTGGAGCAATTCTTCTTGAACTTTTAAGAAAGAATGCCCTTCAATATCAAAGGTGGTGGAAAGGTTAAATTTGGATTTGTAATAGGAACAAAGTCTCTATGAAATACATATTTGTGTATGTGTGTATCTGTATATGAAGAGAGTGAGAGAGTGCAAGTGAGAATTTCTATTTGTTAGGTTTAGGTTTGGTGCTATCCATTTCACTAATATCCTGCGTTAGTTTCTGTTCTAATTCCGTTATCATCATTGCTTTTGTCATATTTTTGTGTGTTTCACATTTGTCTATACATGTTTGTGTTCCATGTCTTATATTGTAGAAGAGTTTGAATGTGAAGGGAAAAATAAGAGAAGAAAAATTTATTTTTATTTTTTTTTCATTTGTATTTAAAATGGAGTTCTTATAACTGAAGAAAAAGCTAGCAAAAATTAAAAATAAAGGTTATGAGAGAATAAAGGAGGAGGTGGTTTTACTTTATGCCAGTATTTTGGCAGTAATTCACACCATTCTCCATGTGGTCTCAAATTACTGGTTGAACTGGAGAATGAGAGAGAGAAGAATCAGGCTGAGCCAGGAAGTGGTTGCTGCTGTCAGCAACAACTCAGGAAGTCTTTACTTGTCAGATGATTTAGAATTAGAAAGTTATTATGTTACTCATGGGATATAATGTGATTATGCTAGTATTTCTTGATCTTCCTATTCAAATATTAGATATGGATTGGTGACTGGCCACATTTGGCTTATGACAAATGTGTTGGGTTATTTCTGGCAGTAATATAGTTAATGAAGAGACAGAAGTGAATTTGAAGGTAGCAAACAAGGAAGCATTATTGCCATTGTGCAAAAAGAAAACAAAATAGGAATTTGTGGTGGGGGAGGAAACTTGAATTTTGGGATTTTCACAATTTGGAGATTAGATCTTCACCTGCTGGAAAAAGATGAAATTTTAAGGTCAAGGTAGTGATAACTTTTTGTGGAGATAGCTATCCCATGAGTTAAAACAAGAATGATGCAACTAAATAATAGTATTTATAGACATGATAAGATATTTGCAAAGGGCTCTCTACTTAAAGGAAAGTCAGGTTGAGTTTTGGGTTTCAAACATGATTCATAAAGAATATAGATTCAAAATTATAGAGTAGAATTGAACATCCGAAATGATTAATAAATAAGTTTAAAAAGAGGGAGGTGTTTTGGTTACTTCATAGCTTGTAAAAAGTTAGGGAGAAAGATTGGAAAAATAGCAAAAGATAATCATCAGGAGGCTGTGGCATTTTTGGAGTTGTGAAGTTTTAAGAGCCCAGTTGAAATTTGCAAAACATATTCTCCCTTTTTCTCTATAAAGAGTATTTTATTTTTCAAATACATATATAGTTTTCAACATTCATTTTTTTTAAGACTTTGTATTCTAATTTTTTTCTCTCCCCCGTCCCTGACAGCAAACAATGTAATACAGATTAAACAAAAACATATTCTCTAACGTGTTAAAAAAGTTAGCCTACTGTATTATGTAGTTTTAGTCTCCATCTTTCTTGATTTCTTTGTAGTATTTGACATTTGACACTTCTAGACACTCTCTTCTTGAATTTTTATGACACTGCTCTCTTACTCTTCTTTCTGACTCTTTCCTCAGTCATTTTTGTAGAAGTGTTATCCATGTTCTGCCACATGTGTGGGTATATCCCAGAGCTGTGCCATGATTTCTTTTTTTTTTTTTTTTAATACTTTTTCTTAATTCATGGATTCACTTACCATCTTTATGCAGATAACTTCTAAGTCTATATATCTAGCCTTCGTCTCTTGAATCATCCTCTATCTGTTCAGTATTTGAAACTGGATACTATGTTGCCATGCCAAACTCAGCATCTTTTCCCCTAAATTAAACCTTCCTCCTTAATTGCCCATTTGTGTCATAGGTATCTTGGTTCTTTGTTTTGATAGGTTCAAAACCTCAGGAGTCATCCTTGATTCTTCCTTTCCAACATTGTCAATTCTGTCTTCAACACATCTTTTACATCCTTAGATAGTGACTTGATTATCACATCTTCATTTTTTCCATATTAAAAGATGTAGCTTGCTTCATTATTATTGCCAATATGACCTTATACAAGTTACTTAAATTCTCTGAGTCACATCTGTAAGAGGAAGAAGTTGGGCAAACAGATCTCCAAGGTCCTTTCCATCTACAGATGGGTAATCTGTGATCGCATGCTTAATGTATATGAACCTGAACTCATCTTACTCCTTTGCTTTTTTTCCCCTTCTGATTACCTTAATCTTATTGCTGATACCAATAATCTCTCCAGCTATTCAGCCTTAACTTTTTACAATGCTGCTTCTACTTGTAGGAGCTTATAATGTAGTAGATAATTTTATTTCACTTATCCTTTTAGGCAGAAGTCCTGTGAGTTCTACCATTTGGAATAGTTTTCATCTGTTTTCTCCATTATTCCTAATCCACTTTAGTTAGGGCTGAACTATTGAAATAACCTATCCATCTCTTCATATCCTTTCCATTCTCCCTCTGATCCATCCTATATACCACTGACAAAATTATTTCTCAAATGAATGACTGTGAATTAGCTACTATTAGATTGTGAGATTCTTTAGTGTAGGAGCTGATTTTTACCTCTTTTTATATCTCCAGCGCTTAGCACAGTGCCTGGCTTATATAGTAGGTGATTAATAAATGTTTATTGACTGACTGACCCATTCTGCTTCCCTTCTTAAACTACTTAAGTGCTTTTGACTATCAAGCACACTGTTCACGATTTTTCTATTGATTATTGTAATCAGTTAAAATAAAAATTGAGCATATACTTTCATTATGCTTTTATTGTGGCAATGTGCATAATGGGTAAAGGAATGAAGAAAATAATCATCTTTTAAGAAAAATATTAAAGTAATGAGCAGCACATAAAAATATTAATTTAATATTAAAAAGAACTATTAAGCACACTCAGTGGGCAGAGAATTACACAATTTATATTGACTTTAATAATATCTCTGAGGGGCCATTGTGACATAATGATAGGAAATTGGCCTTGAAGCCAGGAAGACCTTAGTTAATAAATCCTGCCTCTGACATATTGGCTGTATGACCCTGCTCAAATAATTTAGTCTTTTCATGCTCCAGATAGGATTCTTAAGTATATATGGCAGAGAAGGTGATAATCTACATTGAATTAGGGAATGTTACTTCATTGGCATTTTCCTATTCCAGTGAAAGCTTAGTCAAATCCTTATACTTATGCATTATTAATTAACACATGTTACATTATGGGGCAGCTAGTTAGATAAAGTGGATAGAGTGCTGGACCTGGAGTCAGGAAGACTTATCTTTCTGAGTTTAAGCATAGCTTCAGACACTAGCTGTGTGATGGTGGCCATGTCCCTTCATTCTATTTGCCTCAGTTTCCTCATCTGTAAATCTGGAGAAGGACATGGCAAACCACTCCAGTGTCTGCCAAGATAACCTTAAATGGTATCAAAGAATCAGACACAATTGAAAACAATTGAACACTGTACTATGCTAAATATTTAAAAAAATATGAGATGAAGATGAAAGTATTTGGTGCTAAAGTCAAATTAGCAGTCTCTGGAGTTTATAATGAAGTGACATGGTCATACTTGTGCTTTAATAAAGTAACTTTGGTGTCTGTGTGGAGAATGGGAGAGAGAATGGGAGAGAAGTTAGGAAGCCAGTTACAGTGGTGGGTGAATTTCTTGGGATAAAATGCTTTGGATGTTTTTATTGTGACAGTAATGCATGTGTATGTATACATGCACAAGTGTGCTTCTATTTGACCTAGACTAATATATATATATACATATATATACATATACATATATACACATATATATATAGAATGCCTGACCTTGCCCAGTGAAATTAAAGTAAGTTGGTTTCACTCACTTTAGTTCTGTCAATTAAGTGCTGAATTATTCTATTCATTCAATTCAGTGCTACTTATTGCTGCCTTTTTCAGTGTTCTTGATTTTGTGGATTTTAAAAATGAATATTGCTTTAAAGAAAGGTGTAAAATTGTGACTTTTAAAGTAACAAAGACATTGTAGCAGCTGTTGGCATAAAGAATTAATACCTTTCAAAGATCATTCAGACCCCAGTGTGAAACAGTGAGAAAAAATCAGTTGCAACAAAATACAGTGGAAGTTTTTGTGAAAATGAAAAACATTGTAAAGAATTTGCAAACTTTTGTTGTGGAACATTGTAATTAATGCTCAGAAAACAAGCAAAGACATTCGGAGGTACCTGGCAACTCCAGGAATTGTTACTGAGGAGTTCCCTATTCTCCTCATTTTAGATGAAGTGGAAGAGTGAGCTGTGGAAGGATTGTGACATCACAGATTTCATTACAACATATGTATCCTCAAACCCACCTATTTTTCAAACCTTTCCATTACTGTGAAGGCATCATCAATGTTCCAAATACACAGGTTCACATGTGTTATCTTTCACTCTCATTCATTCCACAAATCCCATGTTGCCAAATATTGTTGCCGTTATCTCCCCATCTTTTTACATCTGACACATTCTCTCAACTTACACCATCTACCTCTTTGACCTGACTATTAATTACAATAACATTCTACAGTTTTGTGGCAAGTTGTGTGTTAACTAAGGAAAAGTCAGTTACATTTATTGACATACCAAAAAAACCTTAAAACTTTTTACATTTTTAATAAAGCTTTTAATGAGGATAGCCACTAGGTGATAGAGGGAGACAGGGAGTAGGATGAAATTTTCCCAGTGTCATCTGTGTTGCTTCTGTAGATGCCCTAAATGGCAGTTAAATTATAATTGCCTGGGAAGCTAACACTTGACTCAGAAATGAAGAGAGGGGCTGGTAGCATGTACAGTTGGCAAGAGGGGAGCTAAATAAAGGGGGGTAGTGTTAGAAGATAAAGGATAGGTATGGTTGTATTTGAGAGAAGTCTTGTGATTATGGGAATCTTTTTACTTTTTGTTTAGATGATCACAAACTCTTATCAGCAGGTCCTGGCTCCTACTTTGGAGACCAATGGCCTATGTGAATAAATTTTGTTTCAGTCAATCTAACCTTTAAAGAGATCTTTATTATAAGTATATTTAACTTACAAAATTTAACTTCAGATGTTCTTTATTTCACACTTTATGGTCCATAAATCCTATTGTGATACATCCCTTGCTTTTTTTTTTTTTCTTTAGCATAACTACCTTTCCTTCACATTTCTATCTGTTGAAATTTTATACAGTTTTCCAAATTCAGATGAAATACTTCCTTTTCTGTAGGCCTTACCTTAATCGGCATTCTCAAATCTAATGGTTTTTTTTTCCCAGTCTTCATATTTCTCTCCTTCCAGATTGGTTCTTTTTTTCCCCCCCCTGGACTATGTAGAAAAGGTTATTTGACTTTTTTGTTTCATGCTTGGTCTTAATCTTGGTGAATGGGCAGTTATGGCAGTCAAACAGACCTGCTAAAGATAGATCCACAAGATAGATCCACAGCATCCAAGGCCATCTTCAGTCGTCTGGTCTATATCTGGTCACTGGACCTAGATGGATTCTTGAGAAGGGGAGTCTGCTGACCTTGCACAGACCTCCCTCACTTAAATCCAATTCACTTGCATGTCATGGTTCTCTTCAACTTCATGTCCTCTGCTGTTTTTGACACTACTAACTATCCTCTTTTTGTTGTTACTGTCCTCTAGATTTTCATGGCAGTACTCTGTAATCTCATTAGTAATCCATTTCACTTCCCCATACTGTGGATATTTCTCAAAACTCTATCCTGTGTAGTTTACTTTTTATATTGTGCAGATTTCATCTGCATATAATTTTAACTATTACTTCAAGGAAATGTATAAAATTGTGACTTTTAAAGAGCACACTTCAGTTACAATTAAATGGAAACGGTGAAAAAATCAGTTGCAACAAAGTGCCTTCCTTGAATCCTCACCTTTATTCTGTGTTTCCAACTCATTGTTAAATCTTCTCATTTCTATTTTCACATGTATCAAATATGGCTTCTTTCTGCTTATCACCTCTTACCTGCTTTATTGTAATATCCTTATATTTGATTTCTTAGTCTTGTTTCCTCTCCAATCCATCTTCCACATAGAAGCCAAAGTGATTTTCTTAAGCAAGAGGGATAGTATCACCCTTCCTATTTAATAATCTCATTGTTCCCTATTACTTCAAAGTTCAAATATAAATTCCTCTGTTTGCCTTAAAACACTTCATAGCATAGCTTCATCTTACCTTTCTACTCATTATTCCCTTTCTTATACACTGCCCTCTTGCAACACTGCTATCCCTATGACTTTACTCTGATTGTTCTCCATACCTGTAATGCTCTCTTTTCTTATCTTGGTCTCTTAGATTCTGTAGTTTCTCTTCAAGTCTTAGTTCAAGTATTATCTTTGAAAAGAAAGGGAAAACATGTAGGTGACAAAATTGCAAAGTGAACCATTTATAAGAAAATAGGCAAAACCGGACATTGCTTGTACCTAGATTTTGTTTACTTTGTTATACAGCTTAGTATTATCAGAAGTTTTTGTAAATTGGTATTTTTTTTGGTGGGAAATTGTCATTTTTGTGGGAAAGAAAACAATTAAAATGGAAATAAATAGAATGTTCCCCCACCTCCCCTCCCAGATTCCTTAAACAACTAGAATCTCTGTCTCTCACCTATCTTTAAAATCTCTTTAGTAAAACTTTTTCTTAAATGTCAAGATTCAAAATCTATAGATAAGTATTTAACTTTGTTCTTTAAGAATCCAGCAGTATTTTTTAATTTTTATTATTTGTCATGATAAATAGTATTTCCACTACAATAAATATTAGATAGATTTTTGCTGAGATTAGCTGCTAGACTTCTTTAGGACTTATCACGGAGCATTTAAGTGCATACTATGAGCCAGGTTCTCTGTTCTGTTCTTGGAGTACAAGAATAAAAGTACTGCAATCTTTGTTCTTAAGGAGTTTACATTTTATTATGGGAAGATACAAAAGTTAATGCAAAGTATATAGAAGGCAAATTCAGAGTAATTTCAGGAATTGGCCTTAGTAGGTGGGGGTGATCAGGATGGACTTTGCAAAACAGGTTGAGTTTTACTTAAGCTTTGAAGAGAGCAATGATTTCCAAGAAGTTAGAATGGAATGTGTTCAGGTATAGGGAGCAGCCTGTGAAAAGCTATGAAGACAGAAGATGGAATGTTATATATGAACAACAATAATTTGGACTGTAGTTTAGAGTACATGAATTGTTTCAATGTGCAGTTAGCTAGGAAAATTAAGTCAGAACCTAGTCTCAAAAAACAAAAAGATATATTTTTTTAAATCTTAAAGATCATAAGGAACTATTATAACTTCTTGAAAAGGAATGATAATCAGGTTTGTAATTTAGGAATTTAGGAATTGTTCTTTGGCAGTTGTGTGGAGGATAGATGTGTTTACCTATGTCTTTTACAGGGAGTTGGTAATATCTATGATAATCTTGATGTAGTGTTTAAGGTTTGAAAAATATTTTACTTATATTAGCTCATTTAATTCTCATAGCACCTCTGGAATAGGTGTTGTTAACTCCATTTTACAAATGAAGAAACTGTGGCTGAAAACTTACATGATTTGTTGAGTGTCACAGTTTCAGTCAGGATTTGCATTCAAATCAAGATGTAGCTAATATTGACAATTCATATTTGAGAATTCACTTAATAATTAAAAATTTGTTAGTCTTTGTAAAATAAAAGTCAGTATTCTTGAACATTCTGAATACATCCTGAGAATAAAAAAATTCCACTTTTGCATAGAAATTACATGTTATAGCAACTCTTAAGTAAGAAACATTGAAAGAGATAGAAAGTGACTGACTTATCCCATACCTGAAATTGATGCTTACTTGTTCTAATAACTTTCATTTTTAAGAAAAGGGTATATTTCTTATCAAGTCATTACCTTGAAGTCCTGAAGGAAGGCTGTTTTTACCACTCAGTTTTTTCAGTATAAATGTTTTAGAACTGTGAATAGTCAAATGCATGATTTGTATGTAGCAAACATTTACGTTCTAGCACAACAGAATTTTGAGAAGATAATCTGTTTGCCGAAATAATTCAGGATTACAAAAAAAAAAATTAATACATTAAGTCATGCAATAATTACCATTTTAGATTGTTTAGACATCTGTGATCTTAATAGAAGATTGAAATTTTGAAATGTTTTGAACATGTGGTGGGTATGCAAAGGCTCACCAAATAAACATCTTATTATTCTATTTTAACTCAAACTGTTTGACACCTGAATGATTTCTAGATCTCAAAGTCCAAGGGAAATGGTCATAAAAGTGAATATTTCTGGTGAATAAATGAATCAGTGAATTAAAAAAAATTATACTGTATAAAGTAATATGCTTTTCTGATTTCTTTCAATGTAACTCTTGTCTTGTTGACCCCTTTTCAACAATCCCTTATTGCCTTCATTCTTTTCTATGCCTTCTAAAGCTCTATCATGCTACCTCATCTATACCTGCCTTGAAGTCATATCATATTCCTTAAAATTAAGGCTGACCTTTTTTTTTTTTTTGCTTTGAGACTCCATATTGTTTTACCACTACTTTTTTGTTTTAAATTCTCTGTCCTCTTTGGAAATTTGGCTTTGTCTACTCCTAAATTTGTTGATAAACATCATAAGCAACTTGACAGAGCTTAAGTGCTATTCATAAAGATTTCACTTTTTCCTTTGATGACTCATTTTAACCTCTTGTATTCCGTTATAACAGTATTTGAAGGGAAAGTCTACTACTGGAACTGTTTCCCTTCATTATAATCATTGCCATTATGTAATCATTTTTGAATTTGGCACAAGACAGTAAATATGATCATAATGGAAGTTGCTTTGAAGATTGCAAAATGCTTTATAAATGTTAACTCATTTTGTCCTCAGTAGTCTGGGAAAGTAATTGATATTATCATCCATTTTACAGATGAGGAAATTGAGTCAAAAGTAGTTGCTTGCCCAGGGTCATTCATACACCTGGCAAGTATATTAGACTGGATTTGAACTTAGGTCAGAAGACCTAAGACCAATACTTTACCACTGTGCTGCTGGGTGCCAGTATCTTTTGGGAAGTATAGAACAGAATAAAATACATCCCTCCTGTCTGGAATCTTGTAATCTGTTTAATATGAAGGAGATAACGGTATAGCTACCAACATTAAATTTTACAATGCAGATTATGTTTTTTATTTGTATCCCCTGTACGCAACATACTATATATCACATAGTAGGCACTTAATAAATATTTGTTGATATACACGTAGTAGTATCATATAGGGAAAGCAGTTGGATTTAAGTGCTTTTTGAGTTTATAGTTTTAATTTTTTTTGAGGACTGAGTTGTTTGAAATTGTTTCTGTTTCCTTGTCAGTTCTGTGTGGGTCATTGATACTAACTTTAGATTTGCATTTGATTTTTAAAGTTTTTAACTTTGTGCCTTTGGATACTTTACTTCCTGTTTTCAGATTGTTCATCAGCTTGGCAACCTATTTTATACATTTAACTTCCCTATGATTTTCAAGGGAAGTAATGCTTTTTTTCCTCTTACATTCTTTGCTTATAGTAAATGCAATTACTAACTTATATACCAATTCATAGACTTGAGTTCTAAATTTTTAGCCTACTAATTTTTAACAAAATGATAGTATTAATCTTTTGGGTGTCCTGGCAACATATCTTTTGGAAATTACAGCTACAATTGTTGTTAATCATATATTTGAAAAGTGCTTTAGAAGTTATCACTTATTTTGAATGCATGAAATGACATTAACTCTTTGTTCACTTCCAAGGGAATTGTATTGACACCGATATTTTAGAATTATTAAAAAATCTTGTTAAGGGTTGTCATTGTTGTTGTTTGGAATTTGTATGTAAGATAATTGAAGTTGTATCAGTGTAATAATTAGAATACACAGTATACCATATTGGAATGCAACTTGTGAGTGATTGCATTTTACGTATTTAATATTCACTAAACATGAAATAGCCATATTTAGAAATTTCCTTAGAACAATAGCATCTAACACACTAGTGTATATTTTGAGTTTTTTCTTATTTTGTTTCTCATATATATGTATCTTAATGCATTCTGCATATTAAAATTGTAATTTAATTTTATGTAACAAAATTTTGTTTATATGCTACTAAAGCCTGTGGAGCTTTTCCCATTTTTCATTTTCATCATGATATGATATTAACCTTAGTTTTTTGAAAGCTATGCTTTCAGGTGGAAGTTGCTCTGTGTATAGTGGATGTATTAGAAGTATTAGAATTTCCTCAATTAAAGGCAGCGTGGTTTATTGGAAAGAACATCATATTAAAGGAGTCAGGAAATTTTGTTTCTTGTCTTCCTAGATTTTCCATTATTCTTTTTACTTCATTCCTTGTACTCTGTGATTCAATGGTCTTCTAACTGTTCAAAACTCTCTTTGTCCTGCAGAGCTCTCTCTACACTTCTACCCCAACTCCACTATGCCTGGGAACTCTCTCCATCTTCCTCTCTGCCTTCTGCCTTCTCTGATTTGCTTCTGTTTTTATTAAATCCCAACTTATGCAGGAAGCCTTTCCCAGTCCTGAATCTTCCCTCAATCACTACACTAATATATCATGTCAATATTTTGTTCTTACATATTTTGTATAATAATAGGAGTTTGTCACTTCCATTAGACTGTGAGTTCTTTGAGTACAGGTACTGCCTTTTGCTTTTCCTTGTGTCTCCAGCATTGAATTAGTGCTTGGTACCTACTAGGTGCTTAATAAATTTTTAAAATTTAATATTTTTCCCCGGTTCATGTAAAACCAATTTAAACATCCCCCTCCCTTTCCTTTCATTAAAAAGGCAAGCAATTTAATAAAGGTTACACATGTATAGTCATGTAAAATATTTCTATGTAAAATCATGTTGTGAAAGAAAACACAAACCAAAAAAAAAGAAGGAAAAAGAAAGTATGTTTTGATCTGCATTCAGATTCCATCAGTTCTTTCTCTGGAGATAGATAGCATTTTTCATTATAAGTCTTTCGGAACTCTCTTTGATCATTGTGTTGCTAAGAAGAGCTAAATTATCATACAATTGATCATCATACAATATTGCTGTTAATGTGGATAATGTTTTCCTGGTTGTGCCTATTTTAAATCCAGGTTTTTCTGAGAGTATTCTGCTTATCTTTTCTTGTAGCATAATAGTATTCTATCACAATCACATACAATGACTTATTCAATCATTCCCCAGTTGATGGACATCCATTCAATTTCCAATTATTTATCACAATTAATAGAGTTGCTGTGAATATTTTTGTATCTTGTAGGTACTTTTTTTTTTTTAATCTCTTTGGGATAGTGGTATTACTTGGTCATAGGGTATGCATGGTTTTATAACTCTTGGATATAGTTCCAAATTACTTTACAGAATGGTTAAATCAGGACACAACTTTACAAATAATTTGGTGTTTAATAATTTTGAGTTGATTGACTCATTGACTTTCAACTTTGCCACTTAATGTTTCATGTTGGTCATCATTTAACCTTTGTAGACCTCACAGAGATCCTTACTTTTAGAAGAAATTGTGATTGTTGCTTAAGGGCTCCTATCTATGTAGATATTCAGTGCCTTTATGATTCTGAATTCCTACTTTATTCTACTTGTTAAGAAGTTGAGAGTTTTGAAATAATGTAATAAATGTAATAAAACTGATATTTGGGAAAAGTTTTAGTGGTAGCATTTGACTTATGTTGTATTTTTTGCTATCTGATTAAAGGGAGAATTATCTAGAGAGGAGTTGTCAGTAATAATTCTAGATTAGTAGTAAGTAAAGAGACTCTTGAATAGAATTTCCTAAAGGGTGCCATTGGGTTAATTCTGTTGACACTATAGATTTTGGCTTGTTAGACTACCCTTTGGCACATGGACAAAGGACTGCATATCATGGTTTTAGAGATAATTTAATGATTTATTGATAATTTACATACCCCATATGAAAATGAATGTATTATTCATTAAGCGTTTTATGCCAGGCATTCTATTAAATATTGGGGATATAAATAGAAAATTTGAGACAGTTTCAGTTCTTAAGGAATTCATAATGTCATTGAGAGAGACCACATGTAAAGGAATGTTCAACTTAAGGGCACATGGATAGACCCAGAAAATTTAAGGGAACAGTAGAGGGCGGTGCACACAGCAAGACTCACATCTTGTATAGACTATATAAATAGGTTAGATGAATGTGCTAGTGTGTATATATACGCACTATACATATACATATACATATATACACACACACACACACACACACATATATATATGAATAATGACTAGACATGATTCTGGAGAACCTTAGAAGGCAATGGCTTTGCAGATGGTCAAGTTGTTTGCTCCTCCATCTCATCAGAAGGAATGGGGTTAATAATAATAATAATATATAATAATGTTATATATAATATAATAATAATAATAAATAAAGTTAATACACTTTCATTTTATTTATGCATTGTTAGTAGTTACATCCTAAGCTAGAAGGGAAATCACTTAAGTGCTAGTGAGTAGTTCTATTCCCTGGAATCCCAAGATGAATTCTTAGATACCTGGATGAAAGGAATCATAAGTGGCAGTAAGATTTATCTGAAATAAAAGCATTTTAAATAGTATTTGGGAAAATGGATAAAATATTAATTTATAACCGTGTCATTATGTCAATTGCTTTGGAAACAAATTTTGACTTTTAGGCCACCATTGGTGTATACAATAATATTAGAATTGATTTTCCCTGAAGGCAAGATGTTGCTTATTTGTTATAGTAAAAGAAATTGAACTGAGATGTCCCAAGTTCTTATATTGTGTTTTATAGCTTTATTATTTGTTTAATTTTCTTCATTCATTATTTTAACTTTGTAGGAGATGATATTGTACTTTATTCATGTATTCACTGAATACTTTACAGAATGGATTTTGATAAAAATCTGATAAATTTTTTTAAAATGAAAAATTTAAAATAAACAAATAATTCTGTACCTATAAAAATTGAATTTTTCTCAAAGACCATATGAAAGTAAGAAGACCACATTTTTTAGGCCCATAAAACTTTTGAAATATTTTCAGTTATTGTTCAAGTTAATTGAATCCTAGACCAGGATTTTCAATGAAACATCTATTTTTCACCTCCCTACTTTTCCCTTTTATAGATTTTCTTAACCCTGTCTTCATTCATTTCTATTACCTTCATCAGCAATAATCAGTAATAAAGAGAAAGATTCACCGGAAAGGGATGGTACTTTTGACCTTTGAGTGGCATAGCTGTAAGATGCAAGTTTGGAATAACTTTTACATAGACATTTAAATGATCCTTCTTGCCCTCTTACGAGTCTTCTGACAGTGTGTATATGTGTATGTCTGTCTCTGTATATGACAAAATTTTTAATCTGTATTACTGAAATACATGTTAATATGCTATAATTAAATTTTACAATAGAGTAATTTAATATTTCAAAATCTTAATTCTTTTTAGCTTACCAAATTGAAGTGCAACTTACGTTGTCTTTCTTTTGGAAAATTAGAGGGAATTTCTTTTCAGTTAGATGTAGGTATCGCTGGATGACTTCTTTATAATTCTGAGTTTCTTTGAAAACTTCCATTTAGAATTATATATGTGGAATTTCTATTCCATGATAAAGTTCTTTGTATTAAAGGATAATGATACCAACTTTAAGTTAAAATTAGGCTGGTGCCTCATCATGGTATGCAAATGACTATGAAATCTTGGAGGATTATACTAGTAGATCATAAACTCTGGAACATTTAATCTTGAAAAGATTTTGTCATCATTCTAATGACAAATCTTCATATGCTTTCTAAGAACTAGCTTAATTAGCAATAAATATGAAGATTCTTATCACTTATAGGCTTTCTTCCAGGTAGTAAATTATGGACACAGTACTTCATGGAACAAAAACTGTAACATACACAAAATGGTCATGTTTGCTTCTGGAGTGGTTGTGGTAGAGGTATAGAAAAGGAGAAAAGAGTGCTAAAAACACTTCATCTTTTTTTCTTTTTTTATATTAACTATTGGCATCAAAACTTTGTCCCATGAATGAGTTGACATGTTAATAGATTATTTTGAATGAATTAATATTGACATGTTAAAGCTGTGAATAAGAACCCAAAGGTGAGAAGTTGAAATACACGGAAGGACAGTTTTCACATTCTCTTTGGACAGTAAATAAATTAAATAAAAGAATGGGTTCACTTAGTTTTATTGTGTGTCTGAAGGCAACAAGAAACATCAAGTATTTGGTAATCCTGCCTTGCAGTCCTTATTGTGAGTATGAGTAAAAGACTGCAGTGATAATAATTATAGCTTACATGACAACATTTGCTGCAGAGAATGATGAGATAGATGAGTTTTTTTGAAGAACTCATTAAGAGCCTTCAAATTAATTTAAGTGTAATTTAATATTCTGACTTCAATGCAAAAGGTGGAGAAGACAATAAAAACATGGGGAAGGTATAGTTCAGGATTATGGAGAGGACAAATGCTTTTATCCTGCAGAAGCCTTATAAGTATATATAACATGTATACTTTGCTGTGTTTAAGAAGAGTAGCATTATAAAATGAAATTGTTTTAGCAGAGAAAATGACTAGTAGCAGTATGAGGTTCATTTCACATCAGATGTATATATACAATTAGATCATAGATTGTTAGAACATAGATCAAAATTGATATTAAATTAAAACTGAATAAAAATAAAAAAGCTACATGGCATTAATTAAAACCAATCCTACTTAACTTAAGCTAATGACAGAAAAATAGAAAATAAATTGACTCAGGTGATTACCATTTCCTTAAGAATCCCTCCTTCCAACTTAACCTAATAAGATGAACATTTCTATATACAAAGTAGAACAAAGAAAAAATGTTTACGGAACTGTGAATCTCTTATACTGTGGGGGAGAGCATTTGGTTTGTAGTCGGAGTGAGAATATTCACAGGATTTTCTTTAAGCCAAAGCTTTATTTTTCCAAAATAGCTGAACCAAATAGCATAGGTAACTAATTTGGCTATCAGGGTTAGAGGCAAGGATGCTTGCATCAATCTGTCTCTCAGCCATAATTAGGAATGCTAAAATTGCTACAGAAATAACAGAAATTGTTAGAAACAGTATCTTTTTTAGATGGTAGCCTAGCCACGGGAACTATTGAAAACAGAAATAGTCCGAACATCAATGTGATTCCTCAGGTTCAAGGAAGTTACTCATGGAGCAGTCCTACTGTGGCCTTAGGGAGACTAAACATGATTATGTTATTTTAGAAAATGCTTATGTTAGTAATTTTCCTAGGCTAGCCTATGGCCCAGAGTCAGAGTCCAGCATGTCCCCTATAATCTTATGCATGCTTGTTTTTCCTTTTAAGTGTAATAAATTCAACACTATAATTTTTACCACTGCCCTGCTTCTGAATTTTCTTCTGTTCTGTTTTGTACATTTAAAAACATGCTTGGAAAGTTCCTTTGCTATTTTCATTTTTTGTGGAAATCTAGCTGATAGCCAGAGAAATGATGAATGAATTCTTATGGAACCTATCAAGTTCTCAAAAATGACAATTAAGAATAGAGGGGCCATGGAAAGACAGATATACTATATGTATTTTTGGTTGAAGCTGTGAATTTGTATAAGTATAACCATTCTGAAAAATGTTTGGAATGAACCCCAAAAGTCATTAATAAGGCTGATTCTTTGATATAGCAATACCACACTAGGCATATATCCCAAAGAATTCAAAGAAAAAAGAAAAGAACCCTTATGTATAAAAATATTTATAGTAACTAGGACGTAGAACTAGACATAAATAGGTCTAAAAGACTTGAGAACCCTACTCACTGTAATTATCAGCCATGATAGCATGCCATGATTTCAGATAGCTGAAAGTGAAATGATGAACTCATTGTGCATTGTGCAAATGAAATTTTGGAGGAATATGAGAGGGGATAAAGTTATCCAAACAACAAGAAAAAAGTTAAGATGGCGTATCATTGAAGCATATTAAAATATACACAAGAGAACAGAAGGAACTATTGGTTGGAGACAGCCATCAGACAGTTTTGGGATACATACATAAGTATTATATACTTAGGAGAAGCAAGATATACATGGTATGTAAATTTATGCCTGTATGTGTGATCCTCTTGTTTTGCTTTATATATTGAAATGCTCATCTCTTTAGGCATTTCAATTCAGAATAAAACAGTTAAAAGAAACAAACATTACCTCCTTACTATGTGCCCAGCACTCTTTGCCCTCACGAACCTTGCACTCTAATGGGGGTATTATAAATATATTTTTTGTAGAATATATCCAGTGATTCAAGTTGATTTTTGGAGGGAGTTCACCAGTAGCTGGGAGATCATGAAAGTTTTCATATAGAAGGTAGTACATGAACTGAATCTTGAAAAAAACTTACGATACTTGATTCTTTGCCATGTGAAAAAGACATGCAAACCATGGGCAAGACTGGCTTAGAATACAAAACACATTTGTGAAATCTAATGGAGGAGAGAACTGGAAAATTATAAGCGTGCCAGATAAACTTGGAGAAAGTGTAATATGATCATCAGTTGTCTTATCATTCTAACAATAATTATAGGTATAAAGCTGATAGAACAACAATAAAAAGCATATCTCAACATTTTTATGTTAAAGTTAGTTAAGTTAATGTCGTCATCATTGACATGACCACTACAGTTGGCCTTGAGTATCATGCTTCCTGATGCTGTGTGACAGTGGTGGCACCAAAGAAAATCAAAGATGGGAACAGCTTGACCAATTCACCAGTTCAACTATACTGGTCTTATGATGGAGGTCTTATATAGACTATAGAAGTCTTATGATGCAGGTGACACGAATTTTGAGAATGTTGAAGGATTTTTTATCCAGTTAACTGGAAAAATAATTAAATATTGTGAAAAATCATGGAATCATTCTGGGAAAAAATGTGATTGAGAAGACATCAAGAATTATGGATCCATATTCTTGTTTTCCTCTCTTTGCAAAATAATTGTGAAAATGATCTTCAAATGTACCTTTCAGTCACCAAGCATTTACATTTATATGCTTTTAAATGTTTTCAGCCTGCCAAGCTGTACTAAATACTGAGGATTTCAAAGAAAGGGTGAACATGTAATTATACATGTACATAAAAGATACATACAAAGTAGATACAAAGCAATTTTAAAAAACAACAGTATTTGATTTTTTCCAATTATACGTAAAGACACTTTTTAACATTTATTTTTAAAAAATTTTGAATTCCAAATGTTTTCATTCCCTAAATGGCAAGCAGCAATCATGTAAAAACATTTCCATATTAGTCATGTTGTGAAAGAAGAAAGAGACCAAAAGGGGAAGGAAAAAAACACTATAGCAACAAAATAGTGAAAAATATGCTTTGATCCGTATTCAGACTACATCACGTTTTTCTGAAATCTGCCTATTTGTCTTTTCTAATAATAACACAGTAGTATGCCATTACATTCCCATACCACAACTTGTTCAGCCATTTTCCAGTTGATTGAAATCCCCTCAGTTTCCAATTTTTTTGCAACCACAAAAAGATATAATTTTGTATATGTAGGTCCTTTTACCTTTTTTATAATCTCTTCGAGATGTAGAAAAGGAAATAAAGGCCTGCATTGAGTCGTTCGTTTTGGCTTCCTCATTGTGTAATGATGATCAGAGTAGGGATTAGAGTAGTTTCAAATAAAATGTAGAATATAATAGACCTAGTTATGGTATTGCTGGATCAAAAGCCATGCATAGTTTGATTGTCCTTTGGAATAGTTCCAGATTGCTCTTCAGAATGGTTGGATCTGTTCACAACTCCATCAACAATGCATTAGTGTCCCAACTTTCCTCCCTTCTCTCTAACATCATCTGTCAGATTAGCCTGATAGATGTGAGGATCTCTTAAGAGTGATACAAATTAAGTATTTAGGGGAAGTTCCTAGTAGCTAAGCAGATAAAACTTTGCAGAAGGTAGTATTTAAGTCTTGAAGAAATCCAAGTACTCTTGAGTCAGAGGTGAAGAGGGAGATCATTCTAGGAATGAGGAACAGCTAATACAAAGGCATAAAATATAGAGTGTGGTATGACTATCAGAAAAGCCAATCAAGCTGGACTGTGTTGTGCATTTGGAGAGGCACTAAAGTGTAACAAATCTGGAGAGAGAGAAAACTTAAATGAAAATGTCAAAAAGGTGTATATATTGAATCTGGAGATCAGAGGGAACTATTGGAGTTTATTGAACAGGAACATATAGTTAGACTTATGCTTTAGGAGAATTACTTTAGCAACTGTGTGGAAGATAGATTAGGGTGGGATCTATTTATTACAGTGGTCCAAGGAACAAGTAATGAGAGCCTAAACTCCAAGGGGAGATTGGTTATATCCCAAATGATAAGTTCTATGGCTTTCTAATGGGATGTTTCTTCCTGGCTCTGTCATCAGTAATTTTTAGCATGATATAACTATGAAAAACTGTGGTTAATATCATCCAAAAGATAATCATAAAAATGTTGTCAGAAATGTGTAATCTCCAAACTCATAAGATCATAGTTTTAGAATTAGAAGAATCTTTAGAAGTAGTATGCTCATGTAGCTATTAGTAAAAAAAAAAAAGTAAGTCAATTTATTAAGAAAAAAATAGGATGCCATTAAGTTAATATTGTGTGATTATATAAATATGGTTTGATGTAAAATATTGTTTGCAAGAACTTAATTGTTTCCTTACATTTTCATGAGGGATAAAAACTGCAAAGATACCAGTGATTTACTAATATCCGAATTCAATAGCTATTTTTAAAAATTTATCCTTCTTGACTTTGTCATTTGAAATTGTAGGTTTGGCATCTCCTTTCTGTGTTTTTATGACACTGCCTTCTCTTGGTGGTTCTTGGTTCTTTCTTCTTACCTATCTGATTGCTTCATGTCTTTTAGGACAGCCTGTTTGCTGAATGAGTAATAAAATTGATGTTAAGAGACTTAGTGAGAAATCCCTAGCACATTTGGTGGACTTCCTTTGGAGGATTTTTGTGAAGATAAGGTGAAAATTCATACATAGTGATTTGTACTTTAGAGGGAATATTTACAAGGAATTCACAAATCTTTTGAAAAAAGTTGAAAAAAAAAAGATGTTTTTATCCTCGTGTATATAAGCTTTCTTATTTCAGGAGGGAGAATAAAGTCCATAGTTATATTTTTTTCTTGCTTATAATTTTTAGTCATCACATTTTAAAGAGATGTCTACTAACAAAATAACAGAAACTCTTGTATAGCTCAGATGTAAAGTATAACAATACATTGTGAGATTTTATGCTTTTGTATAATCATAGTCCCTGCAGTGACTAGAGAATGTTTTAATTTCTACAACATTTAACAGAAGATGCCAATTGGAGGGTATGTAGAAATGAATGTTAAAAGCCCACTAATAGACTCAGTCCCTTATAAATGGCTTTATGAGGTATAAATCACATGAACTATGTTTCATTTCTTTCATTTTTGTGTCGTGTTGTCAGTGTTTAGCACAGAACATTGTAAGGAATTATATATTAGCAAACGTTTATTTGAATTTAGTAGTAATTAACATTTATATGCCCACTGTGTACCAAGCATTGTGCTAAACAGTTTGCAAATATTATCTAATTTTATCTTTAGAACAAAACTGGGAGGTAGATACCATTATTATCCTCATTTTATAGTTGAGGAAACTGAGAGAAAATGTAAATGACTTGCCTCACCCAAAACCCATAGCTTGTATCTTAGGGCTGGATTTGAACTCAATTCTTCTTTCTCACTCCAAGCTCAGTGCTCTTTTTATTAGGCCACCTAGCTGACTGGACAGTTGAATTTGAAAGACTTATATTCTTGAAGAGTGGAGAGAGTAAAAAAAAGAAACTACTAAATGTTAAGGAATACTTAATATGTTGACCTAAGAAAAAACATTGCAATAGAGATACTTTGTAATTCATGTGAGAAAATAATGAAGAACAGAAACAGTATTCAGGACCTCCATGTTTTTACATCAATCTGCAAAAAATAGATAGTGAGTTGGATATGGGATTTCATTGTATACAGTTAAGTATGACCTCATTGTTATCACTGAGATTTGTGATTGGAATGATGTTCTAGTTGTGGTAATCTCCAACAAGGAAGAACCGGAATTCTCCAATACATGGGTGGAAGGCCATTGGTTGATTTTCCTCTCTCTTATCTACACAATCACACCCTCTTTTAGGGAGCAGATTCCTGAAGTTCAGAAAAAGGATATAAAAACCTAGAATCCTATAAGACAGCAGTGGGGAACCCTTTTTCTGCCAAAGGCTATTTGGATATATATAACATCATTCCTAGGCCATACAAAATTATCACTTTAAAGAACTCAAGCAGTGGGAGTTTGTTGTCACCTGGGAATGTTTGGACGTTGCCCATCCCTCCTATAGAGGGAGTTAATTTAGGAAACTCATTGAGTTTCTCACTGACAAATTTATATTTTTTTAAAGATGCAAGTATAGAAGGAAACAAGGGAAAAGGAAGGAAGCAAGAGTAAGTAATGGATGATGATGACTATAAGTGTGTGACAATTATATAAGAATAATATTTGGACTACTGGAAGCTCAAAATGAATGGAGGTTGTCCAGGAATAAGGGCAAGAAGAGTTTTTTGTTTTAAGCTTTATTGACAAGAAAAAGGAAGGGAGATATTATAGAAGAAATAGGAACACATTTTGGTGGTGGATGGGAAGATAATGGAGAGAAGGACCTCCATTTTTTGTTTTACTGTTTGCTTTACCTGACAAATTCTAGGGACTAAAGAAAAATGTCTAAGGTAAATAAGAAATAGAAATAGAAACCCAAGGTAAATAGGTAGATATACAAGCTATGGTCACATCCAAATGAATAACATGCTGAAAAAAACTATTAGAATTTAGCCATTTAGTGGAAATAGAAGATGAGTTCTTGATACAGACTACAATGTTCTTATAGAACCAAAATATAGTTATGATCATTGATTTCATGTATATAACGTTTGGCATTGAGTTCTTAACAAAAACAAAAAAGTTGATAAATTTAATTTTTCAGAATACAGAAGAAATGATACAAACAACCAAGGCCTTTTTCAGATTGTTGCAAGTGTAGAAGTGACTGAATCTTGGGGACGTGTGACCATGTTTTCTTGGAATTCATAAAAGACAAATAGAGAATGTGGGGAATAGTTTGAAGCCAAACTGTTAACTTTTGAAGAGTAGATTTCAAAAAATGATAAGTTAGAGCCTCTAATGCCTAAATATAAACAAGTTGACATAAAAGCAATGGGAAGCTGTCAAGAAGGAAGTCCTTCAGCCATATATAATAAATAAGAAGTTAGAATTTGCTGACCAGCTTAGATTTAAAAAGAACAAAGAATGATGGGAGCAAGAAATAAGTGGAAGATGAATACAAGAATGGAGAAGTTGTCTTAGTTGTTCCAGCAGTTGTTTTGTGCACCTCAAAGGCTGTAAAACTGTACCTACCTTTTGACCCAGCAATACTGATGTCAAGTCTATCCCAAAGAGATAAAAAAAAGGGAGTGCGTAGAAGGACTTATTGGGACAAAAATATTTATATCAGCTCTTTTTTGTGGTATTTAAGAATTGTATATTGAAGAGATGCCTATAAATTGGGGAATGTCTGAACACATAGTATATGATTGTAATAGAATATTATTGTTTATAACAAAGGACAAGCAGAATGATTTCAGAAAAATCTGGAAAGATATACATGAACTAAAACAAAGTGAAATGAGCAGAACCAGGAACACATTGTATGCAATAACAGCAGTGTTGTACAAAGAAGAACTGAATGCCTTGGCTATTTTCAGCAATACATTGATCTGAGACAATCCTCAAAGGACACATGATGAAAAATGCTATCTGCCTTCCCCCCTTTCTTTCCTTCTCTGTTTCCTTCCCCCCCTATCCCTTTTTCTTTTCCTTCTTCTTTCCTCCATATTACAAATTTTTCTCCCTTCCTCTAGACAACAAGCAATCCAATATAGATCAAACATGTGCAGTTCTTCTAAACATATTGCCATTTTCGTCATGCTGCACAAGAAAAATCAGCTCAAAGGAGGGACACGGGGTGGAGGCAATTTGAGGAGGGGTTAAACAAACAGTAATAATATAAAGGTGAAAATGCTATGCTTTGATCCACGTTCAGTCTCTATAATTCTTTCTAGATACAAATGGTAAATGGCTCTTTACATCGCAAATCTTTCAGAATTGCCTTGAATCACCTCATTGTTGAAAAGAGCCACTTCCATCAGAGTTGATCTTCACATAATCTTCTTGTGGCTGTGTACAATGTTCTCTTGGTTTTCCTCATTTCACTTAGCATCAATTCATGTAAGCCTCTCCAGGCTTTTCTGAAATTGGTTTGCTTGCTTGTTTCTTATTATAGAACAATAATATTCCATTACATTCATATGCCATAACTTATTCAGTCATTCCACAGCTGATGGGCATCCATATTCAATTTCTGGTTCCCTGCTACTACAAAAAGGGCTGCTACAAACATTTTTGCACATGTGGATTCTTTGCCCTTTTTAATGCTCTCTTTGGGATGTAGATCCAATAGAGATACTGTTGGACCAAAAAGTTTGCAATTTCATAGCTCTTTGGGCATAGTTACAATTATAAATACTGAATGCACAACAAGCATAAGTAAGCCTTACAACAGAGGCTCTGAAATTTTATTCTTTGCTATGAGAATTTTGGTATTCTATGCAATAAAATTTGCAGCAAGGATATTGAATATTCTGTTCTCCAGATTCCTCCTCTTTTACTTTCCCTAACCCTCAAGCTTTGCACAAAGAGAGTTTTTGTCTTCCTTGATATGGCCAAGTAGGAAAAATTGAATTGCCTGTGGGTATGGGGTCTGGAGAATATCTATCTATCTATCTATTATATAGATAGATAGATATATATCTATATATAAAGTTCTGAGTGAAGGGAAAAGTTTTTGGACTACATTGAAACTTTGAGACTTGGAAAATTATTGATTGTATTATAACTAATGTTGCCTCTATTATGCACTTGAAGAAATGGAAGCTAAAAAGCTTAAGTAACTTGCTCTCGGGCTCATATTGGTAGGACTCGGAGATGAGATTTGAGCCCGAGTTGATTTTGCCTTCCAAGTAAAGTGGTCTGCATCCCAAGAGATAGGGCCTCAACTTGGTATGGTTAGTGGAGAAATGATAAAGCTATCCAAATCTTCTCCCTCCCTCCCTCCCTCCCTCCCTCCCTTTTGAAAATTAAAACTTATGTTTATCACAAGAAGAATTATGTTCAGAGTGGCAAGAATAGAACAAAATTACTTAACTTGAAATCTGAGTCTGAAAGGTCAGAAGTTGTTCCCTATCTACTCTACGGGGTTTTAAGCCTAAAATTAAATAAATAATAGAATTTCAAATCCAGCTAGTTTTTATCTATTACAAATTGGAATTATGTAATCTCAACTGGATTCATAAGCTATTGTGTTATGGTCTGGTCATAGTATTATTGCTTATTAATTTTCCATACCCTATTTCCTTTCCTCATTTCATCTTTCCCAAATTTATAATAGATAAGTCTCCTCTGCTGAGTATAGTGAAAACATTTGAAGGATATTTTTTTAGCCTGTATCCATATGAGCTTATATGCTGATAAAACTTCTAAGTTAGGGGAAGTCTTCAGGGACCATTCCTATTTGTAAGGAACAGGTATGTGAATAGTGTAAGCAATATTTATTAAAAAACTGCAGAATTAATGACTGAGGTTGATTCAAACAATTTGTTAAATTTGTTTCTGCATTGTGGTTTCTTGTTTGGGCATATACCTTAAATTTATTCTCAGGCAATTGCTCTTCCTTTTTAGTTTAAGATTTGACATTTTTAACCTCTCCCTGCCTTTTGTCCAATGCTTTCTCCTGACCTTTCTCATTTCTTATCTCTTCTGCCCCAGTTGGCAATCAAGCTTCTCACATTTTAGGCTGTGTCTAATTGTTATTTGCCTGGGTAGCTTATTTAAAAGATGTCTACATTCAGAAGGTTGACCACCAGGTGATAGATTTTTTTTTTTTTAATGTGGGTAGCATTACTTAAATTAATGTGGGATAAAGTTTTTCTGATCTTTTAGAGAAAAGCATCAAATCGGAATTTCTCATGTGAGAAATACTGAAATTTCACAGCTTTTGGGTGATGTAAAATAATAAGTATCATTGAATAATGAGCTTTTTTCAGAAAGAGAAATGGACGTGGCTACAAAATTCTGATAAAGTGGTCTAGGCTAGAAACTGGTTTAAACTGGTCAGGCTCAATGAGTGGGAGAAGACTTTTCTTTTTTGCTGAGGCTCATGTATATTACCTTCTCGTCCCAGAAGGAGCATTTACACAAATCTATACACTGTGAAGTGGGGAAGAGGGTGCTCCTAGGGCCTATCAGGAACCAATTAAAGGTTAAGTGGAAGGGGACTAAATTAGAAAAGCTTGGTCTTGGCTCTACCAGTCCAGTAGCTCTTCTCTCCTCTCCTCCTCTCTTCTCTTCCCCTCCCCCTCTTCCTTTCTCTTTCCTTTCCTCCCTTCCCTTTTTCTCCCTTCTCTCCCCCTCCTCTCGTCTTTCCCTCTCCCCTTTCTCTTCTACTCCCTCCCTCTCCTCAAAAAAAAACAACCAAAAAAAAACAGCTCATTTTGAAATTGAGTCTGGGATTTCTCATACTTGAATTAGATTGATAGTACTTATGTTAAAATTGTGTCTTTTTCTGATGCCCCCTGAAATCACCCTTCACCCCCTTCTAAATCAGTAAGTTTATAAGTAGACATCTTAAAAGAGCAGTAGCAGGAAATAAGATGCCAAAAGGAACTTGGAGGGCATGTACAAACTGTCTTAAAGACCAAAGGAGCATAATCTGCAAATTATATCATATATTAATCAAAATTCACATCCTGATATTATGTGCTGAATCAGGGAGAGCATTTAGGTCGTGCTTGTCAAGGTCTTTAATTCTGTGTTATATAAATTTCAGACAAAATTCTGACCTCCACAACTCCAGACCAGCAAAACATTTTTAAAAGTTTTGATGACTCTGAGATGACAACTTTGAAGTTTTAACCAATAACTTTAAAATGATTTGGATATGTTTATGAATTAATAACTCCAAGGTAGCACAGGTAGAAGTTTGTCTGTTTCCCCAAAAATCCTTTTAAAAGTGAGATTTCAACTCTTATCCCTTGAACATCTTCATCAGGTTCATGATGCCTGGTGCTCTCAAGTCTAATCCATCGTTATTTGATAATCTTTGCCTCTTAATACTCCTTCCTTCAACATCTCATGCCATTTTCTTTTGTACTCTCATCACCACTTATCTCTGTACTCTGTATTGTTAAATATTTCCTTCCCTGTTTCCTATTGCCACTTACGGTTTTTCCCATCCAGTACCCCCCAAACCAGATGTGCTTGCCCTTATTTCATAATTTCATTAATTATCTATTCAAGACTTAATAAAGTAGAACAGCCATTACAGAATGAGGTTACTAGAACAGTGATTCTACTATACAAAGATCAGTCTAAGAAACTGAGAATAAGAGGAACTTATTAAGACAGATGTAATCACTATACTCTTATTTAGAGGACTGTGTAATTACTATACTCCAGATTCAAAGAATTCTCATGTAAAAAAATGGGTTTCTTCTGATTGACTATGCATGTTTCAAGGAATGGATGTTAAATGGAGGCAAATTTTGCTTATAATAGAGAAACCTTTCTAGCCATGACAACTATTGGAGTATTATTCTTCGTTGAAAGATAATGAATTTCCTGTGATTGAAAGTCTGTAGGCAGAGATTGCATGATTTTGTTGGAATTGTAACAGGGTGTATAGAATACTAGACTTGCCTAGGGTAATTCCTGGGATCACATTACAAATCTAACACTTAACTGAATCTGAAAACCTTATTTTCTTTATCTGTAAAATGGAGATGATAATATCCTGTAGTAGCTCAGGGTACCTGTATTAAATGAAGTAAAGTATGTATAACATTTGGCAGTCCTTACAGCAGTATGTAAATATTAGTTAAAATGATATTGTATAGAAGATTTTTAATTTAGGTGACAGATTGATTTCCTTTGACATTCTTTTCAAGTCTAAGATTTAATGATTATCAAACCCATTTCTTTGGACTCCAGTGCTGGGGTATTCTTTCCATTGTAAGTAATATAATGTGTCATTATGTAGCATTGTCCCTACTCTTCCCAATTTATCAGATTTTCATGAACAATTATTACCTTTAAGAAATGAAAAGTTAAGTATTTTTCTTACTTTCATGTCCTGAGCTTATCCTTCACTTTCAGAATTTGAAAAGAAGAATCTTTATGTAACACGAGAAAGTTGTTCGTAAAAAACTGTTTTTCTTCTTTAAAAAAAAAACTGGTTTTTCAGTTCTAGTTTATTGGATTTAAAAAACTTTTGGTAGATGGAAATAAAATTGATAATAATACTATTGGATGATATTGATATAGGATATTTTGAAAATAATATGTGCATTTTCTTTTCCTTATTTTTTCAAGAAATATTCTTAGCTTCTAAGAATAGCATATTGTTAGATTTATGCTTTGAGATAAAATCTCAAGCAATTCTTAAGCTCTGAAGCATGAGCTTTTTTCCTCTTATTTTCATAAATATAAATAAAAATGTAATTACTCATTTATGCTGATTACTTGATAAAGGTAATTTTACTGGGTCCTTGTTGTGTAAAGATGCCTTTTCATTTTAAATACCTAATTTTAAGTTATGCTTTGCTATAGTACTTTGTGGAGAAAGGATGTTTTGGAGAGTAGAAAAGTTGTTTAGTGCCTTGAGTTCATTAGAGTAAAATTGACAAAGCACAGATAATTCACAATAAAATAGCAATTCCAATAAGAACTTGGTTTTTCTCTGGAAAATATTTTTTGTACTTTTAAGTAAATGTATTCCTGATGTTCAGAGAACTTTCAGCTTGCAAATAATAAAAACTTGACTATATTTTTTCTATCTTCTATAGTTATTCTCTACTGTTTTGATAATGAATATTATCCCTGCCTTAGCATAACTCTACTCTTTTCAAAACTACATGTTCACACTTAACTTGGGGTAGAGATTGTTTTGACTTAAAAGGTTTTCTTTAAAATGTTCTTTAAAGTTAGACTCTTTAAAATCCCCTGTATGTAAAGTAAGCATATCAATAAAACTTATACATAGACTTTAAATTTAAACTGCTTTAAATGTATTTTTATTTTAATTTAAATGTAAACTGCTAAATTTGATGGGGGATATAATTCTGATCTGAAATTAAGAAGCATTAGTGATCATAAATATGTTAAGTCCTGAATTTACAAGACTCATTTGTAAGGATAGAATGAAGAAGACTGATTTGTATGGCAGTTTATATTTAAAAAAAATTTTTTTAAATGCTTTTTTTCAGCACAAACTCAAGGGTAAATGACTAGAAGTTGCATGTGTAGAAGTATAACTTATGGATGATGTAGTTTGTTCTGTTCAGTCCAGACAGCTATAATGCTATGTCCAGTTCTGGGCACTGTGTTTTAAGAAAGAAATTGATAAAATGAAGTATATCAAGAAAAAGGTAACTAGAATGGTGACAAATCTGAAAAATCTTGTCATATGGGAACAGTTGAGGAAACTGGAGATCCTTATCTGAAGCACAAGTCTTGGAGGAGACATTAGAGCTGTCTTCAGATATTGAAGGACTGTCATTTGGAAGAGGAAATAAATTTATTCTTTGTAGCTCTTGGAGGTCGAAATAATAACAGTGGTTAGAAGTTAATAGGGATGTAGCTTTTTGATTCAATATAAGGAAGATTTAAAAAAATTTATTAAATGCTTACTTTATTCAAATCATTGTCCTAAGTCTGGGGTTTCAGATAGAAAGGTAAGATGTCAATCTAAATATGCTATATTCTAAATAGTGAATTCTCAGTTACTGGAAGTATTCAGGCACATAAACTACTTGTTACTGGTGTTTTACACAGGGGATTTAGACCCTTTTTGACTTAATTATTAGTAGTATTCAGGGAGTGAGAGTTTTGAATATATGACTAGAAAGGAAGGTTAAGTTAAATTGGGAAAGCAACTGTTGGTCAACTCTGAAGATTTTGGGTCACCAGAGGATTAGAAGACAATCTGCTTCTTAAGAACAAGAAAGAAATGAGAATGACAGACAACTTTGGCAAAATGAGGCTCTTGGCCACAGTATTGAAAAAGATAAGTCAATGATAAAGTAGATTTCAGTTTGTAAAAATGGATTATACTCAGAGCTTGAAATTTGTACACAGGTTCATTATCTCTGAGGTTTCCATTTCATATTCTGTAGGAGGAGCAAACTCTCAATTCCTTTCTCTGCCTCTGAAGTGAGAACATTCTTTACCTTTGGTTCTCTGAGGTCTAGTATCTGGGATGGATATGTTTAATATGGGCCTTCTAAAGTCCTGAAGCTTAAAATCTTGTACCATTTTTCCTCGATAATAAGATGCTGTCTTCTTATTTTTTTGGACCAAAAAAAAACCAAACAAAAACACTAAAGGGCTTATTTTCAGGGGAGGGCTTATTTTAATGAACATTGACAGCAATTTTAATAAACAGGTAAATGTGAACAAAAAAAAGTAACCTTTATCCAATAATGATCATGTCAGCTTCTTCAACAACATCGTCATAAGTGTCCATACCCTGAATTCCGTCCTGGATGTCTTGCGCCTCTACTTCCTTCAGAAGAAGTGGACCCAATCTGTCATGTCCAGCAATATAGCTCTCTTTAAATGAACATGTCTTGTCCAGGTAACCTGCTCGTAGTGCCTTGGTGACACAGCTGTCAGTAATTTTATCCCATGACTGCTTCACCTGAGTCACAACTTCTTGCAGACAGGGCTTCACAGAGTTTTCACGCTGATTTCTTTCCATTCTGTTTTCAATGTAATCATTGACTTCCATGCACAAATGGTCCTTGAATGGCTTGTTTATTGCAATATCAAGGGTCTGGAGATAGGCAGTCATTCCTGCAGGAATCATTACTTGATCTATTCTTCTCTCTGCAAGGAAGTTCTTCATTTCTTTAGTGGGTGAGTGCTGGCTGAATCCCAGATTATCAGACCTCTTTGATTACCTCGCATAACAAATGGCAGCATTAAATCAACCCACTTTCTTATAACAGCTTGTGTACACCAAGCTTTTTTGGTTTCAAGAACATAAATGCCTGATACACATTCAATCTTATCTTTCTTGCCCTTATTGATGATTAGAGGTGTGGCTTTCTTTCCATCCAAATGAATTGCCAAAACACAGGTGACCCTTGCAGACAGAATAATAAAATTATGACCATTAGTCCTTCTTTTCACTCCATCATGCCCCTCAATAATGTTTTAACTCCATCGGGCTCCCTGAGTGCTCCTTCTATCCTCCATGATGCCCTCTGAGTTCTTCTTTTATCCTCCATCATACCCCCTCACTCTCGCTTACACACCGGGTTTTTATGTTGTCCTGCCTCAGCTCTCCTCCACGGCACTGCTGTCAATGACACCAGCAAGCAAATCACTGGGGAAGAACAGGATGACGAGCTCACTGCTGCAGCTCTGATTGGATGCAGCTCAGAGCGTGGCGTGTGTTGGGGTGGGGGGGGTGGGGAGACGGTGTATACAGAGGGTGGTACCATAAGGTAGCGTGTAGCACAGGGGATCACTTTCACTCCAGTAGCAATCTCAACAGGGCTTATTTTCGGGGGAGGGCTTATTTTAAAGGAATCTTACACAGCAGGGGGGGGGGGCTTATTTTCGGGATAGGTCTTATTATTGGGGAAACACGGGTATGATTCTGAATGTTCTCTGGTAGCAAAGATAGCTAGAGATTGAGTTTGTCATACTTGGTTCAGCTATACATAACTACAGTTCTATGCCAAGAATGTGGCATTGAACTCATTGAAAAGATAATTCCCCAGAAGTAGTGTCCTTTGCCTTAAAGGGTTATTGAAGTATATTATACTTTTCTCTCCTTCTGACTCTTTCTGTGTACATGCACAAAAAGGCTTCCCCCTCTCCCCCCAGTTGTCTTGCCTCTTCATAGCTAACTAGCTTTCTAATACTGTTTTCTCACTCAGAATCTGCTATTTGGTTCTGTCATCTTACCTTTGAAATAATTGCCCTCACTACAGGTTGTTTCTGGTCTTTTAATTTGTCTTTTCGACATTGCTTCCCCTATAATTACTGGTTCTGATCTGGAAAAGGCCTTTTAGAGAGACTATAATCAGCCAGTCTATCAGCAAGAATTTATTAAGCACTTAATTATGTGCCCAGACATTGTGCTGTAACGAGGAAAACATTGTCCAACAAAACATTATAATGGAGGGAACAGTATATGATTAACTATTTACATATAGGACATATACAGAAAAATATTTTAAATTTTGGTCTAATAGTCTAATTTTGGTCAGACTGCTTTTCATATTCCCAAATAGCGATTACTTCTCCAGTAATTGTATAGTGTTTTGGTTTCTGAATATTATGTTACTCTGTTTATGTATGTTGTGTACCCAGTTTTTTCTACTGATCTCTTTTTTAATTGGTACTAAATAATTTTTAATGATTAGTACTTTATAATAGAGTTGGAAATCTGATACTGTTGGAATCCTTTCTACTTTTTGTCATTATCATATTTTAGATTCTTGACTTTTATATGAAGTTTGTTATTTTTTCCTAGGTGTAAATGGAAGGTGAATAATGGAACAGGTTGCTAGGGATGGAGGACAGGAAAAAAACTTTTCTACCTATTTTTCTGTTATGCTACTCCCCTCTTCCTTACTTCATCCTGCCTCCCCTTACTAGGCCACTGTGTTCCCTTTATTAAGAGTGTTGAAAAGTTGTCACATGGTAATGATTTCTGAGTTGCAAATAAGGTCAGTTGGTTTCTACCCATTGGTCTTGAGGTAAAAATTTTAATTATTAATTTTTGTTAAACTATATAGTTTTTTTTCCATGATTTCTATATTTTAGAATTAGTATTAATTTAGTAATTATTCTTGTCATTACCTAATCATTCTTAAAGAAGAAAAATTACTGATTTACTTATTTTTTCTTGTTTCTTATTTGGAGGATAAAATGTACAGCTAATGGAGCTACTTTGCAACTGTAATTTAAAGGCATATCATTCTGATTTCTAAAGAATAATACATATTTGTATGCACATATATGTATATGTGCATATATATGTAAACATATATGTTATATGAGTTCAACATGAGCTCTCCAAAAATGGAAAGGGCAACTTTAAGATGGTATTGAATTCTTCCATACTAGAGATTCTCGAATGGAAACTAGATGACCACTTGTCAGCAATATCATTGAAAGGATTCTTAAAAAGGAAAAAAAAAGTTAGGAATAAATTATTCCAGTGATCCATTCTATCTTTGAAATGATATCATTCTGTGAAGCAAAGGTAATCAAAAATGACAGGTTATTTTAGAATTATTTATGTTTGGTTTTAGATTGCACTTTTATGGCTTATTTGAGAAACAGCCTTAGAGGTTGTCTTAATTATTTAAAAACAATATATAGTATTGTGCCATGAATAAAGATCAAGTTTTTAATATAATGAAAATTATTGAAATAACAGTAATTTCCATTAGCGTAACTTTTTTTTATTTTTTTTTTTTTATTTAGAGTCAGGGGACTTAGGTTTGTGTCCCAGTTCTGTCACTTAAATGAATGTATGGCCCTGGGCATATATCACTTTACTCTTCTTCTGGACTTCAGTTTCCTTATCTAAAACGAATTCATTGACTACAAAGGACCTTTCAATATAGCTCTAACTCTTTGAGTCTGTGATCTTTTTTGAAATGATAATGTCAATGAAAAAAAGAACATAGCTTAAAATTTTTTATATCCTAGGACCAAGCACAGTGATTTCTACATAGACATTTTAATAAATGGTAGCTTTGTGAATGCTGAAAAGGCAGAACAAAATAAAATAATAAAAGGAGAAGAGATAAGGATACATTGTGTTGTATGAAGTATGTCATACCGGAATGTCTACCATGTGCAAAGAGTTGTTGTTTGAGGTTGGCTTTGAAGGATTGTTAGTAGTATAGAAGGCTGAAATTGGGATTGGTGGGTAAATTGAAATTGGGAGGGCATGGGGTAGGTAATATTTCAGGCACAGAGAATGCCTGGGTAAATAAATGTGGTAAAGGAAGCATATAAAACACATTTGGTCTTAATTTTTTAGGAATGTTAACATTTTTGAAGAGGAACATCAATCCAAAATGAACAACTGAATGAAAAACACTGTATATTAGTTACATGTATTGATGCTCTCAGTTTTAAGGTGTCATTTTTTTTTTAAATTTTCAAAAAATTATCTCAAATAATCTAATTTATATAGCAAACTTGTTTGTTTATAGTTTCATTAAAAGTTTCATGGGCAATAGCATCTTAAATATCATTAGTTTAAGTTCATTGGAATGTAGCTTAAATACTTATTGTTTTAATCATAATTTAAGCATAATCCAAATATTTCTGGAACAGATTCTCAATGAAAAGCAGTGCTGTGAAAAGTGACCATTCTCTATTGTGTGATAGCTGCTTGAGGAATGGGAGTGGGAATTGACAAACCTAAAATGAAATCTAAGACATTACATAAAATTAGATATGATGCTAATCATTTTATCAAATCTTTTTATTGAAGTACTAGGTATGCAAAAATTAGCATCTACTTTACATTTCATCATTGCATTTTAGAATATTTTGGAAAAAAAATTTTTTGTCTTAACTAAAAGTGATTGAACATATTTGGGGAAACTAAAAAAGGAAAAAGAAATAAAAAAAAGTTGTTTTCATTCTCTTCCTCAAAACATTCTGAAAGGTATAATAAGGACATATTTTCACCCTTAATACATGTTTTCTTTTCGGTCTTAATTTTAAGTTATCTTTGGTTTCCAAATTTCTTTTGTTTCTGAGATTTTCTTCTTCTCCTGGCCTTTACCCAGTGAGCTTATCTTTTGTAACAAAAAAGAAAAAAAAAAGCAGTACTTCAAAACTAATGAACATATCAGCCAAGTTTGTTAGTATATCCCATGCTCCCTGCGAAAGTGGGGAAAGCCGTAGAATATAATAGGTCAGTTCTCAACTTTTGTCAGAGGACAAGTTGGGTCATTATAATTACACAGCTTTAAGGGTAGTTTTTTTCCCCCTCGTTCTGTTTGCATTGTGATAGTCATTACTTATTGTTCTGCTATCAGTTCTTGATATTTACTTATTTCAAAACACAGCTCAAATAATCACTTTTTACATGCAGCCTTTACTAATCTTTTCAACTTTGTGCCCTCTCTTAAACTGTCTTTTATTTTAGTGTGTGTGTGTGTATATGTATGTACATGTATGTACATATTTGTCTTTTTCCTTATTTGAAAAAATGCCAAATCTTGCCAAATATATCATGATATTCGCAAAATATATTAAAATATGTTGCATTTTATATTGGACTGAATATATTTTTATCATGTTTAACATATATTGGATTATTTGCTATCTAGGGGAGGGGGAAAATTGGAACACAGGGTTTTGCAAAGGTTAATGATGAAAAATAGCTTTTGAAAATTAAAAAGCTCTTATTAAAAAATAAAATAAAATGTTGCATTAAAGAGAAATTTCTTTATAAAAGGAGAAACAAATGGATATTTTTGATTTTTGACAATGAACAAATAGCCTACATTGATGCAGTGTATCCATATACACATGGCATGCTGATTTAAGAGAGCATCTAAGCCTCAGAGTGAAAGACTTGAGTTCAAGCTTGCAAGCTTTGCCGCTGACACATAATGGTTATGTGATCCAAGACAAGTCACTAAAACTCTTATTGCCTCAGGCAGTTCTTTGAGACTCTAAATTGAATAGTTGATCTGACTGGTAGAAGAAATTGTGCATTGAAAGTTTCATCCACACATGAAATTACAGATTCAATCATAAATAAGCATTTCATAAGGCAACAAAAGTTCAATTTCCCAATTACAGAACACAAATAAATACCTAAGATGAAGAGCTTAGGTACAAAACCATGAATAAATACTTCCTTAAAGAACTGCCAATTAATACTTAAAAGTTTATATTATTTAAATTGACTCTCTTTTCTTATTCATCTGTAATAGCTACTTTTTTGTTTACTTTGAAGAAAATACTCACTATATAAAAACCTGAGACAACTTATGCAGGCTTTACAAAGTCTTTGGTCTCTTTTCTTATTTTGCTACTTTCCATCCTTTCTGATATATTTCTCATCATCCTTCCCACTTTCTTGTTCGATTGTTTCAGTCAAGTCTGACTCTTGACTCCATTTGGCGTTTTCTTGACAAAGCTACTGGAGTGCTTTGGCATTTGCTTTCCCATATCATTTCACAGATGAGAAACTGAGTCAAGTAAGTGAATGTCCAAGTCTGTATTTGAACTCATCTTCCTAACTCTAAGCTTGGCATTTTATCCACTTTGCCACCTAGTTGCCCACTATTTGATACTGCTGTATTAAAGGTACTTAATGTATATATTTCTTCAGTTTGGAGAGTCATATTGAGTTTTTTGTAAAAGTTAGATCGCCCTCCATGACATGGCTCATAAGTTGTCATCTTTTAATGGTAATTTTTTTTAAAACACTTGTTATAAGCTCTGTGGTATGAGATGATCAAATTTCCTAATAAAAAATCACTTTTGGTATTGGTATTGCCTGATATATGATAAAATCATCTTTGTTAACACTGTTCTTTGTCCTGAGAGGAATGTCTGTGTGCCATCCTTATTTTAAATGTAATTTTCTTCTTTTTTTCTTAGTTGTGAGAATGTTTAGTCTGATTTTATTCTGTTCCTTGAGGATGGTGACCACTTAGTATTATTGGACAAGAAGCTCATTGTGTATGAACAGCCAGGTTAAAGTTTATGGATGATTATAATTTTTAGTGCTCTGTTCCTATTTTCACCACTTTCGTTGAAGAAGCAAAAGGGGGTCAAGACAGCACTAAGAAATGATCACTATTTTTTGTTTCATGTGTTACCACATCGAAGCACTATGTATAAATTGGGTGGTCCTCTTTTTGCCAGGTTCATAGACTTGAGGATAGCAGCTGAATGTAAGTGGGCAGGCTTTGTTTTGCAAGCATCCTATCACAGTGAACCTCATCTATGACACAGTTGATTGAAGGATAGAAAGAGTATTTAAGATACCACTATGCTTGTTTATTGATTATGAAAAACCATTTGATTGGATAGAATAAAATGTCTGTGTTCTTCCAACAAATTGGCTCTCATCCATATGTAAAAATCATTTAAGTGTTCTTGAAAGATAAAACAGATAACCTCTTTGTATGTATGTATGTATGAGATTCATTATATTTAAGTTTAAATCAGCCTTTTTAGCTACTTTATGTCTCATGACTAATTTAGCTGCAGTTTACCTTTTATATAGTCTATCCTTTAACCTAGCAAAACCTACCAGTCTATTCCAAGAAAATGGAATTATATCTTAAGGATGTAAATATTTATATAATTCTATTATATAGTACTACTTGTTGGTATTGCTCAAGGATCTCACATTGGAGTACCAACAATTTAAAAACTACAATTTGTAGTACCTTCTGATGTCAGATTTTTCCATAATCCTCCTATGACACAGACCGTTTTACATTTTTTCTTTATAAAGGCCAAAGAATTTATTACCTTTTGGGCAAACAGCCTATAAATGAACCTTTTTTTCTCTACCTAACTGACTTGGTCTTTGCTCATTAGACACAATCTGTTATCAGAACAACATTGAAAGCCATTTCAGCATGACAATGCCATTAAGAACTAGTGGATTAGGATTTTGGAAGATGTGTACATAAATAACTTTGAATCATTTTCTTCTTAAAATACATTATTACGAATGAAAAAAAAATTATAATGTAACAATGACAATTGACATTTATAGAAAGTCTTTAAAGTTTGGCATTTTGCATACAGTATTTCATTTGGGCCTCCCAATAGCTTGATGAAGTAGGTATTATAGATATTTTTAAATCTATTTTACAGATGAAGTGTAATGCCAAAGAAATTGTGCTAAGATAGAGATTAGAGAGTATTTAATAATTTATTAAATGGGAGAGATTTACTGGGACCAAATAGATCCATGGTTTGAAAGTCCCAGGGCTGAATGAGACTATTGTCTCCAAGAATCCAGTCAACAATGGGAATTCTCAATGACCTATATATACATGGCTCAGTCTCAGGGGGTAGATTGAGGCAGGAGTGGAGTCCCAGTGCTGAGAGCAGAACCGACTCTGACAGGGTGGGGTGAGCCTTCGGAGATGAGATGAGGCACCCTGGACATGGGGAGAGGCATCTTAATAAGACAGTATCTGACATTCCGGTAGCTTGGGATAGGGAGAGGCATTCTGATATTCTAAAACATAAGATCTATTATCCTTATCAAATATTCTGATAAAGAGGGAGGAGTGGTTTTGCAGGATGAGAAGCAGGGAAACTGAGTCAGGACTGGGTCAGGATAATTAAAGAAACTGAGAACTGTGGCATAACGGAAGAAACTAAGGGTTAGAAAGTTTGACACATATACAGTTAAGTAATAGTTAAAGGGGGGAATTTGGATTTAGGTTCTCTATTCCCAGTCCATCCAGGTTCCTGCTAGGTAAAGCAGGTAAAAGCCTTTAGAATGTTTATTCCTACTATGTCTTTTCTGTGATAAAATATGCATTTTATTTTAATTATTTTATTGACTTACTTGATTTTTATATGACTTTTAAAATATTAAAATGCATTTTCTAATATGAATTTCTAGCACTATTACCTACTTGAGTTTTCTGAAAACTTTGAGTGAAATATTGGCGTTTCTAGGAAAAGATTTTGCAGGGTCTAAATATACCATGCTTTCAGTGGAAAAATCTTGTTCTTCTGTTTGCAAGGACTGTAGGAGCTCCTCCCTAAAGCCTTTGGATCATGAGCTGAAAATACTTCTTAAGTTTTTAAAGCAAATCTTATATATAAATGTTTGCATGGGGAAAAATAAAAGGTTGACATGAGAACAAAAAGAGAAATAAGACAAAAGCAACTTAGATAACTTTGTAGAGAGACATGAAGAAAAGGTGAAAGGCAAAAGGCATTTCCAGTAACTTTAAAGAGAGAGATGAAGAGAAGGATTGGAATTAAAAAAAAAAAAATTACCAATTCTGTGCTGAGATTAAAGATTGAAGTAAGTCCCAATGAAAATCTTGTTTGTAAGAGTTTTAATTAACATCTTAAATGTAAAGATGATTTATACCAAAATCTGTCTCTCTTTTTTTCCCCATTATAGAGAGGATCTGACGAACTTCTTTCAGGCAGTGTACTCAGTAGCCCAAACTCTAATATGAGCAGCATGGTAGTTACTGGTAAGTGATAAAATATTACTCATTTTCATGATTGTTTGCTTTTTAGTGGGATCTGAAATTCAAACTATTCAAGAATTATTTATTAGTATAATTTGTCCTAAAATTTACAATATTTTAGCCAAATTGCATTTGAATGTGTGTCATGAAAATAAACTATTGAATGTAGTAGTCATTGAGAAATAGTTCTTAAAATATGTGACCATAATGCTAAGAAAGACTTCAAGACCCAGCCGAGATTTCATCTTTTAACTTAACTGTATAGTTTCTCTTCCATGTACTCTTCTTTACTTTCAGAACCACCATGTTTCACCTATACTTTTCTAATAGCTTCTTAATTGGCTGCCTGCTTGAGTTCTTCCCTCTCTGCTTAATCTGTCATACATAGTGAAATAGTCTTTCTAAAGCACAGTTATCACCATTTCCACTCTCCTGCTTACATAATTTTAATGATAGACATTGCCAAAAGGATAAAATGTAAACTTTAATAGACATTTTAGGTCCTCCACATTCTGCTCTCCCTTCTGCCCCCCACCCCACCTAGTCTTACTGGATATTGCTTCTTCACAATTTAGACAATTCTGTCTAAATTGGAATACTAGGTGATTCTATAACTTAAAATCCTTAAATTCCTTAATTTTTTATATCAGAGACTAAGAAAACTTGTTTTCCTTTATATCTTAGTTCAGGGTTTACATCCTCTATGTAATTTTACTTGGTCCTTTCTATTCATGTTTTTTGCCTTTTCAATTTTCCTTGTTCTTGGTTAATTTGTGTATTTTTTTATGTGTCACCAAAATAACATAATCTCCTTAATAATTCACTCAACTCTTTTTTTGTACCTTTGTGTTTTCACTGCCTAGCCCTTAACATAATTTGGAATAAGTTGAAACTTGAGTCTGTACTCATCTTTCCTTTATCTAATGAAGAACTTTTATTTCTACTATACCAGTAATAAGCATTTGGAATATATTGACTTGTATTCTTTAATTGCTTGTTTTAATGTAATCAGATTATCATCTTCCTAGGTACAGTGACTATGCATGCCTCTAGCTAGTCCTGTTTTTATTGGTATGGGGGAACATGTGACATTTGGATTTTACCTCTGTGGTGTAAGAACTCTGGCTCTTTCTTCTGATGGTATGTGCATCAGTAGTCTGTGGGTTTTTTCCCCCCTAAAGCATTGTTTTATGGTTTGAGAGATTAAATAACTTTCCCAGGACTGTGTGTTAAAAGTGGGGCAAGAACTCAGGTCCTCCTGTTTCTGAGATCACTCTATTCATCACTTTCTGATTAGGTTCATAGAAAGCTTTTAATAAATACCTTTTGAAAGTTTCATCAGTTCTTCAGATATTTAATTCTGTCTATGAATTGAGCTTTTACTTGGTCAGTGGCCTTCTTTTTTTTTTTTAAAGAAAGAAAGAGGGAATATAAATGGCAGAAATGATGATATATGTTAGAGTTCAGTTTAACATTTATCAAAATTATGTACAAAGCACTCTTCAGGGTCAAAAATGAGACTGTTAGGAAGTTTATATTTAACTGAGGGATTCAAAATATACATAAAGTTTTAGCAACTAGAGATATTTGTAGTGGCCAACAGGCCTCTATAAGAAATAGAATCTGAAGCCAAGTCTTAAAAGTTATTTGGATTTTTGAGAAACAAGTGAGGAAAAAAAAGATTCCATTTATAAGGGAAAATCTATGCGAAGTTATGAAACTGGGAAATGGAATATCATGAATGGTAAACCCTAAGTAGTCCACTTTGGCTGCATGGAAAGAATACATTAGAGATTAATATGAAATAAGCCTGGAAAGTTAGGTCAAATGTGAAAGACTTTAAAAACTAAATACAGAGAAATTTACATTTTGTTTGGAAACATTAAGTTGTCTTAAAATTCCTCAGAAAAGAGTGATGTGTTAGACTGTGCTACAGAAAAATATATTTTATAGCTGTTTGGAGCATGGAATAAAGTGGTATTGGATTTGACTTGACTGGTGGCATCACTAACAAAAGGAGTATAGAATATCCTAGACAGAACTTTGAAACATACTCACAAATGGGGCTAAGCATAGATATTGACCTAGTGTGTTAATATTGAGATTAACATGTCAGACACATAGGAAGAAAATAGAATCATGTCATGAAAATCCATGGAGTATAATCTCCAGAAGGTGATAGTGGCTAGCAATTCTGGAAGCTATAGTGGGGTCAAAAAGGATCAAAATCCCCAAAAGATGTTTGGGATTTAGTCAGTTAGCATTTATTGAGCACCTAATATATGCCAGGTACTTTGCCACGCATTGAAAATAAAAATAAGGGGGAAAAAAAAACAAAAACAAAAAAACAGTCCCTGCCTTCATTAGTATGCAAAGGTTTAAAAAAAAATGCATTTAAGGAGCTTATCTAAGTAGGGAAGACAACACACAAAAGGTACCCAAGCATTCTATATTTGATCATGAAGGAAATAAGGAACCCCTGGAGTTTATAGAGTGTGTTCAGGGATGATGACACAATCAGACCTATGTTTCCTCATCCTGAAAAAACTCGCATTAGCCTCTACTGTTCTCTTTAAGCTATCATCAGATATTTCTTCTTTTTATGGTCAAACTCCTAGAAAAATTTATCTGCATCTGTTACCTTCACCTTTTCTCACTAATTAAATCTTTGCAGTCTGGTTTGAGACTTCATTACTCAACTGAAACTGCTCTTTCTAAAGCTAGCAGTGATCTCCTAATGGTCTATACGCAATCCTCATTCTTCTTAAACTGCAGCATTTGATATTGTTGACTACCCTCTTATGGATACTCTCTCTTTTGGATTATCATGACATTGTTGATGTTGATGCTTCTTGTACCTTTCTCTCTATTTTTTTTTTTTCAAGTAGTTCATATTCTACCTGTTTCCTATTCCATAGTATTCTCTTAACTACCTCAAGGCCCCATCCTGGGTCCTATTTCATTTTCTCCTTACATTTTCTCAGGCCATGACCTCATTAACTCCTACAAGTTTAATTAATAGCCCTTTATAGATTATTAAAATTTTGCTTTATTATTATCTCCATGTTGATTATTAACAGTTTTGTATATTCAAATGAAGCCTGCTTTAAGTTCCCACAGTATTTATCCAAAGGAATAAATCCTTGTGGAAAAGGCATATATCTATCGCTGCTACCACTAACATCAGCTACTGGCAGTTTCCCACTCAAAGGACAGAGGCATATTCTCCCAAACCTGTTATTAGAATGTAACTCCTTAAAAAAAAAAAAGGAACTGTCTTGCTTATTTGTACACAGTAACCTCTTAATACTTTTTTACTCCTGAACTAGTTGTGCATCTCCAGTTGCCTATTTGACATAAAAAATTGGATGTCTTAGACATCTCAAACTCAACATGAATGAAGTTGAACTTACTCTTTTTCCTCCAGATTAACCCCTTTTCCTAACTTCCCTATTTTTGAGGAGGGCACTATCATTCTTACAGTTATCCACAAAAGCAATTTTGTTGTTAGTTAACCTTGATTCCCCACTCTCCTTCATCATACATGATTTCGCTGACTTATCAAATCTTACCTTTTCTCTATAACATTTGTCATGTCTTTTCCCCAATTGTACTCAAGCAGGCACCACTTTTATTTAGATTCTCATCTCCTCTCATCTGAAATAGTCTCCTTGAAAGCCCTTCTTGTTCCAAGTCATTATTACAGTAGCTGCCAAAGTTATTTTTCTTAAGAGCAAGTTTAATTATGTCACTCTCCTATATACTAAATTCTGGAGGTTCCCTTTTGCCTCTTGCCTTAAATATAAGCTCTTATGCTTTGATTTAATAACCTTTCACAGCTTCCTACCTCATTTTTTCTGTCTTATTACATATTACTCTTTTTCTGTACCCTATAATCTAGTCAAAAGGATCTCCTTGCTGTTTTTGACTCGGTCACTTCATCTTCAGTCTCCATGCTTTTACACTGGCTGTCATCAATACCTCGGGTACCTTTTTCTTATATTGCTTCCTAGAATTCCTTGTTTCCTTTGAAATATTGTTCAGATTATCTCCATATTATTTTCTGTGATAGAAAGTAAACTGTTTGAGAGCAGGACCTTTTTTGTTTTTTTTCTTTGTATCTCCAGTACCTATCACAAAGCCAGATACAGTGGTAAGTACTTCTAAATACTTGTTTGTTTGATTAGAAATCTAAAGGGAAGTTGATAAAGGCACCTGGTAGACTTTTTATAGTCTAAATCATGGTAAGTCTATGATATAAGTTGGTGGCAGAATCAGTAAGTTGTCAAATGATTGGATAGGGTGAGGGGTGAATGAGAGTGAAGATTCAAGAATGAATGTATACAATTTTGAATGTATACATGAATAAAAAGCATTTATTCATTGCTTACAATATAGCAGACATTAGGTTAAGAATCAGGAGTAATACAAATGTGAGACAGTTCCTACCCTCAAGAATCTAATATACTAATGAGAAAATTTAATGAAAGATGGAAACATTATAGTCCTTGCTCTCAAACAGTTTATAATCTAATGAGGACTAGCAAATAAGACTAAATGAATCTAAAATATCCAGCTAAATAAATGTATCAGGTAAAATGTAATCAAGTATTCAAAAAATATTTATTAAAAGTTCATTTTATGCTAGGCATTTTATTTTGCATTGGGACTATAAAGAATTCTTATATTCTGTCAGAGAAGACATAAACATATATAAGAATATACAAAATATATGCAAGGTATTTTGGGGGAGAATCAGGAAGGGCTTTCATATACAAGATGTGACTTCAGCTGAATTTAGAAGGAAATAGGAGATTCTAATGGGCAGAGATGAAAGGGAAGGGTAGATTCCAGACAAAAGGATAACAAAAGAAAAGTCACAGAAAAGAGAAATTTTGTTATTTCTGAAACACAACAGAGGATTAGTTTGCTAGAACATAGGGAGTAGGAAAGGGAAGAATATGTATAAGAAGACTAGAAAAATTGGGGCCAGATTGTAAAGAGATTTAAAAACCAAATGAGAGGCTTATGTGTTATCCTGGAGACAGCAGTGAACAATTGGAGTTTACAAAGTAGTAGAGTGAGTTAGTTAGATTTGCAGTGAAGATATAAGAAATAAGCAAAAATATGAAAAAAACTTCAAGAGGGAGAATAATTTTTAGATAGGGGAATTGACATGTCTTCATATAATACTTGCTGATTATCCTCACCTTTAAAGAAAAGAAAAGAAAAAAAGCATCTATATATTCCTAGTCATAGCAAAAGGACAATATTGAGTGCAGAAAGAGATGGAGTCAAGAAATTTTATTTTCCAACTTTGCTACTGACTGCCTGTGTGATGTGACAAATCACTTAATCTCTCTGGATGGCAGTTGAAAAATGGGGTTAAGACAACTTAAAGTATCTATCTCAGGGTTGTAGGAAGGGAAACACTTTTAAAGTTGCTATTGAAATATAATTTCAATTTTTTCTTTATTAACTTACATAGTACTCCAAGTACAATATAAATAGTGGTAATTACTTCTATTTCTAAATTATCTGACTTAAAGGGGAAAATTAAGTTCTATTCTGCTAGAGAATAGAATTTTTCAGAGCCATTTTCCAAAGTTGTATGAAATTATCTTCTTTTGGGGGGAAAAAAAGTGAAAAGATGTAGATTACATACAAAATAGAATTTATTCGATTTAAATTCCTGACCCCAAAACATTCCATTAATTTTTATCAATTGGGAAGTAGGAGACTATTATAGCAGGGCTTCTTAAACTTTTTCCACTTGTGACTCCCTTTTACCTGAGACATTTTTACACAATCCATCTCAAATCTGAACTGGTGTTTCTGGCAGCATTTGTGCATGTGTAGTGCAAAATGCACATGCTATGTATTCAGAACCAATGCTTCAGTGAAGTTGTGTGGTGCAACATGAGTAAGTGCTGACAAAAACACCTCTAAGATTAATTTTGCATTTGCATTTTAATTATTTTTGGTTTTTGCATTCAGAAATCTTTTACTATTGCCAAATTTTTCATAGCCCTCACATTAAGTTAGGTACACAGCCCTATATAGGGTTGTGACCACAGTATTAGAAGCTTTGCTTTATAAGATTGAGGAAATTATGCTGTACGTGTACCACTTGAACATTTTTATCAATGTCTTGAATAAATGCTTAACAAGACATAAAACTAGCATGTATTGATAACATGATGAATGATAAATTTAGATATTAAAAAAGGATGACTAGCTAAAATATTGGGCTTATTGTGTTATGATGAAATGTGTAATATATTTTAATGTAAAAGTCTTTCATTTGAGTTTTAATAAATTAATCTCATAGTTCAAGATACGAGAAAGGCCTGGCTAGCCAGAAGTTCGTTTTAGTGAATTGTAAGCTCAATATGAGCTTTTACCTTTTAGTGAGCTGTGAACCATTTGAGTCAGCAGTGTTAGAGCTGATCAAAAAAAAAAAATTAAGAAAGGCTTTCAATCTACAATTAAGGAGGTGATGGTTCTCTTGACCTCTACCACATGCAGATGACATCTGTAATATTGAATTCAGTTCTGGGTATCATATTTTAGGAAGGAAGTTTATAAACTAAATTGCATTATAACGGAAGGCAGTCAAGATGGTGAAGAGATTTGAAACCATGTCACATGAGACTAATTTCAAGGAACTGGGAATGTTTAACCTGGAAGAGATAAGACTTAGATGGAACATGACAGCTGTCTTCAGTTATTTGAAAGGTTGTCGTGTAGAAGATTAGAATTGTATTCTGTTTGGCTTTAGAGGACATAAGAAAACTAGGTAGAATCTGCAAATTTCACATAGCCTAGTTTCCTTTAGAAGTGATTCCATCAACCACCACTACTTAAATTCTTCTTACTCTTACCCTTTCAGGATGATCTCTCATATCAATTTCTATGGTAAACGTGTCTTTCAGCCTTAGAGAGTTCACTCCTTTCTCTTTGGGAAGAGCCTTTTATGTTTTCTGCTCTTTCTTTCTTTTGATACTCATAAAATGTTAAGTGACCTAGAAGAGGGATTTGTATAGTTCATCTGTGAAGGATTATGGGAGGATATGCACAAAAATCATATTGTTCTTTACATATCTTGGTTCAGTTTTTTATGGTTTGAACATCCAATTCTAAGGTCAAATAACTTAGATATTTGTTTTTGGTTGTGGTAATTGAGAAAGTGCCATAGATCCAAATAGAAGCAGTACATTGTTACTTATGCTTACTATGGTCATGCTACTCTTTACCCTCTAGTCTTATCCATCAATTGTGAAAAAGTTTTTGCTTCAATTTGGCTAGCAAATTACTATAGTACTAATTAATGTTAATTGGTTCTTTCAGTGGCAAAGAAGATGGTAATATCCCTTTTTAAATGCCATTTTCATTGATGAAATCATATCCATTTTTAGTGTCAAATTATTTGGCAGCATTAGGATTGTTGTGGCAGAAAGTTTCTTTTTTTAATTTTTATTAACTGTGACTGAAGGAATATTTTCCAGAAGGCACCTCTATAGGGGCATTTCCCAGAATGATGGTTGTGAACACTATGATGGAAGCATTATTATTCCCAAGGCTTTGGGCTATTTGAGGGGGATATAGTGTTTATATTGGAGTGGTGGTCTAACTTGCCTCTTCTATGCTTCCCGTTGTTTCTCAGGATGTCTTGTTGTTTTTCAGCTAGCCTGGTGTGCCTGCCCCTGTAGGCAGTTGATGAAGATGGCTGGTCCTTCTCCTTGGAGATATTTCTTTCTCAGATAATGTCTGAGGGCGTGTATAGAGAAAGAGTTGATAGTTTGTGAGATGGTGGTGCTCCGTTTCCTAGAGATTTCTACTTCTGTCATTTGGTGGCAATTTGTGAGCAATTTTAGCTTGTAGTGATGGGAAAGGTGGGCCTCATTTCCACAACAATTTCATTTGTCTGTAATAACTGTGGGTATTGGAATGGAAGCAGGTTTGGTAGCTTGGGACAAAAGAGAAACTTTTTCTACTCCCTGCTACTAGTGCTTTACATTCCCTTTCCTTCCCCCAGTTATCTTGTATCTATTTTGTTTATACCACTAAATGTACATATTGTGTCCTCAGACTGGTTCATAAGCTCTTGGAGGCAAGTATTGTTTAATTTTTGTCGAAGTAGGTACAGAGCCTTACTATAGTGACTTTCTCAACCATTACTTGTTAGATAAGAAACTTTGATCTTCATTTATTAGGAAGTGATGAATTACTAAAGTACCTAGCTCGGTGATTCCCATTCTTCTTAATATCAAAATTTCATGGACTCTGTTTCTCAATCTCCCAAAATATTATTTGATTTAAAAAAATTACATGTGAAAAAGTTACTCTGAATTTAGTAGTGTTTTAAAATAATTTTTTCATTCTGTTAAGTGTAACAGAATCCAGCATGTTCAAAAAGGTTAGTAATACATATGTGTACAAGACATTATTCAGTCTGCAGAGATTTGGTTGCTAATTTATGATTTTCATACAGTTTTGAAAAGCTCTTGAAATAGCCCTTTAGTCCTCAGGTTTGGAACCATTTAGCCTATGTTATTATTTGAATGGAATAATGAATGAATGTGACCTTAAAGATAGATTCTGTCTTTCCAAGGAAATATATTATTAATTTTAAACATTTTCTGTTTGCCTTCTTCTAACTTGGTATTTTGAACAGAGTTTGCCTATTTCAGTCTCAAGGGAAAGGCTGTTTTATGAAGTAGAAAACATTGAATTTAGAATCAGGAACTAGGTTCAAATCACAGCTAAAATACATCAGTATTTATTAAAGTACCTACTGTGTGCCTATTAATAAGAATACTAAGATAAATAGTCTCAGCTCTCAATTCTTATTCTTATATTCTTATTCTTCTATATTCTTATATTCTACTTATATTCCACTAGAAGTGGAAAAAAAGAGTATACATGTATTCTTTATATATGTGTATATTTGTGCTTGTATACACATATGCCATGCACACACATATGATGTACAAATAAATATAAGGTAATTTAAAGACAAAGATTCTAGCAGTCAGGATCAGAAAGTGCTTCATAAAGTGGTGCTTGAATTGAGTGTTTATAGAGATAATACATTTTCCCCTAAGGACTGCTTTGGCTGTATCCCAAACATATTAATATGTTGTCTCATTGTTGTCTTTATTGTTAGCTAAATTCTTTTTGTTTGTCCTTTATTTTTGAAGAAAACCAGACATTGTAAGTGATGTCTCGACTTGTACATGAATTGGAATCAGAGTTGTGGAAAATTGTCAGCTTTACTCTTTTCAAGTCATCAGAGTCCATTAGAAAAACAGAAGTCAAGATGACTCGTGATGGATTGTTCTATGATTTGTTTTTTGACCTATATATTTATTAGGTTTGAGTTAGTTTCTAATTTTTAATGATTTCATCAGTGATATTATTTAATATAATTCTTTTTGTAGTGTGTTCTCTAAAAGAGGTGAGATTTATATCTTTCTGTATTTATGAGGTTTCTATGCCCTAAACCTTTTGTTTTTGTGAAGGTGTACTATGCATAGCTGAGAAATATACTTTTCCATATCCTTTCAATAATCTCTGGGTTTCTAATATATTTAAATTTTTTAAGATTCTTCTCAGGTTCTTCACTTTTCTTTTTTTTTAATTAAAGCTTTTTATTTACAAAACATAAGCATGGGTAATTTTTCAACATTGACCCTTGCAAAACTTTCTGTTTCAAATTTTTCCCTCCTTCCCCCCACCTCTATCCTAGATGGCAGGTAGTCCAATAAATGTTAGACATGTTAAAATATATGTTAAATCCAATATACATATACATATTTATAGTTATCTTGCTGCACAAGAAAAATCGGATCTAGAAACAAAAATCCTGAGAAGGAAAACAAAATACAAGCAAAAGTCAACAGAAAGTGTGAAATTTGCTATGTTGTAGTCCACACTCAGTTCTCATAGACCTCTCTCTGGGTGCATATGGCTTTCTTCATCACTGAACAATTGGAACTCGTTTGAATCATCTCATTGTTGAATAAAGCTGTGTCCATCAGAATTGATCATCGTATAGGCTTCTTGTTGCTGTGTATAATAATCTCCTGGTTCAGCTCATTTCACTTATCATCAGTTCATGTTAAGTCTCTCCAGGCCTCTCTGAAATCATCCTGTTGGTCTTTTCTTACAGAACTATAATATTCCATAACATTCCTATATCATAATTTATTCAGCCATTCTCCAATTGATGGACATCCACTCATTTTCCAGTTTCTAGTCACTACAAAAAGGGCTGCCACAAACATTTTTGCACATGTGGGTCCCTTTGCCTCCTTTAAGATCTCTTTGGGATAAAGCCCAGTAGAAACACTGCTGGGTATGCACAGTTTGATAATTTTTTTGAGCATAGTTCCAAATTGCTCTCCAGAATGGTTGGGTCCTGTCACAGTTCCACCAACAATGTATCAGTATCCCAGTTTTCCCACATCCCCTCCAACATTTATCATTATCTTTTCCTGTCTTATCCAGTCTGACAGGTGTGTAATGGTCTCAGAGTTGTCTTAATTTGCATTTCTCTGATCAATAGTGATTTGGAGCATCTTTTCATGTGGCTACAAATTGTTTCAACTTCTTCATCTGAAAATTGTCTGTTCATATCCTTTGACCATTTATCAATTGCAGAATGATTGCTTGCACTATTATAAATGAGTCAGTTCTCTATATTTTAGAAATGAGGCCTCTATCAGATCATTTGGATGTAAAAATGTTTTCCCAATATATTGCTTTCCTTCCAATCTTGTCTGCATTAGTTTTGTGTGTTAAAAAAAAACCTTTTTAATTTAATATAATCAAAATTATCTATTTTATAATCAATAATAATCTTTAGTTCTTCTTTGGTCACAAATTCCTTCTTTTGTCACAAATTACTTCTCTCCACAGATCTGAGAGATAAGCTATCGTATGTTTTTATAATTTGTTTATAATATTATTCATGTCTAGATCATCAACCCATTTCAACCTTATCTTAGTATATGGTGTTAGGTGTGGATCAATGCCTAGTTTCTTCTATACTAATTTTCAATTTTCCCAGCAGTTTTTGTTAAATAGGTGAGTTCTTATCCCTAAAGCTCTGGGGTCTTTGGGTTTGTCATGTAAACCTAACTTATTCCACTGATAACTACTCTGTTTCTTAGCCAGTACCAGATGTTTTTGATGACTGTTGCTTTATAATATAATTTTAGATCTGGTACAGCTAGGCCACCTTCATTTGCATTTTTTCCCCATTAATTCTCTTAAAATTCTTGACCTTTTGTTCTTCCAGATGAATTTTCTTATTATTTTTTCAAGTCAGTAAAATAGTTTCTTGGAAGTTTGATTGATACAGCACTAAATAAATAGATTAATTTAGATAGCATTGTCATCGTTATTATATTCACTTGACCTATCCAAGAGCACTTAGTTTTTCCAGTTATTTAGATCTGACTTTAAAGTGTTTTGTAGTTTTACTTATATAGTTCCTGACTTTCTCTTGACAGATAGATTCCCAAATATTTTATACTATCGACAGTTACTTGAAATGGATTTTCTCTTTGTATCTCTTGCTGTTGGATTCTGTTAGTGATGTATAAATGATTTATGCGGATTTATTTTGTATCCTGCAATTTTGCTAAAGTTGTGGATTAGGTTCTTCACTTTTTAAATCTTTTGCATCTTAGATTTATCTTAGAGTAGTAAATTAAGGTCTCCCACTATTTATAGTTTTACTGCTGATTTCTTTCTATGACACTTGAAACTTTTCCTTTAATATTTAAGTGTTATGCCATTTGGTTCATATATAGTTAGTATTGATATTGAACTAATTGTCTGTGATACTTTCCTGCAAAATGTAATTTTCCTGTTTAGATTAGATCTTGTGTGTGTGTGTGTGTGTGTGTGTGTGTGTGTGTGTGTGGCTGTTGCTGTTTTGTTTGGGGTCATTTGCATCTTTTTTTTTTTTTTTTAAACCTAAGTTGAAACCAAACAGATTTTGCCTTAGCCCTTTATTTTTACTGTGTGTGGATTTTGTTCCCTCCTTTTCCATGTGTTTTTGTATAGTCCTATTTGCATTTTCTGATTATGTAAGAGCATTTTCCCTATCCTTCCTCTGCCCAGTGCATTCTTTGACTCCCCTGCTATTCTTATTTTCATATCATCAAAATATAATGGAACCCCACCCTGGTTTTCTGCCTTAAATATCATCTTCTTTGTATTAGAAGGTTTAAAAGAATTTAAATTTATCTACATATAGACTTATATGATTGCTTGTTTATGTTTATCTCTTTATATTTTTCATGTCTTATGTCTTTGTATTTCAGTTTCAATTTAGCATTTTTTTTTTAAATCAGGAATGCTTGGAAGTCCTTATTTTACTAAAAATTTATTTTTTCCCTTATATGATTATCCTATTTTTCTGGGCACATTATTTTTTGAGTATAATTGCCTACCTTCTTTTACCTTCTGGAATATTGTTTCCTACATTTTCTGCTGCTTTAGTGGTGACTGCTAAATCTTGTATGCCCCATTGGTACTTGGATTCTTTCTATTTACTTGCACATTTGTTTTTGATTTAGAGGCTCCAGATTTGGAATGTTACAGATTCCTGGGATTTTTTAATGTAAGCATTGATTTCAACAGATGATACATGAATACCTTCTGATTTTACTTGGCTCTCTGGCTTTAAAAGATCTTAGGTAGTTTTCTTTTATAATTTTCTGAAATATGCTTGTAGAAGTTTTGGAGTCATTATCTTCTTGGTGAATGTTTAAAATGTCTCTGTCATCATAATAGTTTTTCTAGAAAATGCACTAGTTTAGTGATATACTGGATAAAAACATTTCAGTACTAAAAACTGAAAGAGTACTGAAGCTGGGTACCAGGGCAAGAAGAGGGCCCATATTCATAAAGGGTGACCTCCAACCTTTAGCAAAATATGGAAACCGCCCTGTCTCTTACTATCCAATTCCAGAACAAACCAAAAAAATCTGTATCTAAGGATGGTGCTGAAGAAAAGGAGCAATAGTTAGCTCCAGGCTGTGTACAGATAAATAAACTTGTCCTTGCCCTGTCTTTTAGTTTTTGTATACGGAAATATTTTACCTAGTATGCCACTGACCAGGTGCTAGCCCTAGAGCTTAACACCCTTTCTGTCTCTAAATATTGCACTTGGCTGGAGTTAGAACTGTGATTTTTTTTTTTCTTGGATTTCTTGATCTTAGTGCATTTTCCAGATCTTTGTCGTGGAGGAGCTCAGCTGAACTGCTTACTTTGCTTCTTTGTAACTTTAATATCGTGCTCAATTCTTGGAAAATATTTTTAGTGAAAAGATTTTTGATTTATTGATGATGAAAACTTCATATATATTATATTTATATACATACACATATATACGTGTGTGTGTGTGTGTTTATATACACAGACACATATGTAGAGCCCACAGTCATCTGAGGTACAAGAGTTAACTGACTTAGTGGATCAAGTGATGGACTTCTAAGCAAAAGATATACACTAGCTGAGTTACCCTATTAAATCATTTTCAGCTTCATTTTTCTTATCTGTAAAAAAAAAAAAGGAATAATAATAGTGCTTACCTCATAGAATTATTGTGAGAATCAAATGAGATAACAAAATGCTTTTCTGATCTTAAAGTGCTATATAAACATTAGTTATTAATAATTATAATACTATCTGCATAATAATGATCATTAAGTGAATAGTAAAAATAACTTAGTCTTTATATAACATTTTCAAGGTTATAAAGCATTTTCAAATATCTCATTTGATTATCACAATAACCCTGCCAATATATAATTGGCTATATTTCGGCTGAGGTAATTGAGGCTGACAAATTAAATGACTTGCTGAGGATCTTGTGTGTTTGAGACTAGATTTGAATTCAGGTCTTCTTGATTCTAGTTTCAGCATTTTATCCACTTCATTATCTATTAATTCTGGAGATCACTATTACTTCTGGAGATCACTAAATTAGAAAGTATATATAGAGAGCAGAGTTCTCAGGACAGAGCCTATAAGATCATGCCCAGTTAAATTGTGTATTAATTTTTATGATTCAGGAAAGAAAACTCAGGAGGAGTAATCCCAACTGGTAAGAAGAGAACCAGAAGGAAGTAATATCATGAAAAATCAAGTTAAGCGCAAATAGCCAACAGGAAAGAGTGGTCTTAATATCATATATTGCTGAGGTCAAGAATTAAAGAAATGAAAAATATTTTATTGTATATTATAGTTTTTATTTGTTGTGACATTTTGGGGCATTTTGTTAATAAGATTAAACATATAAATATAAAAGCCAGGCTATCTCTGACTTCAAAAGAGTTTGCACTCTAAGAAGAGAAGATCCATATGTAAGAGAATAATGGTTTAAGAAGTCACAGAGGTGGGATAAGTAGAGTTGTGGGGCAGTCTGACTCCTTTCCTGCAATGATAATATTGATTCAGTTAATATTCTTGAAAAGAATGGGTGAGGAAGGAGTTGACATTTGATGTGTGACTAATTGGTGACTAGAGTAAGAAAGAATAGGATTGAGAAAATATCAGATCTAGCAGTTCCCAGATTATTGAAGATTTTAGAGAAAGCAATTTCAGTTGACTGGTTAAAAGCCAAATTGAAAAGTTTTTAAAGTGAGAGGGATGGAAGTAGGTGCAATGAGTATAAACAGCTATTTCTACTTTGGTTGAAAAAAGGAGGAGAGATATAAGATCAGTATTAGTTCCTCTGGGTTATATGATTTGAATTAATTAAGGATATGGTTTCTTAAGTGTCCTATTTTGTATCGAGTGCCAATTCCCCATTAGTCATTTTTATTCTTTTCTTCACAGTCCAGTGATCATTCTCCTTGGCATATAAAATGAAGTAAAATAATAATTGAACAATTCTGTCTTCTGTTGATAGTTATTGTTTGACTTTGCCTAAGCAGTGGTCCTGTCCCTTTCAGGGTCTTCATTTTCCCCTAATAGAACTTAAAAACTCCCCAAACCTTTTTTTGTTGTCTTTTTCTTCCCTTACAAGTCTCAACTCATTGAATTGCATTTTGTTTTCTTTTGTTTTTTTTAACAAGATGGAGGAGAATGATGCTTTTTTTGTAGGCTACATGGAAGAAATCAGTATGTGGGGAAAATGTTGAATATTAAAGAGATATGGTTAGAGAACTCTGCCACAGACTGCTTGTATAAAATTGAATAAATAAATCATCTAACCTCTCTGGGGCTCAGTTTCCTCACCTGGAATGAATTTTTTGTTTTGTTTTCGTTTTGGTGAGAAATATCAAGAAATCCTATTTGGCCATACTATATGGTGTGGAATAAGGCTGAAAAAGGAAGTTTGAGACCAAGTTGAAAGAGCTTTAAGTGTAAAATAGGATTTTATCCTAGAACTAATAGTAGTCACTGGAATTTATTGATTAGGGAATGAAATTGTCAGATTTAGACTTGGAAAAATCACTTTGGCCTATATGTGGAGAGTGGATTGTAGTCAAGAAAAGTTTGAGGAAAACTAATTATGAGATTATTGTAATAATAGTCCAAAAGAGATGTGGTAAGGATCTGAAATAGGGTGAAGACTAGATGAATGGTTTAAATACTCTCTACCACCTCCTAATTTCCATAGCTTAACCTGCATATGGGGTGCAATGTGCACCCCACATTGAAACCTTTCCAGTTATATATAATGCTGTTTGATATCCACAGATGACTCCACCTCCAGACTGAACCTCTGTGGTTGATAACCTACTGATAATTGACTGTATAATGTACTTGAATTCTTTTGTCAGTGACTAAAATACTTATTTGCCTAACCTTGTGATTCTGACTGTCAGTCTCCATTCTTCCCATTCTCTTATTCCTGTTCCTCTCAACCCTACTCCAGAGTGCATTCCACTGTAAAACTACCTGTTTCACTGTGTCTGGAATGCCTGTTCCACAGGTAACAAACTAGCTTGCATCTTAAATCTTTTATCTTTTATCTTTTTGTACTCATTGAAACTTAGATGAGACAACTTTTGTGGCTACTCTTTCCAGACTGCCTGCATCTTCATTCATACCCTCTAATTCATTGGTCATGGAAGGGAGTTGGAATACTCCTTATTCTACATCACTATTTCCAGTTCCTCTTCTCTTTCTACTATCAGTCACCTTTCTTCCTTTGAGGGTCATATAATTTGTTTTATCACTTAATAAAGTATCTGACAACAGTTGTGTCTCTATCTTCAAGACATTCTCCTTCCTGAGTTCAGTACCCATTTCACAGTATTTCTTTCCTCCCCAGGCTTTGTATATTGTTTTTTCTTCTCCCTCCACTCTCCACTCCCTACCCCCCTTCCCTAATTAGAGTGGAAGCTCCTTGAAAGCAGGAACTACCTTTTGGTGCTTTTATCTATTCACAATGCTTAGCACACTTGTAGGTGCTTGATAAATCTTTGATTTTAAGAGGACTGTCAGTTCTTTAATGCTTTAGTGCCTCTGAGATTACTATCCATTTAAACTGTATGTATCCAGTTTATGTGTAGTCATTTGCATATGGACTTTGATATTAGAATATAAGCTTTTTGAAGGAAGGGACCTCATTAATTTTTTTCTTTCTTTCTAATCAAAGCATTTAGCACAGTGTCTGGCACTTAAGTAGGAAGAAAATGAAGAGACTCGAGGTTTTCATGAAAACTCCAGAGAGGATAGTGTACAGTGTTGTAGAGAAGTAAAGAATAAATGACTATTAGATTAGGCAATTAAGAAATCATTAATAATTTTTGAGAGCAATTTCAGTTGAGTGATGAAACCATATTCCAGAAGGTTTTTATAGATGACATTTTAGGAGTTAGACTGTTAAAAGGAAGGAACATATTGAGTGAAAACTCCTGGGCAATGGTAGAATCTTGTTTTGCTGTTTTGTTTTTAAAGAATGGGTTAGCCTGGTGATGTTTGTAACCATCATTGTTAGAATCTGTAATCAGAGAAAGACTGCAGATCAGAGAAAGAGGGTAGATGAATATGGGAAATCTCATGGTATGTTAAGATAAGTTTGAATTTGAATCTTTCATCTGGGGACTACATAGCATTATGATTGTAGTGATTTGATATCACAAATAGTTTTTGTATAATCCTATCATATGATAGTTGTGAGAAATAATTTTGTGGGAGGTAAGGACCATATATCTACTGATGAATATCCATCGTCTCAAACATATTTTTCATTCTTTTGGGGGGAAAGCCAAAATATTTGACATTTTCCGATTTTTTAAAAATAAGACAATAATTAGAGATGAACAACCAGAGTCCTTTCCTCTTCCAGTCTCCCTCCAATATACCTTTAAGCATAAGTCATATTTTTCTGTTACAGTGTTGTTACTTTATACATTTATTTATTAGTGCTATTGCAGGATAACAGTAACACAAATAGTTTTTTGAGAGATGGAGGTCCTTTGCAATATTTTGTATGTGATCCAAGAAGATATCTCTAGAAAGAAGAAATCTAAAACTGTCTAGTTTCCCTGTGCTCACCTGTTCTTCAATTCATATTCCAGACAGCTCCTGTCACCTCTTAGACTGATTTTGAGTCGGGGAGGGGACCTAATAAACTGAAAAAATTTCTTGTCTTTTTAAACTGTAACTATCTGACATAATATTTAGGATCTTTTAGAGGAATATTTTTTGGCTCTTGCTCTTTTGACTTGTGATAGGTGTAAAACTAAAATAGAGAGATCACAGATGTAAGGAAGTAAATTGGGGATAATGTCAATGAAAAAGATAAGACAGTTCTTGGGATAAAAGACATGTCTTGAGAATGACTCAACAGATTTTTGTCACATTCTTGAAACAGATATTGTGGATATTCTTGTCTTTTAATGTTTTTTTCTTAGTTAAAGTAATCTAATTAAAATATTATAATAACATGATTTTTCCAGTTTGTACAGTATTTTTTCTGTGTCACATGCCAAATTATTAAGATAGGAGAATAGGAAATATACCTTTGATTTCATTGACATAGAACCCTAGGTGAGGAAACTCCCTCTTCTGCAACTTAAAAGTTGCATTTAGAGCATTAAGGCTAAGTGACTTGAACAATCACAATAAAACTTGAACAGAGATCTCACTGCCTTCAAAGCTAGTTCTCTGTCCACCAAATCATACTATCCCTTGATATTATAAAGGGTGATAATGTTATATGTAATCTGTCCACTGAATTTTTTGTAAATAACCTCTTAAATTTTCATTTATTTCTTCATATATTCATGTTCTTCATGTATTAATTTTATTTCTTCATGCTCACTTATCTTATTCTTTATGATTCAACATTTAGTATTAAATAAAACTGTTTAGTGATGCTTATCTTAAACATTGATGAATTGATTTTCTTCATTTCTTTGAGAAAACACTTGTGAATTTGCAGATATAATTATGGCACCATTTGTAACTATTCCTTAATTATCATTTGACATTTATTATTTAATATATTTTGTTATTATTGGTTTTAATTTAGCTTTGATATATTCTCACATGTATTATGAAAGTATAATTTTGTATTTGTCAAATGTTAATATATATTTGTATGAATTTTAATTTTAAAATATCTTTCAGCCAATGGTAATGACAGCAAGAAATTCAAAGGAGAAGATAAAATGGATGGGGCCCCTTCCCGTGTACTTCACATTCGAAAATTACCTGGTGAAGTGACAGAAACAGAAGTCATTGCATTGGGTTTACCTTTTGGTAAGGTAACCAACATTCTAATGCTAAAAGGAAAAAATCAGGTATGCTTCTTTTAGAGCTATTTTTCAAGCCCCATACTTTTTTTTTTTTTAATCAAGTTTGAAAAGATAAGAAATCGAGACTGGGGATTTGGCATACCCTAAAAGGGCAGTTATCTAATTATAACTTAGGTGATCACTGTCTAAGAGGATAGTGAATGCAAAGGGTTTGTTTTAGAGAATGAGATTGCAGAATACTATAAGGGCAAGAAATTTTGTATTAAGGTTACTAATACTTGAAGACACTACAGAGACAGACTCTGGTAGTAGGCAATTTAATACTTGAAGTTTGATTATAAGGGATATCACAGGAATTTAAGAAGTTAAAAAGACAATAGCTTATTTATTTGCCAAAGTAATCCTGTTTTCTTAAATTCCTAGAAAAGTTTTTTCCCCCTAAGTGTGGGATTTAGAGATACACCTAAAGCATGGTGTGAGAGCTAAAGATACCGATGCTTAGTTTAATAAAAAACATTGCCCCTAAAGCAGGGTCTACCAAAATTTAGATATTTTGATATTAGGAAAATAATATATTTTTAAAAACTCTTAGGTGTCAGTCATTTTCCCAGAATTCAGTGATCATTTCTGCTAATACTGTATCTCAAATAACATTCTAAAGTATTTCTGTATTACATTATAACTACCAAGTAACCATTAAATTAATGGTTTTATTTGTTTTAGAATGAAGAAAGACATTTCAATTTGACTTTTTTAAATTCACAATTTTGGTAATGAAAAGTTTAAATTTTGACTTTAATGGCTTATTTTTTTTTAAAAATATTTGTTTTTTGTTTTTACTGAGGCAATTAGGGTTAAGTGATTTGCCCAGTATCACACAGTTAGGAAGTGTTAAGTGTCTGAAGCCAGATTTGAACTCAGAGCCTCCTGACTTCAGGGCTGGTGCACACTATCTACTGCACCACCTCGCTGCCCCATTATTGGCTAATTTGGGGGGAAATTGTTTGAAAATGCTTTATGTAAAGAGTTATATTTTATAAAATGTTAACCTAGGATAGTTTATTTTTCATAATGTGGATTTCTTTCACAACAGTTTTTAGGTGCCCAGTTGTAAAATTTAATTATGGAATCATCTAAATGGGAACTAAAATGTACTTTATGGAAGACTGCTTTATCAGTTAACCTGTACTGTGTTAATATTGAAACTTGACTGAAAAGAATTCATACTTTAAAAAAAAAAAAAAAACTTTTCACCATAGGCATTTTTGGAACTAGCTACAGAAGAAGCCGCTATTACTATGGTTAATTACTATTCTGCTGTGACACCTCATCTTCGAAACCAACCCATATATATCCAGTACTCCAATCATAAAGAATTAAAGACAGATAACACATTAAATCAGGTATGTGTATGCATGTGTGTGTTTGTGCATATATATAAATTTAAGTGTGTATATATCATGATATTAAGTATATGATAAAAATAACATTCAGGAAAAGGTCCCATTTTAAAAGTATTTTGTACAGGTGTTCCCTAATATTAGAGTCCTGATACAGAAAAAAAAAAATCACAACTTAGAAAAGGGAGTTCAAGAGGGAATAGTTATTGTGGTGAGAGAAACTTGTTCATTTACACTTACTTGATTTGTAAATATTTGTAAATAAATAATACAAACATATTAAAATGAGAGGAACTTAAGTTTCAAATTGTTTATCAACTTAAAAGTCCATTAAATTCCTTTCCCCCCCCTCTTTTTTCCTTTAATAAAATAAAAGGACTAAATGATTTTCTTTAAAAATGGCCCAGAAATTAAGCTTTTATTCTCAGTTAGTAGCTTCATAATTTGATGTGGGTGCATTAACTGTTTGAATGCTATGAATATTTTTAGAGGATCTGATGTTCTGGAATTTTGTTCTTCTTGTTACAGCCTTACCAAGCCATCAGTATTTTATTTTTGTTTAGGCAGCATAAGATAACCAATGTAAAAATTTACATTATAGTATTGTTGTAAGGGTATTCTATTATATTTCTTGAGGGACAGATGAATTATTTAATATTTAGGAAATGCTTTGAAACTTTTTTCTTTTTCATGTTCTAAGGTACTTTAAAAGAATTTACATTTGATGTTTTGAAATTTGTAGAATCAGCATGTTGTTTCTACCTGGATGTTTTAATTTTAAATAATCAGTAACTAATTAAATGGGACTTGCTTAATTATTAATACAAACCTTTCATGTGAACACTGCAGCCAGGGCTTTAAATGAAAAATATATTTTCAAGTGTACTTCGGACTTTATTTCACCTTCATTTCTCATTGTAAAGTTCCTATTAAAGACTCATTAATTAGTTCCCTAATAAAAATATTTGGTCTTGAATGTGAATAGAAACTGTTATTATTTTAAGATTGACTTAGCATGATTAAAAAAATAATAAAAGATAAAATAGAAATAGTTTTAAAGTTCACACCATGAAGTACAGTAACAATATCTGGGCTTGGTTTTTTCTTCTAAAAATAAGAAAGAAACATTGGCCTATAGATTATATGTTTTATGTCACATTTTCTGTAAATGGTAATAATAATAATAGCATCTACCTCCCAGAACTGAGAGAACCAATTGAGATACTACTCGTAAGATGCTAAGTAGCATGTCTGGCAGATAGTAGGTGCTGTATGAATCATGAAGGGCTGATATCACCCAGTATTCATTTATGGTGCATAGCCTTAAGTGTAGATTGTTTCTCTTGCTCGGCAGTGCTATTTTACTTTTATTGACTTCCAGTCTCCCTCACAGCCCTATCTGTTCTTATCTCCTCTCCTCCATGTACTTAAAATGTTTGTCTCTTATTTAATTAAGAAATTTGAAGTCAGATTTGATGACTTGTCAACTCCCTCCTTTGCTTCTCAAAACTTAACAGTATTATAGAAAAAATTTATTCATCCTTTTGCTTATTGGTATACTCTCTTAGTTGGTCTCGTTATTTCCATTCTCTTCTCTTCACAATCCATACCTTATATTCTAAAAGCAAAAGTGACTGAAATTTTTCTGTTTAATAAGATTGCTGCTGGCATCAGATATAAACTCCTTTGGCCTACAAAGCATGTCATGATCTGGCTCCAGACATATCACATTTTAGTCTTTTTCACTTAACTCTGTGTCCCAGCCAGGCTGACTTACCTACTATTCATACATGGTACTCCTCATCCATCTTCAAGACTTTACACAGACTGTTTCCCATGCTTGAGGTATATGTAGTCTTTCCTTATCTCTCCTTCTTAAAATCCTCAGTTCTTTTAGGTCAGTCTCCTCTTCCAACATAAGTTTTTCTTGATTTCATGAGCTCTCAATGCCCTCCCTCCCAAAAAATTGACCTTTCATTTATTTTGTACTTATTTTTGCATATGTTCCCTTCCCATTAGAATCTAAGTTTTTTGAGGCAGGAACTCTTTATTCTTTTTGTTACCTGCAACTAGTAGAGTATTTAACATGTAGGAGGTGTTTGCTTGATTGCTTGATAAAATTACTTCCTCTTCTGTTGTCTCTGCCCTTGATCTAAACCCATTCTTGCTTCCAGTAGTGATATCTTCTGTCTTCTTCCCATGCTTCTAAAAATGTTATTTATTATTTCCTCTTAAAAGAAGCTTTTACTTGATCTTTCTAATTCTTCCAGGTACTATCTCACACTTCTCTGTCCCTTTATTGGCAAAAATCTTAATTTAGAAAGTTGTCGCTATCTCTTATTGCCACATCTTCATTTCTACTCCTTTCTTACCTTAACCTTTAGAAATTTGAATTCCTTCTCTATCATATCCATCCAGTGCTCTTTTTTTTTTTTTTTTTAAATCTGTGAAGCATTTGTCACTATTGTTTACCCCACTTCTGGATAATTCTTTCTTCCTTTGACTAAATACTATAATCTCCTGGTCCCCTTCTTATATCTTTAAACTGCTTCTTCATTAGTTCATTGTCTTCTTGATCCCTTAAAGTGATAATTACTTTAAATTTGCTCCTTGCAAATTTACTCCTTGTTCTCAGTTTCTATTTCATATTAAAAATAGGTTTTTGATATTTAAATTTTTTTTCTTGGTTTCTGGGAGGTTCTCCATGTCCTTCCCCCCCTCCCCCCCCCCAAAAAAAAAAAAAAAAAAGGATCTCATTGATCAGAGTGGAATCGTTAGCATATGTGTGCATACCCATATATATTATACACATAAATATGCACTCACAAAGATCAGTAGAGATATATACTTCTGTATGTACATGCAGGTGTATATATGCATATATACAGATGGGTATACGTATATATCATATATTTAAATACACATTTGTACACTAAGATACAGTAAAATTTGTTAGTGTAGCATATAAAAATCCCATCTTACCACTTTGTTATTCCATTCTTACCTTCTTATTCCCTCCAAAATCTATTCATATGCAGTCCCTTCATAGTCTCATTCTTATAGCATCACATCAACTATTAACTCTACAGTAATCAGTGCTCATGTAATGTAATGAAGAATTAAAATTAGAGCCAGAGGGCAAATTACTTAACCTTTCAGGCTTCGTTTCTTAATCTCTAAAATAGTGAGTTTGGGTTCAATGTAGGTGACATCTGAGGGCCCTTCTAGCTTTATATTCTGTGATCATATATATAATCTATATTTCTATCTCTTCCCATTTCCCCATGGTTCTGTAGTTACTTCTCTTAAGTATTTATAGCCCATCTCCTGGATGTCACACCAGAATCTCAAATGAAGATAAATTACACTGTATCTATTCATGAATTCAACTTTGGTCCAAAAATGTATTGGATAGTGTGGATATATAGTATTAGAATGCTGTGATATTGTTCATGGATATTAAGTTAGGTTTTCAAATAAATAAATATATATATATATATATAGGAAAATAAAGGAAATGTACTGTCAAATTCAAATGAAATAGAATGCTTTTCTTAAAAATTTTTTTTCGTTTTAATTTTCAGCGTGCTCAGGCAGTTCTTCAGGCCGTGACAGCTGTACAGACAGCAAATACCCCTCTTAGTGGCACTACAGTTAGTGAGAGTGCAGTAACTCCAGCCCAGAGTCCAGTACTTAGAATAATTATTGACAATATGTACTATCCTGTAACTCTTGATGTTCTTCATCAGGTAAGCTATTTTTATTTGCATAAACAAGTAATTTAGAATGTTTATAATATATGTGATTCTAACATATTGTTTTGATATGACAGATATTTTCCAAGTTTGGTGCTGTATTGAAGATAATCACATTTACTAAAAATAATCAGTTCCAAGCTTTGCTGCAATATGGTGATCCAGTAAATGCACAACAAGCAAAATTAGTAAGTCCAGGTCTTTTAAAAAAGTTTTAAAATCAGTTTTATTTTATTTTCTATCCTGAATTCCCTTTATTCCCCTCCTCCCACCCCACACATTGAGAAGACAAGAAAAGCAAAACCTATTACAGATAAGTATGTCATATAAAATAAATTCCATTAGCCATATCTAAAAAAAGAAAAAAAGAAGTATACTCCTATTAATACTCTTGAGTATTTCAACTTTATCTCGAGATTGATAGTATGTTTCATCATAAATCCTTTAGAATTGTGATTGGTCATTGTGTTAATTAGAGTTCCTAAGTCTTTTAAAGCTAATTTTCTTTATGGTATTGTTACTATTGTATAACTTGATCTCTTGGTTCTTGACATTTCATTTCACATCAGTTCATAGGAGTCTTCTAGGTTTTTTCTGAAACAATCTACTTTATCATTTCTTACAGCTCATTAGGGAAAAAGAGGAGACAAGCATTTATATAGTATCTGCTGTGTATGTATATACTACTGTGTAGGTCCAAGTACTCTGATGCCAAGCACTTTTTTACAAATAGGTCATTTGATCTTCAAAACAATCTGTGGAGATAGGTGGTGTCAGTGGTATTTTTTACTCCATTTTACAGGTGAGAAAGCTGAGGCTTAGAGAGGTTAAGTGACTTGCCCAGGTCACACCACTACCAAGTGTGTGACACTGGAGTTGAACTTGCATCTTCCTGACTCCAGGACACATGCTTGATCTGCTATGTCCCAGGTGCCTCACTGCACCATTAGCTGCCCATTTTAGTTGACATCCTTTTAGTTGCTAATTCTTTCTACCATAAAATTCATATTTGTACATGAGTCTTTTTCCTTTTCCTTTGATCCATTTGAGATACCTAGTAGCAATCAAATCTTACTTTATGTATGTATGTACAATATAGGATGTCCCACCATGGCATAATACTAACTAGTTGAAACTAAATTAAAATTATACTTTATTAAATGATTGCTTCTGAACAAAAACTCTGAAATGTATTCATAATGTGAATAAAAGTTGCTTCTATCAAATGTTTTTAGTAAACCAAAGAATCTGAATAAATGAAGTAGATGTACATTATTTTATGATTTTTACATTTTTGTCATTTAGAAATGAAAATCTCTAAAGGATGATAATACAAACTACAGTGTATAAGTAGAGCAAATAAGGCTTCTTATATATACCATCTTATATATATGTCCATTCTTTCTCCTTACTTAATAGTTTAGGAAACAGGTTCTTCTTAGGGGAAGTGAGTATAAAGCTCCTTAGTAGTAGGGTCAAGCTCCAGTTCCTTCCCCAGAATCATGGAACCCCAGAATTAGAGGAAACCCAGAGACCATCTAGTCCAAAGCACATAAGGACAAGAATCACTTCTTTGAAGTAAATCACAAGTAGTTACTTAACTTTAATTGAAGACATTTTGTGGGGGGTAGGTGTACCTAATATGCACATTGTATTTTTAAATAGTTATAATGGGAGTGGGATGGGGAGGGAATCTTTCCTTATTTCTTTTTTTTTGGGGGGGGAAAGGGGTTGAGGTAATTGAGGTTAAGTGACTTGCCCAGGATCACACAGCTAGGAAGTATTAAGTGTCTGAAGCCAGATTTGGACTCAGGTCCTCCTGATTTTAGGGTTCGTGCTCTATCCCCTGCGCCACTTAGCTGCCTCAATCTTTCCTTATTTCAAGACTTAATTTTCATCTTTGTTAAACATAAATTTAATCCCTCTTTCAGGTGATTCCCTTTTTACATATCTGAAGGCAGCTGTCATGTTCTTGAATCAACCTTTCTCCAATTAAAAAATCCCCAATTTTGAAACTGATCTTCATATGATATCTGCAGTCACACCTCCTCATTTTACATATATAAAATTTGTTTTTGAATTCAAATGCAAGATTTTATATTCTCTTAAATTTCATCTTAATTTGATTCATTCTTTATCCTATAGAAGCATTTTTGCATTCTGTGTCAATATCAGCTATTCTTCCTAACTTCATGTCATCTAAAAAATTGATGGACATGACACAAGCAATTCAAGACCAAGCATAAATGCTTTTGACTCCATTGGAGACCTTCCAGGCTGATACTGAACCATTCAGTAATGGCTAATCTACAATCAAGATATTTGAATATTTTCCTTTTTCAGCTATCATTTCACCCATCTCTTTTCTGTAAAAATACATTATCAAATGCTTTGCTTAAATTTAGTTGAACTGTCATTAGTTCATTTTGAACTATTATTTTAGCTGCCTTGTAAAGAAAAAGAAATAGCCTGATGTGATCTGCTTATGATGAAGCTGTGCTTCAATATTAATCAATAATAGATTCTAGAATTTTTAATAGTTCTGGCCAGTTAACTGTGCAGACTATTTGTTTTCTTTATTTGAATATTAGTATTATATTTGGCCTTTTCTCATTTTGAGATTGAGATACTTCCTTTATTCTTCATTATCTTCCATAGATAACTAAAGTGGTTCAGTAGTCAAATCTAGCAGTTTCCTCAGTACCTTGAAATGTAGCTATCATTATTTCTAATTTCAATTTTCTATTAGCCATATTTGTTACATATTTTTATTTTTCTGAACTTTATCATTTTTAGCATTGTTCTTAAAAATCATTCCATGTTTTTATATTCAATCTCCATTCCCTACCTGCCTTTGCCATCATTTCTTTTTTGCAAGATGATAGAATTTAAAAAATGGTGAATTTGGAGTCAAAGAATAGATCTAGGTTCAAATTTAATATCTGCTACTTAGCAGTAAGATCTTTGGAAATTACACCTAATCCCTTAGAGTTCAGTTTTCTCACCTGTAATATTAGTGAAATTGAGTAGATGGCCTCTAAAGTCCCTTGCAGGGGATTTTTTTTATGATTTCAGTGTCCCTTCCAGCTCTTGCATCCATTACCTGCATAATTCAGTAGGAGAGAATGGGTTTCAGTGTTATATTTATTAAATTCAAGGAATATGTGTATGTCAGAAATACAATAATGTGATTCTGAAAAGTAAAATAAATTATTTACTTTTTAAAAATTCTTTAATTTTAAAAAATGGGTGATATACAGATGATTTTTCTGTCTAATGAATTCAGTTTTTTTTTATTATAGCTTTTTATTGATAAAACATATGCATGGGTAATTTTTCAACATTCACCCTTGTAAAAACTTCTGTTCCAACTTTTCCCCTCCTTCCCACCACCCTCTCTCCTAGATGACAAGTACTCCCATACATGTTAAATATGTTCCAATGTGTTTATACATATTTATACAGTTGTCCTGCTAGACAAGAAAAATTGAATTGAGAAAGAAGGTAAAAATAACCTTGGAAGAAAAACAAAAATGCAAGCAAACACTACTAGAAAAGAGTGTAAATGCTATGTTGTGGTCTATACTCATTTCCCAGTGTTCTTTCGCTGGGTGTAGCTGGTTCTGTTCATTACTGATCAGTTGGGACCTCTCATTGTTGAAGATAGCCACTTCCATCAGAATTGATCCTTATATAGTATTGTTGTTGAAGTATATAATGATCTCCTGGTTCTGCTCATTTCACTTAGGAATAGTTCATGTAAGTCTCTCCAGGCCTCTCTTTATTCATCCTGCTGGTCATTTCTTACAGAACAATAATATGCCATAACATTCATATACCACAATTTACTCAACCACTCTCCAATTGATGGGCAGCCACTCAGTTTTCAGTGTTTTTGCCACTACAAAAAAGGCTGCCACAAACATTTTTGCACATATGGGTCTTTTTCTCTTCTTTACCATCTCTTAGGAATATAAACTTGGTAGTAATGCTGCTGGATCAAAGAGTATGCATGGTTTGACAACTTTTTGAGAATAGTTCCAAATTGCTCTCCAGAATGGTTGCATGCATTCACAATTCCACCAACAATGCATCGGTGTCCCAGTTTTCCCGCATCCCCTCCAACATTCATCATTATCTTTTTCTGTCATCATAGCCAATGTGAGAGGTGTGTATTGGTGTCTCAGAGTTGTCTTAATTTGCATTTCTCTGATCAGTAATGATGTGGAACATCTTGTCATATGAGTAGTAATAGTTTCAATTTCATCATCTGAAAATTGTTCATATCCTTTGACCATTTATCAATTGGAGAATGGCTTGGTTTCTTATAAATCTGAGTCAGTTCTCTATATATTTTGGAAATGAGGCCTTTATCAGTACCTTTAACTATAAAGATATTTTCCCAGTTTATTGCTTACCTTCTAATCTTATCTGCATTAGTTTTGTTTGTATAAAAGCTTTTTAACTTGCTATAATCAAAATTTTCTATTTTGTGATCATGAAAAGTATTATTTTTAAAGTATCATTTTGTCATTTTTGAATGTTATTTTTTTTCTGTTGCATAGCTGTTTTTTTACTTCGTGAAATTGACTGTCTTATCCTATGTCATAATATTTTGAAGGACAAAAGATTTTGTTTTGCATTTAAAAATTTAATTTGCAAACATAATCATTTATGCGTATTGGTACTCATCTTCAGGGCCAAGTGATTTTTTTTTTTTTTTTAATAATAAGAGCACTGTATTTAGTGTCAGACTCCGGGATTAATACATGATACTTATCTGGCTTTTAGCAAATCAGGTTCTCTGAGCCTGGTGTTTCCTCAGTGACGAGGTTAGATAAGATGATTTTTAGGATAGCTCCCATTCCAGTCCTGTATCACATGATTTCTAGATTCTATTAAAAATACAAACCAATATGCATACACTATACTCTGCTTTCCTTTTTCATTGAATCCTTACCCATATTTTTAAAGGACAACTCAAAATACTCCTCTGCAACACCTTTTCTAAATCCTCTGAACTAGTTAACCATCCTATTCCTGCCTCACATAATAACTCTCTGTTGACTTTGATGCACATGTTATGTAATATTACAAAATGTATGAGTTTATTATTCCCCTTTTAGTTTTTAAATTTTATTAGTGAAAGAATCTTTTTTTTTTTTTTTAAGCAAATCTTCATAATTCCTCAATTGATTAGCATTCTGTTTATCTTCACTGGGTACTTTAACAAGTGTTTTGATTTTTTTTGTTCTTTTGAATCAGTTTCTATATTTTTCGTATATATGACACATTACTTTATCTTTTATCATTGTTAGAGTAAAAGAGGGACATTGGAAACTTAATTTTGTCTTATGTTTTGTTATAGTTCCTAAGGGGGAAGTAAATTGAATTACCATTCTTATGTGAAATCTTATTGAGTAGTTTTCCGTTAAACAAGTTTATTCACTTCACTAGTCTATGTTAGCAGAATCTACCTACATCTTTGTTTTTGATAATAATAGCTAACTTTTATATTGCACTTTTAAGGTTTGCAAAGTGCTTTACATGTATTATCTCATTTGATCCTCTGAACAACTCTTTCAGGTAGGTGCTTTCATTATCCCTCTTTGACAGATGAGGAAACTGAAGCATTCAGTCAACAGTACTTCTCAAGCTTGTAATATGTGCCAGGCACTGGGGATACCAAGAATGGTGAAAGACCAGCATTTCTCTCAAGGATTTTACAGTCTCATGAGGGAAACAACATGGAAACAATTGTGTACACACAAGATCATACAGGATAAGTCAGATAGAGTCAACTGAGGGAAGACTCTAGCGTTAATGTGGATTAAATAAAAACTTCATAGAAAGAAAGGTGTCTTGCCTAGTGTCACATTAGGCTAGTTAATCTGAGACAAGAATCAAACTCAGAAGTCTGTTACTCTGTCTACTACACCACCTGGTTTCCTTTTGTCAATCCTGTTACATATTGTTTGCTGGTTAAATAACCTTCTGAACTGATAGAATTTGGGTTTTAAGAATGCTGGTCTAGTCCATAGTTATATATTATTAAGTATAGTAGATGTCATGATAAAAAATAACATATCTCTGTGTATATTTGGAATATTAGACATTTTTAATTTGTTAGTTTTCTGATCCTCAAGTAAGAATTAGTTTTGTAAAAATATTATTGAATTTGAAGTAAAAAGTTCTCAGTCAACAGTTATTTATCAAACACCTCTAATGTGCTTAGGTTTTATGTCAAGTAGTGATGATATAGAGAGACCAAAAAAAAAAAAAAAAACCAACCTGCCCTTAAGGCCCATAAATTTTAATGGAAGAGATGATATGTAAATAACTATGTATCTCTTTCACATATTTTTACACACATACACACACACTGAATGTATATAGAGTTACCTAAGTGTCAGGTAAGGCCTCTTAAAGAATATGTCCATTGAGTGGAATCATGAGGGGCCAAAGTATTCTAGACATGTGCCAATGCAAAGGTGTGGAGAAAGAAAATAATCATGGAACTACATACTGTGTATGAAGGGGATTAAAGTTAAGACAGCCGAAAAATGTAGGAAGGTACCAGGTTGTATAGAGTTTTAAATATCAAACAGAGGACTTTAAGCTTGATCATAAAGGTTCATCCTGCTCCGTGCCAATTATTCTACTAAGTGCTGGGGGTACAAACAAAGCAAAAGAAAATGCTATTCATCTATGAAACCCCCTGGCAACTCATTTAATCTTTTTTGAGCCTTAATTTCCTTATTTGCAAAATGAGGAAACATTTCTTCCTGTTCTTAAATCCTGTGGTCCCATATGAGAAAGTCTTTATTGGTAGGCAAGTACAAATATGTGTACACACACAAATATGTTGAGAAATTTTATTATTTCAGGACCATTTGGCAAAGTTCAAAGAAGCGCATTATCATGTTGCTTGTAAGATGATGAATTTTTTTTGCCTGTATTCAACTTTCAAAGAACTTAGGTTATAGTGAGATTGCCATTTGTTATATCACTCTTCTAGATGTCTTGCCAAAAATGATCCCTAAAGTAAACTTTTCTTCCTTTGTATTTTTTAATTGGAATCATTTATAAAATTCCTCTTCTCAGAGTAAATCGTTTTCAAGTGACTTATGGCCAAATAACTTTTTTGATAATTCGAGGCTTTTAGGTAGCTTGCAGCATACCCTAGATACTATGGTATGCACTTACATTATACTTTTGAACAAAACTAGATTTTTAATTTTTAAAAATCCCTTTACATCAGTTAATCAGAACTTTTCACTTTTTTTTTAAAGTCACTTGTGAAAGAGATCACTAGAAAACAAATTGATACCAGGATCCTATTTATTAGGCAGGATGGGCAATGCCACAGGGAGGGAGATAACATTATTCATTATATGTGAGCCTGGGAATCAGGATTTAAATATATATGCTTTCTTTGTCTACAATAGAAAAGTTGCTTAATATAATGAGAATTGTTGTTCAGAATGATAATTGACCATTTTTATTTTTATGGTAATCAAATAAATATTTTAAAAATTGTATCCTCATTTCTTTAACAAAGTGAATTCTAATGTATTATAACATTTTTTAAGACTATAAGTTGCAATAGAGTTTTTCTAGTTAAAATTTCTGTAACATTAAAATATGATTAAAATTTCATATTTTGGGAGAAGTGATAACCAAATCCATGTAATAAATCAGCCATTTATAATAAATTCTATAAGTTTGAAGCGCTTGTACCCCTACCCCCCCCCCCACCTCCCATTTTAGCTTATTGCTGAAAGGATTATATATGTCATTGGGATAATGCAAAATATTTTTATGTTTCTGTAAACTTTTTAGAAACACATTCTGGTGCTCAGTATATGATGTTAAAGCTTTTTTGCATATGATTTTAGTTATACTTTGTTTTTCCTCTGACTCTTAAATTATCTACTAGAACAATTAAAAAAATGAAAGTAGAAGGATCTCAGACCATTGTGACTTTCTCTATACCCCTGCCCCATGACCCATGACAAAGCTTCTTCCCTTGACTTAACCAAATGTTTTCTATCATGTTTCTCTTTTATGTTTCCTGAATTTGTTCACTCTGCTTCCTAGAGTTTTTCACATGAATATGCCTTTTTAATATTGAGTTCAGCCTTAAGTTGTCCCCCCATCCCTTTATTTAAACCGATCTTTTCAAGAGTTTTATCCCACCAGGTCTAAGGATTTCTGTTTCTAGGTCAAATTTTTTTTTAACTATTGTAAGATAGCTAGTTTTTCTTGCTTGTTGTCTAAACTTCTGGAATTTTTCTGTAGACATTTAATGCCAGAAAAACTGAATTCTATCTTGTAAACTCCAGGATGTGTTTATTCTTCTGCCTTCTGGCTACTATATAGTTGCTTTCTTTGGTATCTGGATTGAGAGAGAGAGAGAGAGAGAGAGTGTGTGTGTGTGTGTGTGTGTATGTGTGTGTGTGTGTGTGTGTACACGTATATATGTAGCCTTCTTATCCTCCCAATTTTTTTCAGTTGGATTTGAATGACAACTGACAAATACATTTTTATAAACCTTTCTTAGATGTATTCTATATTTTATTAGAATTCTCCCATCCCTTATTCTAAGCTGGGCTTCCCGAATTCGTATCTCCTTAAGACACCTTCCTCTTAAATATGAGTTCACTTCCCAAATAAGGTTTTCTCTTCTATAGCCTTTGCCTTTGGTGTGCAACAGGAAAACTTAGCTCTTGCATCTATTAGTGCCTATATTTCATAATCATTAGCAATAGGTTCTTTCTGCATTCATCGTTTATATTCATCTAAATCAGTAGAGGTTGGTAGTTGTCATTTCTTTTGATAAATTTTGAGAGATTCATATATTTTAGATACATATGTAGTAAGATAACATACCTTTTGTTTGTTATTATTAAGATGACTTAGTGACTTCTGAACTCCATGATATCAAAACTAGTTTTAAAATTTAATACTATTATAAAAATAGATTTAAACAAATAAATAAAAAATATACTAAGACATTATTATTTGCTTATTATTAAAATAACGACTGTGCTTTCCAATACCTATGTAAAGCCTGATTTTCTTCATATGCTTTCAACAAAAAGCATCACAATAGATTGAATTGAGAAGCGGGATTTGTGAATTCAACTGTTTTCTCCTAAGACAGTCATTAAATATTTACAGACATGAAACCAATTCCACTCTTTCTGCTAATATTTTCCATTCTGGAAAATACAGTTATTGTTTAAAAGAATGTTGTTTCTGTTAACATGTAATAGATTTGTTATTATTTTTAAGTGAGTTAATATTTTAAAATATTACTAGTTTTAATTTCTAATTAGGAAACATTGATACTTATAAACCACATAAGTTCTTTGGAGTCTTTGATACTTTTGGGGGGTAGAAACAAATCCTTAAACCAAAAAATATGAATAAAATTGTTGTAGGACATAAAGTAGTAGATTTGGAGTCAGAAAGTTCTATACCCTATTCCCACCTTAGCTCTGTGATCCTGCCCAAGTCATTTCACCTTCCTGGGCCTTTATCTCTTTATCAATTCAATGAGAAGATTTGATGATTTCTCAGGTCCATTCTTGCATCAAATTTTTGATCTTAAGATCCTTTGAATGACCAGATGTTAATACTTTGATTTCTCTCATCCTTCCCTACCTGCACTTAATTCTTGCTGGATGATCTCTCACCTGTCTTCAGTGGCTCTACTGTGTCATTCTTTTGGAGATAACCAGCTGCTGCTTTTGAACATTCAGCTCCCTTTTGGGAGGCGGCTTCATATGTCTTCTTAAGCTGTAGTAGCATGTCTGTCTTTGGCTTCCCTTTTCTACTTGGTAAATTTCCATCTTACAGCATAATGAGGACGGATCATGTTTCCCTTCTTCCATCTCAGATTCTTCTTCCCCCTTTCCCTCCTTACCACTTCCATTTAAGCCATGTTTCTTTCTGTTTTAGGAACACTAAAGAAGTCCTAATCAGCCTTCAAATATAGATTATAATAGCTAGGTAGATAACTGATTCCAAATGGCATCAGAAATAAATATTTCATGTTACATTTAGATCACAACAGGATTTCCCCTACTTTTTACTCTGAGATTTTCTATTGCTTCCCCCCTTTAAAAATATTAAAGATAGCAAGCATGCAAGAGAGAGGGTCCTGCTTTACATTTAATTAGTTCTGTGACCCATCTAGATTATGTTTTAGAGAAGGTACTGGCTAGCATTGGTCGAAGAAGTTTTTAGTTTGACTTGTAAAGCAGTAAATGTTTATTAAGCACCACATTATCTCAAAGATACAAAGAAAGGCAGAAGGCAATTCTTGCTCTCAAGAATCTCACAATCTAATAGCAAAGACAGCATGAAAAGAACTATAAACATACAAGCTTTATGCAAGATATATTGGTTATATTAGTCCTGTGTGGTCTTGATCTTAAAAGTAGTATATGGTTTTATTCTGAACTGCCTAGATCATATAGATATACTCATCTAGTTTAGGGAATAATCTATAAGAAGTCAAAGATCAACCTAGGGCTACCTGGTAAAAAGTAATAAAATCAAAGAACTATTTACTTACTTTGGATGAGTCCTATGTGAGCTTATTTGAAACATTGCTACTTTTTAGTTTCTATTTAAACTGTTTTCATAATAATGCTGAAAACAATAATAATCTCACTGCAACATCTTGTTCATAGTAGACATGAAATAAATATTTTTATAAATAAATATTTTATTTTTGAATTCTTTAATAATGGTCATACTTAATTGTTGGGAGCAGTGGTTCTTGAGTAGGTCTCTGCAGTCTAAATCATAAATGCATCTTAATTTTTAGTAACTATTCAATAATTTTCTTGATTATTCTCCTCTTTGTTCAGGTCTGTCCATAAACTTTGATATGTGATCTGTGGTATCTTGCTGGGTATAGTGCACTTTTTTTTAATGGTTTATGAGAATCTTCGTTACATTTTTACTAGATTACATATTGCTAAACTAACATTTTGTTCACTTTTTCAGGCTTTGGATGGTCAGAATATTTATAATGCATGCTGTACTCTAAGGATTGATTTTTCCAAACTGGTAAATTTGAATGTAAAATACAACAATGATAAAAGTAGAGACTATACTCGACCTGATCTTCCTTCTGGTGATGGGCAACCAGCTTTGGACCCAGCTATTGCAGCAGCATTTGCTAAGGAGACATCTCTTCTAGGTATGGATATTGCTCCCTGAAATATTTTCTTTCCACTTTGTTTAATAGAAGATATCATTTTAACTATAAAATTACTCCAAAGAGTCAGTTCTTTAAATTGTTGGTAAGTTGTTTTTGATAGTTTTTGTTTTTCTCAGGTGAGAAAGCACGTGAATGTTATTTGGCCAGAACTCTAAAGGTCCTTCGCAGGTTTCATTAAAAAATACCACAAAAATACAAAGCAAAGCAAAAATCAACAAATATGCTTATGAAGAAAGATACGTGTGGAACTCTCATTAGGTTTAATTACACTTCATACTTTCATATACCATTACTGCCTTTTAGCATCTGGTGTCCTTGTGCATGTTCTTAAGTGCTAATCTAATTTTCTTACTTAGTACAACACAGAACCAGTCAGATAAAACAAACAAGTTTTATGGGGAGATATGGCATATGTGTATTTATATATAGCATTTCATAGCCTCTATTAGTTTTCACTAGGGGAAAGTGATCCTATAGAAAATGCTTATGGTTTCTTTCTGTTCTCTTTTGTGATTTTAGGTTTTGTTGGGGGCAATGAAATGGTATTCATAGTAACTGCAGTAATGAATTCTTTGTAGTGGGATCTATTTAGAGAAATTTTTTTTTTCATTATTATAGATCTATTTTGCCATTTGTTTGAATTTTAAATTTCAACTTATTTCTAGATTAAACCCTGTTTTTATTAATTATGTTGTATTTAACTGTTGATACACTTAACATATATGAGTGTATTTTTTTCTGTCAAGATACTGTTAATCATAGAATATTGGTTTAAAAAGTAATTTTAGAGACCATCTTGATCAGGGATTTTTAACCTGGAATCTGTGAACTTATTTTTAAGATGTTTTTATAACTACACTTCAGTGTAATTGATTTACTTTTAAGAGAATTATTTTGAAAAGAGACCCATAATCTTCACCAGATTGCCACAGAGATTCATGATACAAAAAATTCTTAAGAATCCTTGATCTAATTCCTGAATATAAAGACTTCTCTTTCCCTCACTCTACCTAGAATACTGGTTCAATAAAGCTAATAATTTGATTAAAAATTATTTAATTGGAATATGGATTGATTGCACTTAACTAATCTGTACATACTTATATTATCTCCCTGATCATCCTTGAAGTAGAATTTTAGAATTTAGAACCATTTTATATTTAGTCCAAAAGTAAAATGGGCTGCTTAGAGAAAGAGTGGGTTCCCCACTTTAGTGATGACGTAGTGATTATTTTGGTGGCATTTTGTAGAGGGTTTTAATAATAATAACTCCAATAATACCTAACAACAATATAGCACTTATCTAGTTTATATATTAAGTATATGTTCTGTTTCATCCCCTCCAGCTTGTAGATGATGTAATTCTGCTGTGGCTATGTTGCCCAAGTGCCACTCAGTGAAAATATGTATATTACTACATTTATAGAGAGACAGGTAAATAGATAGTAATGACCCTGGGCCCTGAAAGCCAGTGTTAGCAGAATATATTGTCTGATAGAGTCTTTAAAGAACTGCAAAAGCTTCCAGTAAGGTCCAAGACGTAGTCTGTGTGTGTGTCATCAGACCATCCTAACTAACCAAGGCATTTTGATGATGACTTTTTTGGTAACAAATTCTTGTAAGGCTATCTAAATTGGTATGTATGTATGTGTGTAAACATACACACACACACACACACACACACACACACACACACACACAGATTTGTGTTTTTTTTTTTTTTTTTTCCCAATTAGCATAGGGGGAACCATGCTTCACTGATGTAGCAAGTAAATTTTTATTAAATGCCTGATGTGTGAAAAGCATTGTTCTACACACTGGTAATACAAAGAATTATAGAAGATAGTTTACTGCTATCTAGGAGCATACAATCTAATGGGATTGTCATTTTATCTGTAACTAATCTGTAATTGCCTAGAATACAGGTGTCATAAACCTTTTCAGGGACATATACTGGGTATGTGTGGGTGGTACAAAATAGCATCTGTTCTTTATGATGCCTGGAGGCTCCTCTTCCCCCTACATTAAAATATTCTTCTCATATGTATAGATACATGTATATGTGTGCATACATATAGTCTCTTTTTTGACATTATAAATAATCTCGTACTTCCTAATAAGCACATTGTATACATTATCTGTTTTTCATCATGATCACGTCATAGTGTTGAGAGGCTTTTGAGCTTAAATTTATTTATGTCATAGTGGTTCAGCAACATTCTTTTTCTGGCCAATGGTCCTATTTTAAGCCAAAATTTTTCTATTCCTTAAAATAGCCATAGCATTGAATTGAGAATTGACAAGAAAAAATGTGGTTTCTAAGATTTTTATGTTATTTCAACCTGAATTTTCAAAATTGTTTTCTGAGAGTCAGAGGTATTCATAGCTGAGCTGCCAAACTAAATGTAGGTTTTTTCCAATGCTTATGGATGACCGCCAGCATATGTGGGTGGTTAATTTTTTTCTATATCTTTTTATGGATTATATGTTTCATTTTCTGCCAGTTTTTAAAAATATGTGTAGTTCAGTTCTACACAACAACCTGAACTTTTTGTCAAAATATATTCCAATATTTAAGGTTTGTTTATAGTATTCCTATGCAACATTGGCTTTTTTTTTTTTACACCATGATAATTTTCTAATGTTATTACACTTCAATTTAACAAGTATTTATTGAAAATTTATTATTTTCAAGTATTATTCTGACACTGCATAGTAGCTACTGAAATTATTAATTAGTGCTGCTGACATTTGACCTGTATTCTAGATTCCTAGATTGCTTAATGCAACCTAATGGATTACACAATTTTATAGAAAGCAAAAATAATATCGTATATAAAATTCCTAGTGTCATCATATGATGGGTAATTAGACATCAGAATTACATTTAATGCCCCATGGAAACTTTCATTGGATAACATGTAGTTTCAACAAAGTTTCTTTTTGAAAATCAGTGAATTTAGTGAGTAATTATTCATTTCATTTCAACATTTAAGTGCCTCTTATGTGAATGAATGCATGAATAAATGAAAAAACATTCATTAGATACTTATTATGTCACAAACATTGTACTGTTTGTTGGGGGATATAAATTGAAAGAACAATGCAACCTTTACTTTTGAACTTATTAAATTCTAATTGAGGGATATCATACATAAAAGTTTAGTTGTGGAATGGATGGCTAGACTTAAGATTCCTTAGGCTGCATTGGTTGATCAGATGACAGTTTTAGTGATCTGAAAGGAAGCAGACACATAGTTCTTAGTCTTAGAGGATCATTGGAACCCATGACAAATTGAATGGTAAAGCCTTGTGGCTCCTGACAAGGAGTAATTGAGTTGGTAACTTTGATCTTATCCAAGCATTTTAAGCAATCAAGTAGCCTTCATGGGTTTGTGGAACTGGGAGGAGAAGGGAGTGAGGGAAAGGAAAACGAGAAAGCTCACTGATGTGGAAGGGTCATATCCATTCATTCCTTGGCATCTGGATATGTTTAAAGGGCGAAGGTGTTGTACTATGCACACAGATTATTTTGATGAGTAAGATATCTCTCCATAGGTGTTTTATAAATACAGCTTGAACTCTCAATCCAACTCCAAAATTCACTGATTAGGAACATGGACAGTTTGCTTAATCTTTTGAAGCCTCTATTTCCACATCAACAAAATTATCTCAAAATTTTTGTGAAAAAAACACTTTTAAAATAACATTTAAAAATTTGCAATTATCTGTATTCAAAAGATGGAAAATGGTCTGTTTTCATATTTACTTTTTAATAAAAGAAATACTTTTCAAAGAATTAGTAATAGCACAGGTATATCATTATGGTATTAATTATATTGCTCCTACTATTATTCAGAAATTGCAAGCTTTTCCAGGTAGGGCAAAGGCTAAATTAGGAAGTATACTGTTTCTCTTCTACTTAAGGCCCATGCGATCAGATGCTTCTCTGTTCTCTGTGTTTCTGACAAAAGTCTCTGATAAAAACATTACATATCCCCAGGATAGATATCTTGTTCCCTAAATGTGGGTATACCCAGAATCTTGTCTTCATTCCTCTTTCTTTATATCTTCTCTTGGGGCTTTCAACAGCTCCCATTAGTTTTATCATTATTTTTGTGGAGATGACTCCCAGATTTGAATATATAGCTTTAGTCTTTCCTGACCTCATAGTTCCATGTCTCCAACTTCCATTGGACTTATTCAATTTAAGTGCCATAAACTTCCCAAACTGAACATAACCAAAATAGAGCTCAATGATTTTTCTCCAAATGTACCCCTATAACTAATTTTTTTATTTTTATAAAAAGCCCCATTGTCCTTCTAGTCACACAGGTTTACAACCTTGAAGTCATTTTTAAGTCTTTTGATTCTCACTAAATCCCTATATCTAATAATTTGCCATGTTTTGTTGATTTTTATCTCTGTAATGTCTAATATATCTTTATCCCCTTCTTTCTATAACACTTGCCTTTGTTTCAGGCCCTTATTACCTCTTGCCTGAATTATCACATTAACCTCCCAAATTGGTCTCCTATTTCAAGTCTTTCTTCAGTATGTGCTTCATTTTACACAACTGTTAAACTAATACAACAGTACTCATAAAGCACAAATATGACTGTGAGAGAAAATGATTGTAATCCAAGGGATACTTCCAGAAGAAATGGGATGGGATCAAAAGCACATGTGAAGGAATTAGCCTTTAGTTAAAAGGGTTTGCCTCTTCATCAATTGGGGGGGAAAAGTGGGGTGGGGAACATGAGAAATGATGTCTTTCCCATGTTTCATCTTGGGTGTGATAAGCCAAAAGCTGAAAGAAACTAATAGGAAATATGCATGTCTTTTCCTGTTTTGTTTTGGCATTTTGTGAAAAGGTTAATGGAAGAAAATAGAAAGCAGAATTTGCAGGACAGAAATTGGTAAGGTGAGGTCATAGTGCACCCACATATGTTCTTATTATGAAGGTTTAGTTGTAATGAATCTGTTTCATCATTTTAGATGCTTTGTTAGTTGAACTGCACGGGGAGTTCATCCATGGGTGCAGATCCCAGCTCACCATCCTTTCTTATCCTATATGAATTCTTTTCCATATTCTTCCATAAATCATCCATAGAGGATCTACCCAATGTATTTAAGTCTTTATTTCTTTTGACATTTCAGTAATACCAGTGGAGCACACTCAGGTTATCTTTTATCCCTTATCTTTACTACATGAATAGTTCACATCCTTTTCTGTTCATAAATTCCCATGATAATTGTTTTAGAGCATTTTACATATAACTTATCACTTATAGTTTGACTTATCCCTCACATGTCATTTCATTACTCTGGTTCTACTGAAGTTTTATTGCTTTGAGATTGTGGTATTCTATGACTCAGAATCATAACACCATTAGGAAAACTTAATAAAAAGATTTAACCTTTAACCTGTTAGGCAGTAAATTTCTTTTTTGGTATATTTTTATAATATGAGAGTAAGTATTTAGAAAATGCTCTGTAGTCTATATTTTTGTAATTTTTTTTTTTTAAATTCGAATTGATTTGGACTTAACAGTAAAAGGCAGCAAGACATAGTGGATAAAAAGTTGGCCGAACTTAAGGGTTCAAGACTAGTTTCTAACACATACAAGCTGTGTGTGATCATTGGCCAATTACTATATAATGACTTAGTGTTCCAGGCAACTCTCAGATTATAAATAGTAGAGCAGTTGCCTATTTGTATTGATACAAGAGGTTTCCTCAGTAGGGGTTTGCTATGTCATTAAAGTCATGGATCTAGACCTCAAAATATTAGTAGATGTTTAAAAACTAATAGTCTGTGGCCAAGTATTATTTTGCTTCATCTGTTCAAAATGTTTGCTTTGTATTCTTACATACCAGGAATGCCATCTGACCATAAATGCTTCAGTGGATTTTTTTTAACCTCATTATTGTAAGTGTTTCTTTCATTGATATTGATTATATCCCATCCATATCTTGGATCCATGCCTTCTTATAATCCTCATGGATCATAGATTAAAGCTCAACAGGATCATAATGATTGATTTTTATCCATCCTCAAAATATATATCCCTTTCATTTTCTGCAAGTCAGAGGTTTTCCTCTAAGTCTTAATAGTGTATGTGTGACAAATATCACACTTAGAATGTAGGCTGTTCATTTTAAAATTTCTCACAAGTGGCCTACTTTATACAACAAATTAGTCATTATTAAGTAATCTTCCTTAGGTGCAAGTCTGATCGTGGCATCTCATCCTTCTTTCCTCTTCTCCCCCTCTTCCCCTCTCAGTATATTCCAATGGCTCCCATTTCATTATCTTCAGGATAAAAAATATGAGTAAAACCTCAAAGAAAAAAGCAAATATCACAGGAAGAAGTTAAACTAGTAGTACCTGATGAAAAGGATAGAGACCTATGGACTCCCATAAATCATGTAAAAACAAAGAAACCTAAGAATGGCTCCAAAGAAAAGTAAAATGTATAAAAAAAAAATAGGAATGAATTTAGGGTTAAAACTAACTCAAGCATTACCAGCAGTAGAAAAACCTATCCTTCTTTTGTTTATGTGGTAAATTTCAGGTAATCATACTTGGTATTTTAAATCAAAAAATCTTTCATGATATAAATGTCCAAATCATGCAGTTCTTACTCACCTGCTTCCCGCTGTATCAGATTCTGCTGAGATAAAGGGGTTATAGTATATTTCTGTTCAATCCTTTCATTAACACTTTATTTGCCATTTAAGGAGTTATGGTATCTAATAGTATGTCTTGTTTTGCTATGAATACATTCTTTGAGATTGACTTAGAAAATGGGCTTGAATTTATTGAATAATTTAATAGCTTTTTGCTTTACTGAAGCTGAAGACCTACATTTTAAAGTATCCTCTTCCCTATGAAATTTAAGTTAAAAGACTGGCACAGAGTTGTTTTGATTCTCCTTCTAATTAGTTGCCTTCAGGAGAGAAAATATTCCCAAGTAATCTTGAAGCAAAAATCTATAATTAAAATGACTTATTCAACTAAAGGATCATTGATCTTATTAAATAATAATTCCATAACTATAAAGTAACTGTAATTCTTTGAAAACTCATCCTTTCATATAATTTTTACTGTTAAAAACCTGAAGTAAATTTTTAACAAATCAACAAAACTAAGTTTGCATTTAAGTGACAATATGGGCAGGTTTGGGGATGGGAGGAGATAAGCTATAACATACTGAACATGATATGGTATTTATATGAGAATTGTTATTTCATCTCAGATTTCCTTAGTGATCAATATTATCAAAATGGAATACCCTATTCTGAAAATTCTCCAATTGAAAGAGACCTTAAAAGAATTCTAGTTTAACATTCTGTCAATATTGAAATCCCTTTCACAATAGAATCCCCTTAATGGTTAGCCTCTGCTTCAACACTTTTGGTGATAAGACTTTGTAAACTGATGAAGTAGAATGCAGTTTTATATTGAACATATTTTGTGGAGTGTCTAGCTGTTTTCTCCATAAAGGCTTCTTATGACTGCTAATTTGTCCTCAATTATTATTTTGAAAATATCAACCTTTCCCCTTATCTTTGGAATTTCATGGCAGTTTATTATAAATGTCATGAACAATTTTTCCTTTTGATTTTAAAATTGAGATTTTTAAAATGTCCTTTCCAGTTCTTTTTTATGTTAAACAACTTTTACCTCTCTCTTAATCAGAATTGTGAAATAATCTCCAGAAAGAGTTTAGGTTCATTTAAAAATTTCTGTTTTTCAGTGTATAGAAGTTAGAATCCAAATAAATTGTCATAAAACCTTTACTAAGTTTAATTTATTCTAAGACTTCAGAAGAATAGGAATATAGGAGAATTATATTCTCCAGATGTTTTTCAGGGAATCCAAAGATAGAATTTAATACCCAAAGGGGAGAAATAGCTACCAAATTGTCTTGGACTTTTTATAGCATTAATGTGAAGCAGAAAAACCCTTTCTCAGACTAATATGTTTAAAAAAAAAAAAACTTAAGATAAAATGTGTAGTATTACAAAAAATATAATTTGCATTGAAATATAGTTAACAAATTTCCTTTTAGCTTCATTTAAAAACATTGGATGAGGTAGTGAGCAAGAAGTAAACAGAAACCTTCGTTCAGAAAGAAAAGTTTCAGGGATTTGGTTATCATTATGCAATATTCCAAAGAAAAAATAAATAGAATCTAAAGGAATTAGATAATAGTATGTCAGATCTTATAGACCAAGAAACTTCAAGTGTATTTGAATATAGACCCTTATACTTTAAGGGCTAAAATTCTGTGGAGTATTTAACTAGTTTCACTATAGATAAAGGGGAAATGAGATGTTGAATTTGATGTATTTACTGATAGACTTGTAAGAATGTGTTATTGATTTGTTGTGAAATCTACTTATTTGATGATTTTAAAGCAAGCAGTTGGTTTTGAGATTTTTCCATCCAGAATAGTCCAACATGAAATTGTTCAGTCTGGTTATTCAGTCCAGTATTAAAACTAAAGGATTAACGAACAATATAGCCTTTCCATTCTTTGCTTGATGCAATCCATTGAGAAGTCTTATATGTAGCCCCTCCCCTTTTTTTCTTTCTGTCAGATCTATCTGGTGACATCTCTTTGCTTAATAACTCACTCTGTTCTTTATGTACCTTTTTACTGTTGGTAAAAGAAAAGGATAGATAATGTATATCAGTCTGTATCTAAGGATGCCCCTCCCAGCTTTCCTATTTTTAATTTTATTCTATTTTTACTTCTTCCACATTAAATAAGGTTGAAAATTTTTACAAGCTATGATATGCTATTTATAATGCATGTGATACATGATTTCATGGGCTCACCTCAGGGTTCCTAAATATATAAGAATGCTATTTAGCTCTCAAGGTTTCATGCACAAAGACATAGGATCTTTAAGAATATTCAACTTCAGAGGAAACAACATTCTGAGAACTCCTATAGAGGGTAAGTCTTCTCTATATTCTTTTTTTTTCCCCTGTTTAAATTAATTTAAAATATCAAGAACGATGGGATTTGCAAAGAAAACTGAAAGATATTGAGAATATGGTAGTTTTGGCAGAACATTTCATTTGGATAAAGTAGATTTTATTTGTCTCTTGTTTTCAAATACAGAAGGCATCTTATGAAAAAGGACAGATTTTTTCTTAGGGTCCCTGTTACTTAGTTATAAATTTATGATTTGCCAAATGATTATCATATAAAAAGTAATTTATGGAATCATTTACTGACTTAATAAAATTGAAATGTATCACTTCAAATGACAATCCTAAGTGAAATTCTTTTGGTATTATCAATATTCCCATCTTGTAGATTAGGAAACTGAGGTTAATAAAGCTTAAATGATCACCTCTAGTGAAAGTACTATGTCAATAAAATGAATATTTGTGACATGATAGAAAAGTCCATAGGAGTGCAGTTGTGTGGAAAAATAGAAAGATGGCTGGCCCCCTCCTTAAATGGATGTTCAGAAGGAAGAGTCAGAAGCAGAGGCCCTAGGGGCAGAGAATACTGATATTGGATGGTTGAAATGATCTTGGAGGATGAAGAAATTCCTGGGGCATAATAGAGGTGTCCAAAAATGTACTGCTGGGTACAAGTAGCAAAATTTATTTTCAGAACCTCAAATGCAAGTTTTGTCACTAGAACATGCTATTACTCCAATAATAAAAGGTATATTCTGTGCCAATATTTTAATAATTATTTTCATTAACAAATTTTAAAAGTTAATTTTTCTAGATTTTGTTCAGAAAACTCAATGTTTTCAATGTACTTGTTTTTCTCCATGTGAATGTAATTTATCTAGATTACTCTGATTATATAGTACTTTTATTGTATATGTACTTAATTTTTCTGTTTTTTAAAATCACTTTATTGTGCCTAGTTGTAGCGTAATAGATTGGGCACTACCATTAGGAGTAAGGAAGACCGGAATTTAAATTTCACCATAGGTTTGTTGTGACAGTTGAAAAGTTTGAGAGACATAGTTTCTGTGTAATAATTCCTTTTATTAACAATGTAAGCATTTTATTAATAAAAGGATCAGTGACCCTCTCATATCATATGCCAAAGACCCCTCAAGGAGCACACCCAATGCTTTTGAAAGGATGGATACTCCTGAGGGTGGCAATTTGACTCTTGGTTGGTTAACAACTAATGAAAGAATGAATATTATAATGAAAGTAATCCTTTTCTCATGAGGGACTAAGAGATATGACTTTGATTATGTCATTTACTTCCAAATCATCCCTAGTCTTGGGGAACTCTAGACTTAAGGATCTATATTCCCCCACCCAAGCTTGAGTGGGCCAGGAGTTTCACCTTAAATTCCTTGTAAGATTGAGTGGAGTAGCAATAGAATGTTAATCTTATCTACTGTCTTTGGTCCCAAGGGGGAGAACTAAATCTCCTCAAATCATTGATAATTTACAATCATTTCTCTCATTTCATGACCCTGAGAAAGTCACTTTCAGCTTTTTGCCTCACTTTCCTCATTTGTAAAATGAAGGGGTTGGAATAGATGTATCTCTAAGGTCACTTTGATCTCCAAGTCTATGAGCTTGTAATTGAAATGGTTCTAATGCCAAATCTCAGTAGGGCAAAAAAGTAAATATTAATAGTTTTAGTGGTATTATGAAAAGATTAAATTATGATAACTATAAAATTTCAAATGCTCAAATGAGATATTAATAAGTACTTTAATATATTCCTTAGAAAATATATCTAATTGGGCATAATTTATTATTCCAGTGGAGGGAAATGAATAGTATAGTGGAATAGTGTAGGAGTAGTGTAGTAGTGGTGGGGGGTGATATTATATAATGTAGCAGTCCTCATTCATAAGATCTGATCCATGAGCCCTTTAGATTCAGTCTTTAATTAGTTTTTTTGTGGAGTTCAGAAATGAAGGTTTTTACTCCAGATGTTCAGAGTACCTTTTATGAAAACCTGTAGTGTTAGCGACTCATGTTTCTGAATTTTACCAAGATATTTTGGATAGGTGACATGGTGCTAATATTGATGCCTTTAAATGTTAATTATTGCCTTTTCCCTAAATTTCCAGGCTACGAGGAGCTCTTTAGCAAAGGGAAATTCTTATAGGGCAGTATATTTTCAAGAAACTTCTTAAGAAGGCTTACTTTCTAACAATTTGTTAGCACTCTGTATTGCTCCCCTTCCAATGCATACTTCAAAAACATTTTGTTTACTTGTGATGAAAGTAAATTATTTCCTGTAGCAAGACTATAGGCAGCTAAGTGGTATAATGAATAGAGCAATCGGCTTGAAATCGGGAAGACTCACCTTCCTGAGTTCAAATCTGTTCCCAGACACTTAGTAATTGTGTGACCTTGAGCAAGCTTAACATTGTTTGCCTCAGATTAATCATCTATAAAATGAACTGGAAAAGGGAATGGCAAATCACCTGGCCAAGAAAACCTGAATGGGATTAGATACAATTGAAAAAATAACTGAAAACAAAAGTGATCCCTACTTAATATGCTTTACCATATTTCAGGGTCAGTAATAGTATTATAATATTTTTCATTTCTTTCTAGTATTTTGAATAGTTCTCTGTAATAATATCCTATGGTGTTATAGTTATGGCATATACTCATACCATTTTATATATGAAAACAGTTCCAACGATTGGTTAGATAAATAATTTGTCCCATCTCATAAGACCATATACTGTAAATGATAGAGCAAGGTTAATAAGAACCATTAAAATTTTACTAGAGAATCTCCTGAGTTTCAGAAATTAAAATCTGAAGGGAATATAATCTTCCATAAAGCAATAAACCATTAACCTAAAATAATTTGAGCTGAAGTTACTTGTTTAGTGGTTATATTTTTTAATTTTTTCCTTTATGTAAAAGAACATAGGTAGACATATTTGTCTAATACTTGGGGCCATATTATTATAAAAAGTTTCCTTGGCACTAGGAATACTAAGATAAAAGTAAAATAGGGCCTATCCTCAAGAAATATGTCTGTCTTTTGGGGGGGAAGAGCATAAACATGGATACATAAGCCCAAATTAATATACAAAATGAATATTAAATAATTTCTTGAGGAGGAGCACTTGATGAAATGATAAATCAAGATAGATTTCACATAAAAGGTGACACTTTATTTGAACCTTAAAAGTAGTTAGGATTCAAGGAACAGAGGCAAGGAAGGAGTGCATTTAACAGATAGGGAGCATCCTGTGTACAAAGGCATGTAAGGTATGAACACTCTGAAATACTCGTTTAGCTAGACTATAATCTTTGAAGGAGTGTAATTTGCAGAGAGCCTTGAAAGATAGTTGTGACAGGTTTTCAGTGCCAAAAAGAAAAGTTTATATTTTATCTATGAGTCAGTTGGGAGCAGGGAAGTAACATGGTCAGTCAGATCTGTGCTGTAGGTAGGTACCAAAATATATTTCTTCAAAATGAAACCAATGTTAGGTCACTAGACTGTACTTGGCTGTTTGTGTTCTGATTTTACATTTCTGTTATTTATGGATTTCAAAATCTATCTTTTTTGTGTTTTTCCTTCTTTCCCTGTTATTATAAAGGCAACATCATCTTCCTAATCCCTAAAACTTGCAACCTAGGTGTCATCCTAGATTACACATCCATACCTATGTCCACATCCAATCAATTGCCAAGGCCTGCTGATTTTATTTTTACAACATCTCTTTCTTGAATCTATCCCCATCTCTCCTCACACTTGCCATTATGGTGGTGCTAGCCCTCATCATCTCATTCCTAGACAATTTCAATAGTCTGTATAGATATTTTTGCCTTTACTCCATTCCAATTCAGCCTCCATTCAGCTTCCCAGAGGGATTTTCCTAAAGCTGTTCAATCATGTGCAGTTCTGTCACCCCTCTCTTTTTCCTGCTCAGACTACAATAGCTTCCTGTTATTTCAAGATCAAATACATAAAAAACCTGTTTGGTCCCTTACTGTACCTTTCCAATCTTCTTTATACATTAATCTGTATCACACTCTTTTTTAAAAAAAATTAATTTTTTTGGTGAGGTACTTGGGATTAAGTGACTTGCCTACGGTCACAGCTAGGAAACATGCCATATACTTTTTTTTTTTAATAGCTTTTTATTTACAAAACATACACATGTGTAACTTTTTCAACATTGACCCCTTGCACAACCTTTTGTTCCAAATTTTCCCTTTCTTCCCCCCACCCCCTCCCCGAGGTGGCAGGTAGTCCAATACATGTGAAATATGTTAAAATATAATACCATATACTTTTTTTTTTTTCTTTTTTTGCTGAGGCAATTGGAGTTAAGTGACTTGCCCAGGGTCACACAGGCAGGAAGTGTTAAATGTCTGATACCAGATTTGAACTCAGGTCCTCCTGACTTTAGGGCAGGTGCTCTATCCATATGCCTCCTAGCTTACCGTATACTCTTAAATGACATTGGCATCCTTGCAGTTCTGTAAAATACATTTCATTTTTGAACTCTGGGCATTTTCTCTACTGTCCCCATACCTGGAATGATCTTCCTTTTCATCGCTGTCTAAATGGTTTACTTTAAGTACTAACTAAAATACCATGTTTTACAGCAAGCCTTTCCTGATTTCTCTTAAATCTAGTGCCTTCTTTCTATTAGTTATTTCCTATTTTTCCTATATATAGCTCATTTGTATATATTTGTTTGCATGCTTTTCCCTATATTTTGAGATTGTGAGCTCCTTGAGACTATCTTTAGGGACTATCTTTTGCCTCTTTTTATATCCCCAGTACTTAATATACAGTGCCTGGTTCATGTGGATACATAATAAATGCTGACTGGTTGATTCAGCTATGGACAATAGTAGCCCCTAGAATTCATCTTTTCTCCCCCTTACTTTTCTTCCATCCAGCGTTTCTGACTGCATTAGCCTAGGTTAATAGCTTATGGGAATCTCAATTTCCAGTAAGAGAAGAATAAAATCAAGTCAGAACCTCCTTAAAATGTAATATTCTATTTTGCAATCAAAATCACATATGAAAACATAAATATCTGCTAAAATATTAAGCATTGAAGTTGAGAATAGTGATTTCCAGTGGAAGGTTTGTGGTATTGATATATTGAAATAAACTTTAATGTTAGAAAGATTTTGAATTAGATAAGGAAAACTTCCCTGGCTTCTAGGTTCTTTTAAAGTTCTGTAAAGTTTACACATCTCTAATATTTTAGCAACCTTTCTGAGTTATGCCTGTTCATTATACTGTTCATATAATTATAGGATATATATATATTGGTACAGTACCCCCCTCTAATTTCTTCCCCTGGTGCCTAAGGAAAAACAGTGGGAAAGAAGTCTAGACTATATGGATATATTTGAACAGATTGTCCCAGAATAGTGATGGGAGAAATAAGGAAGAATAATTGGAGATACTGTAGATAGTGAAAACAGCAGTCAAAGGTTGATGTGCCTGACTGAATGGCCTGATATGTCACTCTCTGATAAGCATACTGGTACCTGCCAGCCTCAGCTGTGCTCTGGTATAGAATATCTCTTCCACAGATAAATATTAAATGTTTATTACTTCATTTTTTTGGAGTGGAACTAGTGGAAAACTTGTAGTCTTATTTCTACTCCAGTTCAATGGAACATTTATAAAAATGCAAAACAGGCAATAGCATTTTCCAAAAAATACTCATGAATTTGCTGGAATAAATACAATTCATAATTTCTATTTTAAATTTTCATTTTTTCTATGTATTAAGATGTTTATGTGAATTGTTTCTTTTATATTTCTGAACTTCATTATGTCTTTGATGGCATAAATTAACCAAATAATCTAGTTATACACACCAGATTATAGAAAGAAAACTTGAATTTATATTTCAAAGTCAACAAATATTTTTTAAGCTCCTGAATATATCCATCTTAAATCCTTTATGTAATTCTGTATTAACCAGATTTTATGTTACTTTTCGAGCTTCTTTTCTTTAAGTATTTAGATTGTTATATTTAATTATGAGTCATGAAGTGGCATGTTGAAAGTTTGATATTTCTAGGGAATTTCTTTTCTAAAATTGTAGCATAGTAGCATTATAATAGATTTCGTGTATATATTAATATATCTAAATTAGCTTCAGTTATTTTTATATATGGATGCCCAAGCAAAGTGCTTTATGGTAAAGGCAAAGAAAATTTATGAATGAAATAGAATTTTTTTCTGGACTTAAAAATTTTTTTTTTCCATGTCATTTATGAGATATGTGCCTATTCAAAAAGGATGAGTAGTTGAAGAAAGATTGTGATCTATATTAATAGAAGGAATATTGCATAGATGAAATCACAGATCTATTGAATAATGAACACAAGGAAGGATTTTGAATATATAGAATAGGGCAAACAAACATTCCCATAATATTTTGTTTGACATTTTTATTAGTTTGATAAATATTATGACAGTAAAAAAGGCATTTTGCTTGCATTGAAGAAAACCCAAGCTCAATCCTGCGTCCACCATTGTCTAGTTGTTTGATCCTTGGCTAGTGCTTTCATTTTTCTGTACCTCAATTTCTTTCCTTATCTTTAAATTGAAGGGGTGGGACTTGTTGGCCTCTAAGGATACCATCTACTTTAAGGTCTGTGATCCTTTTCTTTGGTATTTTCTGCAATTAGGAAAAAACCAATTTTAGTCTTTAATTTTGATATAAAGGTGGTAACTGTATTAAAATATTTACATTTTATACTGAATTAGCAAGTAAAAATGAAAACAGAAAAATAAAAGAAATTTATGGCCCTTTTCTTGATTGATAAAATTTCTTGAACTTTCCAAAAGGATTCATTTCTTTGCAAGATTAAATTTCTGATTTTGTGTGTGTGTGTGTGTGTGTGTGTGGTGTGTGTGTGTGTGTGTGTGTGTGAGTGAGTGTGTGTGAGAGATCCTCTAATAGGATCATAGTTAGATCTGGGATGGACAATAGGGATATTATAGCTCCTTCTACACAGGTTGCAGGTGACAAAATTCAGATCTGGCAAGATAAAATCATGTGTACAAAATCATACCACAAGTAGCTGAGCTGAGGTTTGGACCACTTTTTTTTCTGGGTTCTTTCCAATATATCCTTGCTGTATCTAAATTAACACATGTTTTAAACATTTTAGAGCCATGGTGTTATTTACTATTTTGCTTAATACCATAAATCAGCTTGGCCCTAAATAGATTATTATATTATCTTCTTTCCTGGAATACAGACAGGAGCAAGGGGAATTAGAAACTGTACTTGATAGTAGTAAATAATTCTAAAATATAGCATTAATGAATATGTGTCCATCCTAGCAAACTTTAATGAAATGCTTTGACTAATTAAATAAAACTGACTAGAAGTATTGAAAAATGATAGTAAAAAAGAGAAGTCACTTTCTCTGAGAAAGTGTTTTCCTAAGTCAAAGATAGCAGAGATGTTAAGGAAAAATGGAGAGTGAAGAAAAGCCCCTTTAATACTATAATTGCACTAGAAGACCAGTTAAAATTTCCATGAAGTGAGAATGTCAGAAAACTACCTGGAAAAGATTAGAAAATCAAATAATCTAAGATAAAAGAAGCATGTCTAAATGGCATGCTCAAAGAGGTTACAGGAAAAGAATGAATAAATGAAATGGGAGATAGCCTAGTATGCCAACTCTGTGCTATGTCATTTCTATCTTTGTATAGGAAAGGTACACATTTTCCCCCCCTCTATGTGGAATGTTACATTAACTTGAGAGGCTCAATTTGAAAGAGTCAGTTGATATGAAGAATGAAAAGGATTCTGAATTAAATGGGAAATGAAAAGGTGATAAGAGAAATTCCATAGTATGGAATTGATGTATCCATAAAATGACTTAATAAGAGGAAAAACATCTTAAGAGTGAGCAAAAGTCAATGAATGGTGATGAAACAAATCAATGAGGAAGTAGTAGGAAAACCAATTAAGAAAGAATAAGGGAAAACTTGAAATACTCAGCACAATTCCTGGTACTTAGTAGGTACTTAATAAATGCTTGTTGACTGTCTGAAAGAATAGAGAATTAAACCTAGAGAAAATGCAATAGTAGAAAACCTTATAGTCTTTTGTTCCCTATTGTGAAAGAATGTAATGTTTAATAGAACTTGTTTTCATGATAGCTATTTGGTTTCAGTTAACAAGGCAAAGTGATCTTTATAAGATTTTATTTAATGTCATTTTGATGAATTAAAAATATGATACAAGGTGATTTGTATTGATTTACAAATGAAAAGACTGTATTGTTTCCTAAACTATAATTAGCTATATTATTTCAAAAGTGAGCTTGAAGGAAAGATGGCTAGAAGAAAATTGCCATCACTGTTAGCAGTATGAACTAGTAATAATAAAGACATTTCTTAATGATAATTTCTTGAAGTGGCTAAAATACAAAAATAATAATAATTTTACAGAGTTTTCTTGAGATTGTTTTCTGCTTGGAAATATGGTGTTCAGTATGAATTTCTTGTAAAAAAGTAGTTGCTTGTGAATTTTAAAAGTTGTACTTAATTTTTTACCAGAAAATTTAGGTACATGCTTTTGAAGCAGAATATACAGAAGCTTCTTCATTTATCCCCAGTCGGTTTCATTTAAGCATGAGAAAGTATCACGCACTGTTTGGCGTGGTCAGCTGTGAACTGTGCAGCCATCATGCTTAAGTAGATTTTTGTAAAAGACTTGTGTGTGTTTCGTAAAATACGCTTTATTTTAAAATTAGGGCTTCCTGTTGCAGCTGTTCCAGGAGCTCTGAGTCCTTTGGCTATTCCAAATGCTGCTGCAGCAGCTGCTGCAGCTGCTGCTGGCCGAGTGGGTATGCCTGGAGTCTCAGCTGGTGGCAACACAGTCCTGTTGGTTAGCAATTTAAATGAAGAGGTTAGTGAAACTATTTACTAGCTTTCATTCTTTTAACTTCATTTCATTTGTGAAAGTTTATCATTTTTCTTTTTTACATTTTTCCTTATATACATATTAGTCAAAGTATTTTCTGTTTATGTCTACTTCTGAATAAAATTAAAGTACTTAAGAAAATACTTTATTTTCCTAGATAGTCATTTATATATTTCTTTTTCAGTAGCTACCTATTTTTCCTAAGAAAAATATGGTTACATGCTATGATTTGGCTTTTTTATTTTACATTTTGTTTCCAAAGGCAAATGTGATCTAATTTGCAGATTTAACTCTACAACAATTTTGCTCGTCTTTTCTGATAATTTGCTTGTTCATTTCATGCTTACATGTCATTGCATTTTTTAAATCTTATTTTATGTGAACTACTCTAATACATTTTTCTTTGAAGGTTCTCCCAAAGATCTTGACGAGGCACTCTTCCAGTCTTTCTTAGTAATTTTTTCTTTGCAGTTTTTAGTCATTGTCTTCTTTTAAAAAAAAAAAACAAAACAAAAAAAAAAAAACTCTTCACCTTTAGTATTTTTCTTTCTTGTTAAATCTGAAATCTAAGGGGTTTTTTTTTTCTTTAGTTCTACATTTTATGTCTCGTATATTTTATTTTGATTGCTGTGAAAGCTGGTATGAAATGTGGGAAGCTTGATGTATTGACTTATGATGTCTAGTTTGAATATTTGTTTCATTTCAATTGGCCTCTGTTAACGTGAGAACATTAAGCTTATTTTATCATTTGATACTATTTTGTCATTCACAGTTTTGCATGCTAAAATGTTTGAATCAGAGTGCCTTAAAAAAAAAAAAACAAAAAAACTTTTGCCTGCATTTCATAACCAGCCATGCTTATGCAGTTGAAGTTCAAAGTTTAAAATTCCTATTGCATGCTTTCTCCTCCCTCCCCCCATGTTGAGATGAAATGCTGTAATTTACTCTTTGATATGGATGTACTTTACCCATATTTGTCTTGGGTGACTACATTTTACTCAGTTTTTCTTGTACAGTACATAAACCAACCATTTTCTGACCAAATTCCTGCATTTCCTATGTACTGACCTATATTTTATTTTTTTTGTTCCCCAATTCCTTATTTTTCTTCTGCATTGCTGTTTCCCTTCCCCATTTCATCCTTTTCCCTATGTGTTCACCTTCCCTTTCCTTGTCTTTTCCCAAATGCCCATTCCCTTCCCTGTCTTATCCTTTATTTTCCTTGTCCTTGTCTTCATTCCCTGTCTCCATTCCCTATGTTCATGCTTCTGTGCTTGAACAAATGTTCCTCGGACCAACTTGCCCCAATTAACCGCCTTGAACCATGATCCATGACCACCTCACCATTCTGCGGGAACCACCCTTCGTTATGGATGATCTGTTCATCTCCGCTCTTCCTCGACTCTTCTCTCTTCTTGTCTTACGCTGCTTGCTCTTCTCTCCTTCTAAAGATGGTTACGCCCCAAAGTCTGTTTACCCTCTTCGGTATGTTATTGTTAGCACTATACTTTTATTATTGATTTGATTTTTGTTTCACCTTAATTCTTATTTGTAGCTAGCACTTTGGCTTAAAGTTGAATAGTAAATCTTTTGCTATTTTTCTTTTGCTGTTTAAAAACTCTCCATAGACACAAAATTTGTTTTAATGCATGCTAATTTATTTTGCATGGTCTTTAATTTAATATCATTCACATAGCTTTGAGGGTTTATCAAAAATTTATTCTTTTCAAAATTCACTGTTCAAAATCTTGATCTTCTTTACTCATTGGTATGAATGTTAAGATTGAGTGAGTGATCTTGTTGATGTCTGAATGTTTGTTTCATTGATATGTCAGAAATATACTGCTTAGTTAACTTGCCCTTAAAATTAATTTCATTTTTGGATTACCTCTTTGACTTCAAAAAGGTGTTTATGGGGATGTGCAACGTGTGAAGATTTTATACAATAAGAAAGACAGTGCACTTATACAGATGGCTGATGGAAACCAATCACAACTTGGTAAGACTAGATTACATGTTTGTGCTCTTAAATCTTCAATTACAGATTTTTAAACTAACCTAATTCCTTTTACTCTATTTTAAAGTTATTTTGTCTTAATCTCTAATAAAATGTAGCTTTACTAACTTCACATCATATACTGAATAGTTGTGTTTCATGCAAATATTTGTCACTGTCATTTTCCATTGACTACTATAATTATTTTATAGATGAATTCTTTGGCCAAGATGAAAAGGAAAGTCTCACTGAAGAAGTCATTTGTAGTAACATTTTCTTTGTCTAATGTACAATCTATTTATATTTAATTCTCCATTATAATTCTTGTTTATTATTGTAGTTTCAATATTTTCTTTAATGAGTGGCAACACGATCATGTCTCACCACTTTTGTGTTTAACTTGTGTTTTTTTTTTTTTTTTCCCCCCAGTAATTTAATCTTACACTAACTTATTCTCTCTTTAGGGATCATCATGACACGAGTCTGTAGCATAGATGCAGACTCAGCTGATTCTTATTTTTGCTTTCCACATACAAAAGCTAAACTCTCTCATTCCTAACTTGTCTCCCTTTTAGGTACACTCTTCATTATTCCCATTCCAGCAATAAGCTGCTCTTTAAATGTAATTTATATTTCTCCCACATGATTTCTCTTAGTCAGGTATCTAATTCAGAAGAAAAGAAGAAGCCTTGAACTATATTACCTGCTCTTCATGTGTCTTTCTCAAAGAGGAGAGACTTGGGAAAAGGGGAGATGGGCTGGGGTAATGATGGCTGTCATCAAAGAAAGATTGGGCCTTTTCTGATTGGCTCCAAAGAACCAACTTAGAGAAATGGGTGGAAATTGCAAAGAAATAAATTTAGGCATAATGTCAGGGGGAAAAATTCAGTACCAAAACTGTTCCAGGACAGAATGGGTTGCCTTGGGGAGGGTATTTTCCTTCCCTAGGCTTTTCAAGCAGAGACTGGATAATCATATATCAGGTATGTAATAAAGCATTTGCTTATTTAAGAATGTGTTGGGTTAGATGGGAAGGGGGAAAGGAAACAAATACTTGTCAAGAACCTACTCTGTGTCAGACACTGGATAAGTGCTTTGCTTATATATCTTTTTAAGTGATCTCCAGTGTCCCAATTCCGAAATTTTGCCACTTAGAAAACATTGAGGAAAAGCTAAGAAAGGAATATTGATTTTTCAGTATCAATTTAGAAACATTCTTCCCCATCCCTTTGTTGTTTTCCCTGGCCCTCAATGTGATTGATTTTGAGTGAGTGCTTAGAACAGAATTTGTTTGCTCTAGTTTGTTTTACATATTATGGTTTATTTAGTAAGAGCATAAAGGGTATCTCAAAAGTATTAGTGCGGTTTTAAGCTTTTGTAGCTTTTAAAAATTGCACTAAGCTTCTGGGGGAGGGGGTGTTCGGAAGGAGGGAAAAAATTGGGACATGACAAGGGTCAGTGTTGAAAAATTGTTCGTATATATGTTTTGAAAATAAAAAGCTTTAATAAAAAAAAATAAACACTGCACTAAGACTTTTGGAACACTATACTGAGTTTCCATGAACCTTTTATCATAATGAAAATTTCTAATGTCATATTGCTTGAAATATGAGAAAGTATTGTTTAATGTATAAGGAGTTGATCTAAAAACTAGGAAGACCAAGGTTCAAGTGCTGCTTTTGACATGTATGGGCTAAGTGATCTTGAGTAAGTCACTCATATAGCTCTAAAGAATAAAACTTTGGGGGCAGCTAGGTGGCACAGTGGATAGAGCACCAGCCCTGAAGTCAAGAGGACCTGAGTTCAAATCTGGTCTCAGACACTTAACACCTCCTAGCTATGTGACCCTGGGCAAGTCAAGTAGCACAGATTGGCTTAAATTGAGTTTCTATTATACATTTGAAATCACAAGTTCATCTTACTCCCGATTGCTTGAAATAAGTATTTCTTATATTATATCCAGCATCATAAACAGTGTATTAAGAAATCATTTCCTACCCTTGATTTAGTTTTTCTTCCCTATTATATTACCCTATTTATAAGTTTTTCTTTTCCTCTTTTCCTGACTATGTGATAAGAAAGAATTTAGAATTTCCTTGAAGTCTTTTTTTCCATCACCTTCATTGATGCTATGGAGAACTGTGAAATCTTAATTTTGAAAAAATTTCTTATAAATCTTCCAAAATTTTCATTCAACCTCAAGGCCTGGGACCTTGGTGAGGGGAAACTGAAACAATGGGCATTTTTATTCTTTAAGAGCCCACTATGTTGACTAAAAATGTATGTGACAGCTTTCTGTTCTTGTGTTACTTTGGTTTTAATGGAAATTAGTGTTCATGGGAGAATATAGTGAGTTTCCTGTAGGCAGATCCTTTTTTGTGCTACTTGGGTAACTTGGGAACAGTGAATGTCAAGGAAAACAGTGAAGGAAGGAATAGTAGCTAATATTAGGGGGAAAAGAGAAAGAGACAAACATAAATGACTGCTGTGTGCCAGGCATTTTGCCAACCATTTCATAAATACTATATTAGTTCATAAATATAGGATTTAATGTGCATTTTAGAAACTATATAAAACCTATAGACCATTTTTTAAAACTAACTTTAGGAAAAATAGTGTTACATACATAGTGGTTGTTACAGATAATAACATTTAAAAAAAATTGAATAATACTGGTAAAAAAAAGTTTCTCCTTCAAAAACAATTGTTTTGCTTTTCAAAATTCAAAAATTATTTGAGTGCTTGAAAGATGGGTACCACAAAGGTTGTTCAAAAAAAAAAAATGTAGCAAATAACTGCAAATACAACAAAGATTGTGTGGCCACTAGTCAATTATTTGCTACCTTTACTTTTTTTTTTTTTTGAGAAGCAATTAAGATTGAGTGACTTGCCTAGGGTCACACAATTAGGAAATGTTTAAATATCTGAGGCTGGATTTGAACTCAAGTTCTCCTGACTATAGGTTCAGTGTTCTAAACACTATGCCACATAGCTGCCCCCTACCTTTACTTTTTGAAGCTTTTGCTTTTCATATTTTGATGAGTCATTTGTTTTGCTTTCCCCAAATAACACATTATTTAGATGCTGAAAGGTACTACAAAGATTGCAGTGTCACAACAGGCAATTATTCGTTACTTTTATTTTTCATATTTTGATGAGCTATTTGCACAAAACCATCTTCAGTTATTTTTATTTCCTTGTAGAGTTGGAATCTATTTTTTAAAAAAAAGCCCAAAAGTTGGATATATACAGAAAGACCATAAGTCTACCAACTCATGGTATCTTGAATTCCTGAATTATGTTTAAAATGAACATTGACTATATTTTCTAGAAGCATTTTACTCTTTAATTGTCTGTTTAAAAAAAAAAAAAGCTATGTAGAGTTCTTCAAAACATTATTCCTGTTTTTCCAATATTTAAATATACAGGCTATTCTTGATTATTTGGGCCTATGATTATCATATTATTTAGACTTCTAAATTTTTGTCTCTTCTGTTGTTACGCTCTTCTTTTCATTGAACATACTTGTACTATGAGGAAGAAATAGAAGGGGGTAAAACACTTCTGTTGTTACGCTGTTCTTTTCATTGAACATACTTGTATTATGCAGAAGAAATAGAAGGAAGTAAAACACAGTAATCTATCGAATGAATAAGACTGTGATCAGTCATTTTAAATGTGCAAGTGTATGTGCTCAATTTTCATGCTGCTCTCAGTTTTCTTGATATTTTTATTCATCATCCCATAGCTTTTTTGTTTTTAGAGTTCTCTGATAACCTTATATTTTACTTCTCCTTTGGCATTTTAGTTGCTATTTCTGAAAAGTGATCCTTCTTTCCTTAGCTTTTAAAAAAGCCCTTATAGTGTAGTTTCTCAAGTTTGTATGCCCAGTATTTTAAACTAATAAAATCATACTCATGGATATGTGATCTCACGAGTTCAGATGTTTTCTCTGTGATTAAGATTACAACACAATCATGTGTGTTCATTCTGTGTCTCCTGTCCCTGGCCTTCCTCAAGTTTGTCTAAGGAAATTAGCTAAACATGTTGAGGTTCTTCCTTTCTTTCTCTTGCTGTATAAAGGAAACTATTGAAGCATCCCAACCCCTATATTCCCTCACTTTTGCCATTTTCCTTTTCGGCTATACGCTTCCCTGAAGACAAATGCTTTTTAAAATATATGTTTTTATTTGTCTCTAAGAAAAACTGGAATAAATAAAACTATTCATTTAAAATAATGAATAATTCATAGTTTGAGCTCATAAGACTCTTTATAGGATTTTATCCTCATTATTATGGATAATTGAAAGTTTTCTATGCTCTCATATAGAATGCATTATAAGATTTCATGATGGAGTTTACTCAGGTACAAGTTATTATGGAATATTTTACACCTTAAGGGAAGAACTGTTATGTCTGGTCATAGTCAAAAATCTAAAAATGATATGCTGGAAACCTTAAAAATGGGGGAGGGGAGAGAAGGCATATTTGTTTTTGCAAATCATAATAGATGTATATGACTAGAGAAAATTAGTTGTCTTTGAGTTTTCAGAAAATAATACATCATATTTCTATGATACTACATTTTTCTAAAGTGTGTTTAAAAAAAAAAAAAGCACCCATAACCTCATTTGATCTTCACAAAAATCTTATGTAGGTAGATAAGAAAATGTATGCAAACTAGTTTGTAAACCAAGTCAGATTTTAAAAGCAGAGGGTGCATTGTCATGTGAGCTTCTTTCTCTCCCACAATACTGAAAATAAAGTACATATATACTTGCTATTAACTTCTTATTTCAAGGAGCCATTATTTCTTTGGTGTGAGAATTCATTTTATCAATATAGATTGCAAGTGTCTCTAGATACCTTAGTAGTTTTTGTGGGCTGTCAAGATGGGGAAAAAAAATAATCACAAGGTGGTCAGTTGGTGCTAGCAGTAAGCATTTTTCAGCAGATGTGTAGTCTGTCTCTGAGTATTGTAAAGCTTTTCTGGCTTAGTAGTTTGTGGTATCCCTCTACTTGTCATAATTTTTAAGAACCCAAGGTTTCTCCAAATCTGAAAACTGAGACAAGACTTAATAACAAGAAAAGAAAGATTAGAATTCTAGGTCTTCTGAGTGACGATCTAGTATTCTTTCTTTTGTATTCTCACATTGCCTTTTTACCTTTATATCAAAACCAATTCTATTTTTAGCTGTTTGATTTAAAGCTTTAGTCCAGTTCAAGTATGTGACAGAAAGGAAATATAAAAACAATTTGAGTCATGAGTATGAGTGATGTGAAGATTTGAAGAATAGTTAACTTTATTTAAAAAAAAACAAAACAAAACTAGATTGTCTATTTCACATATATAGAATAAAAAATTAAAATAGTTATAAAAATATCTGTATTTTAACCCCAGTTCAGTATTCTGCATTGATATTCTAATTCATTATTTCAAAAAGAATTCTGATCTTATAGTGGCTCCTCCTATTTATCTCAAGAGTTCACTATAATATATTTAATTACAGAGTTTTTAGTAGAAAATAGTATCAGTTATTATGGTTTACTATAATATGAAAAAAAAATCTGGTAAATCTTTGGATTAGTACTGAGTAAATATTAGTACTAAGTAAAAAAAATTAGTATTAAGTAAAAACTTGTCTTTTGTGAAACTTAATTTGAGTTGTGGTGGTGGTTTTTAATAATGAACTTTAAAATCAATATACTAACAATGTTTAATTTACCCTTTGGCACAACACTGTATTTGTTTTGGTATGTATATTTTAAAATATGCCTTCTTTCTTTAGCAATGAACCATCTGAATGGACAAAAAATGTATGGAAAGATTATTCGGGTTACCCTCTCCAAGCATCAGACTGTACAACTACCTCGAGAGGGACTTGATGACCAAGGCCTAACTAAAGATTTTGGTAATTCCCCATTACATCGCTTTAAGAAGCCTGGCTCTAAAAATTTTCAGAATATTTTTCCTCCATCAGCCACTCTCCACCTTTCGAATATTCCGTAAGTATTTCAATAGGAAAATGTAAGGGCATATGCATTTATTTATGCCATAAAGTAAAAGATATTAACACTTTCTTTTTTTTCTTTCCACTTTTTCTAGTCCATCAGTAGCAGAAGAAGATCTACGTACACTTTTTGCTAACACTGGGGGCACTGTGAAAGCATTTAAATTTTTTCAGTAAGCAAGCTTCCTTGTTTTTAATTTAAAAAAATATAGACATGAATGTTTATTCTAAGTAGTTTCTATTTTTAAATTTTTTTCCCCAATTTTTTTTCTCTTCCACATACACATACTTAATCAAGTATTTAGATTTTTTAATGTCTGCCACTTTTCTAACTTGGTAATTTTGTTTCAGAAGAGATCACAAGATGGCGCTTCTTCAAATGGCAACAGTGGAGGAGGCTATCCAGGCGCTGATTGACCTTCATAATTATAACCTTGGAGAAAATCACCATCTGAGAGTTTCTTTCTCCAAATCAACAATTTAGAAAAAGAGATAAAGATTTAGGGTGAATCACATTGTCAGTGTCATCACCTGTTGACTGTTCAGAAAAGTGGGGACCAGAGTTTGACTTTTGGGTTTTTTTTTTCATGCTGTTATCATTCCTTGGTTATAATAAAATGAAATGCATATGTTAAAAGGCAGAGGTATTAACTGCTTTTTTTTTTTCATCTGTTGTATAGGGAATCCATTTTATTGTCTGTTGAAAAGATTTCAGTTAAATCCCACGTTTTTTTTTTTTTTTTTTTTCCAACTTAGTTGACATACGTGCCTTAAAAAGGAAAACTAGTAACTGCTAGAATGCATTTACTAGAAAAAAAGAATTCGTTGTCTAGGGCACATTGTTACATGGGAATTAAAATATGTTTAGGCAGGGGTGTGTAAAAAGGTTAAGTTTTTGTTTCTCCTGCTTGGAACTTATTTTTGATTATTGGCTTATCACATTTCTTTCTATTTAATCAGATGAGATACATAACATTGAAAGAATAAAACACAGCATTTTATTTTATTTTATTTTTTATTTCTACTGCCTTAGGCTTTCTTCCTTTAAGGTACATTGGCCTTCTGTATCTCATGATTCTGGTCTAGATTCAGTTATGAATGTAGGCATTAGTTAAAATTAACAAGGGTGCAGAGTATTAATTTCTTAAGACAACAAAAGTGATTTCTGTAAGTTTGAGCCCTATGTGGAAAGCGTTGTGGAATCTTAACCTTTTTGTACACACTCTTGTGGGACGTATCATATAAATGTCAGCACTAAGTAATGTCTTGTTTGTGGCTGAATATTTTTCGTAGATGTTTTTGAAGTTGACATGACTTATGTGCATTTAAATATATATTGCCATCTTTAGTTTGTAATTAAGATTTGGAATATGGTTGTGGATTTCTGAGCATGTGCAGACTGGTCTAGCTAGTTCAGGAACTGGTGCATGTATTTTTCAAAGATAAAGAAAGTGTACTGCGAAAATTTGCAGGAAGATTAATTTTGTGGCAGTTTTCTAAAACTGACAACCAGGTGGGACCAAAGTTTATGTGCCTTTAGTCTTAATTTACCTTGCATTGTAATATTCAGTTTTAATAAATCTTCAAACTATTTTGTATTTAGGAATAGATCTGACTTTACTATAAACATGGCTCAGAATCTACAGGTCAAATTAATTTGAACAATTCTTGTCAATCTGAATTGTTGATTCTGTTTAAATGACCAATACTTTTTGAAATTGATGTACTTAGTTTCAAGATTCATAGATTCTGTTATCTATGTAGACAAAATGGTCATGTATATTTTCTATTAGTTGGGTTTTTACATCTTTAGAAATGTAAAATTCAGTATAGTTTGGAAGCGGCACAATTAAAAATTAATTTTCTAACAAAGTTGGGAGGTTTGACGGTCGTTTAATTTCATTTTGTGTGTACTCTGCTTACCTCTGTAGCATGCTCAATAAACACTTCTGTAGCTCTGTATTCACCTTTTCTGTCTTTCTCTGCTGCCTTTTCTCTTTTCTCTTCTTTGTTTTCACTCTACTGTGCTTCTGAATTCATGTTTATTCTCTGCCAGGGTGGGAAAGGAATAATAATATATTTCTATGGCTTTTTACCATAAATCTCAATGCTGTGAAAATATACCAGCTGGTTTTTTAAAACATGAAAGACAGTAACTGCTTTTCAGGAGGACACATATTAAACATTTCCCACCCTGTATAATCTACTGCTTTAAAGACATAACTTTTATTGTAGCTTGTTAGTTCTCTCTATCTTTTTTGTTTTTTGTTTTTGTTTTTTTTTAATTTTATTTTAGTAGATTTATGCACTAATAGATCTTTCAGGTTTGCCATGCTCTCGCTGCAGTTTCATCTTTCATCTTTTGTGTCTGCTAAAGATTTCCTACTAATCATAAAGTACCTTGTGAATATTAAGAAAGCTATTAACACTACAGAAAGGGAATGTAATAGCAGACCATACAATGATGAGGGTGGATGGGTAGATGGAAGTAGAAGAGGAGGTTAAAGAAAATTCTTGATTATTACAAGGATAATTTATATGTTTACAAATGCAGGGGTTATAATTTTCACTTCTCAAAGGCTTTCTGTCAAATGAATAACATGTTCTCTCTCAAGGATCAAAACATTTTTCTGTCACTTCTCTTTCAACATCTTAGGTTTATTGGTGTCAGATTATAGTGTGACCTCATGTGGGATCCTTAGGTTTGCTCTTTTACCAATAAATATCTGACAGTTGTTTAAAGGTTACTGCATAACCAAGGGTTCTTCATTGAGAGAATAAAAACAAATGAGTTTAAGGATTAGGAAATACATTTAGATAAGTTACAAATCAAAAAGTATTTCATTCATCTTCTAGAATGACGCCTGTAACAAATGAAATTTTATCAATTTTGAAATTGAGAAAGTACATTTGAGATAGGGATAGTTTATATTTTGACAATATTGCAGTTCTGCAGGCATTTTAGATATTATAGCATTGATTCTGTATTGTTTCAAAATGCCACCTAGAGCATCATTAACAAAACATTTGTGAGGAGAGTGGACATTTTTTTTTTTTTTAATAAAGTGAGGAAGTTGAAGAACTATAGCCCCGAGGATTAAGTGACAATGACAACCCTGTGCTTTCAGAACACAGGGTTTCTCAAGGGGCTTCAGATTTAATTAGGGAGAATATACTTATGTATTCTGATTTGAATGAGAGAAGCTGGGGAATGAGAAGTGGGAATAGTGCTACCCTTGAAACCAAGAAGACCATGGGTTCAAATCTTCTAACATACTGGTTATGTGACCCTGGACAAGTCGCTTTACTTCTGTCTGCCTTAGTTTCCTCAATTATATAATTTAGTTAATAATAGAAACTACTTCTTAAAAGTTGTAAGAGTAAAATCGACATAATTTTGTAAAGCACTTTACAAACCTTAAAGTGTTAAATAAATATTAACTCTTTTAGCCAGCTCTAATACCATAAGTTTCAGAGCAGCGTAACCTGCTTGGATAGAGTTGTTTCTTGAAATTATAGGTCTAGTCCCTTCTCCTAATTTCTGTGAGCACTAAAAACATAGTTACAAGAATTAAGGAGAGAGAAATTATTTCTTGGAGACAAGATGTGATCAGGTAAGTCCAAATATGTCATGTGAACTCCACTTTGATGGTTTTATAGGATTTAATGGGCAAAATAGGATATGTACATTTAAGGTAAATGTATACTTTAGGCATAAGGAATAATGTGAACAGTTAATATTGGAATGAGAAAAGACTACAGAGATTTTCTATTTCTAGTTCAATATCCACTTGAAATTATGAATCCTTATCACTGTATTCCTCAAAATTATCATCTAGCATTTATGTCAGAATCTATAGAGATGAGGGTCTAGCTTTTTCTATTACTTGAGGAAGTCTATTCCATTTTTTAGATAGCTCTAATATTAGTAAGATTTGCCATAAGTTGAGTTAAAATCCTCCTCCCTTTAACTTCAATGTAGTTTTGTCTTCTAGGAGCAAGTGCATGAAAATAAAAGGGAGGCAGGAGGCATGGGACATATTCAGGGATTGGTGAGTAAGTCAATTTGGCAGGAGCTGTATGTGAAGAAAAGTAAGGTGAAAACACTAAAAAGGTAAAACCATGGAATTTTAGAGCATTATAATTGGGGGAAATCAAGAGATGAATTTACTTTAATCTGATACATGAATTGCTTCTACAAAATTCCTGATAAATGCTTTATTAGACCTTGCTGAAATACTTCAAATGACAGAGAATTTAATAGTTTATGAGACAGTCTGTTCCTTTTTAATAATTAGAAAGTTTTTACTTAGCCAAAATATGCCTAAAACTTCATATAATTCTAGAAACCTCATGAATTGGAAGATACTTCAAGTCATGTAATCCAACTCTCCTACCCTTTATAACATTCACACCAAAACTAGAAATCTAGTTTATACTTGATCTCCCAGTAAGAGGTAATCTCACTCTTTCCTGAGGCAAGTAATTTTTGTTTTGTTTGTTTGAGCAATTTTTCATTAGGTTAAGTTAAAATCTACTTCTTTACAGCTTGTACCATTTACTCTAGATACTAAATAGACTAAATTTAATTCCTCTTCCTTTCAGGTTCTTGAAGACTACTGTCATGCCCCTTCTTAATCTTTTCTAAAATACCCCTAATTTCTTCATCTAATGCTTGTGTAGCATAATCTCAAGAAAGGCAATTCTCCATGATGTCTTCCACAATATGTTATCATTGTATATGAATACAAGATGTCTGACCAGAAAAAAATGTAATGAAACTGTTGCCTCTGTCATTCTGTATGTTATACCTATCCACAAAGGATAAAACCAAATTTAGTTTTATGATCTGTCAGCATAATGTTGACTGTCATTGAGCATGCTTTGTGCTACTGCCCCCTTCTTTTTTCATGAATTCTCAGATTGCTTTTATCTGTTCACAGTTTTTTGTCATTCCACATTTCTCAGCTTTTTGACCTCTCCCGCCAACCTGCCCTTCATCTTTATTTTGACCTAATCACTCCACTTTCAATTTTTTTTTTAACCAGATCATCCATCATCCATACACTTCTGCATTCTTTTCACCTTTCTTCATCTTGATCCCTTGCTGACATTTCAGCTCAATATTGTCCTCTTGACTTCCTCCTTTATTCTATTGAAAGTATTGCCCTGCTAAGCCTTAGATTTCTCATACCAACTGTGAACCTTTACTCCTACTTAAATTGCTGTGCAACAAAATTGGAAAAAATCACAAGACCATACTAGCTGCGCCTACTACAAATTTCTATTGCATAATCTGAACTAGGCCCTTACTAAAAACATTCCTTTTCATAATTTACTTATCCCATTTTCTTTTTGATCTGTTAGCCCATTCAGTAGAGCAGCTTTTTCTATACCTTTTCATTATTCCTTAAACCAGGGATCCTCAAACTACGGCCTATGGGCCAGATGTTGCAGCTGAGGACTTTATCCCCCTCACCCAGGGCTGTGAAGTTTCTTTATTTAAAGGCTCACAAAACAAAGTTTTTGTTTTTACTATAGTCCAGCCCTCCAACAGTCTGAGGGACAGTGAACTGGCCCCCTATTTAAAAAGTTTGATGACCCCTGCCTTAAACTTTTAAGTGGCTATGCTCATTATTCCTTTATTCCCCACTCTCTCAGCTGACAACTTAGCCTCATTTTTCATCCAAGAAGCCCATTCTCATCAAAGTTCGTCTTCTCTTCTTCTCCTTAACTTGAACTCCTATGCTCCCATTACTTGACTATCTTTTCCCCCTTTTGTCTCTGACTTGTAAGAATGAATGACCCTTCTCCTTGCCGAGATAAATCCCTCAATAGGCCTAAGTGGTCTCATTCTGTCCCATCTTCTCCGGGAAATTGCCTCTGTTATTCCCATTCATTCACTTATCTTTAATCTTTCTGTCTGCTGTCTGATACCCTAATAACAAAAATATGCAAATGTCTTCCCTATACACAGAAAACCTTCACTTGTTTCACCTATCCCAGCTAACTATTGGTCCCTGTCTCTCCTTCCCTTTTATGGCAAGCTATCTGTAATTGATGCTTCCACTTTTTTCCTCTTCTTATCTGTCTTCATTCTGACTCCTGGTCATATCATCTACTCTGCAATGTTACTAATGATTTCTTAATTGCCAGATCTAATGGCCTTTTTAAAATCCTCATCTTCAATCCCTACAGTCTTTGCACTACCTATTACCATTTTCTCTTTTTACACTCCTTTTAGTATTTATATTAAGCTGAATGTTGACATACTGACTTTTTCCATGACATTTCTCTCTTTGGGTTCTTCTGCCCATCTGTTTACTCTGTCTCTTTTTTTGGTATATTCATCCAAGTCCCTACTATAGGTATTCCTCAAGAATCTCTTCTGAGGTCTTTTCTCCTATGTTATTTCATTGGTGACCTCATGAAAGCCTCTTGACTCAAATAACATCTCTCTGTAAATGGTTCTCGTTTATATTTTCTCTTAAACCTTGATATCACCATCTCCTTCTAATCACTCAGGCTTGCAATCTAGATGTCATCTTCAACTCCTCATTCTCCTTACCCCAACCCATTGTTCTTCCATCTCCCATATGCAATCTGTTGCTAAGTTCCCTTGTTTCTACCTTTAAAACATCTTTCTGATATACTTTTCTTCTGATGCTGTCACCATCATGTAGTGGTCTCTCTGCCTCAAATCTCTCCCTACTTCAGTCCTTCTTTCACTCAGATGTAAAAGCACAGGTCTTACCATGCTTTGTTCAGTCTTCCCTATTGGTTCTAGGTCAAATCCTTGTTTAACTTTTAAAGTCCTTCATAACCTAGCTCCTCCCTACTTTTCCAGTCAGCTGATGCTTAGAACAGTGCCTGATACTTAATAGATGTTTATCAGTTGGTTATATCTTATTTGCTCACCATCTCCTGACTTGTGGGCATTTTTATTGGCTATTCCCTCTGTCTGGAAGTCTTTACCCCTCCATTTCCATCTGAAGAACAGGCACAGAATAATTTTGGAAGTTTTTCATTAAAAAGAAAGGAAGAGATGGGCTTGTATCTCAAGGAATTAATTTTAAACATAAGAGAAGAATTTGGTGTTTCTTTTTTTGTAGTGATTCTAAAACTTTTTGATTTTTAACTCCTTTTATACATTTACTTAAAAATTATTGAAGATTCCTAAAGACCTTTGTGTGGTTATATCATATCAGAATTTTTTTTATCATATTAAACATTGAAATGTCTTAGTATTATTATGAAAATAGTTTTGACCTTGCAGACTCCCAGGGTATTTGCTAAAGCTTTGAGAAATAATTATGTGTAGAAATATTTTAAAAGTTTTCCTCTTTAATAACTATCACTTGTTTTCATATCCAAAAAAACTTCTTAAAAGTTTTAAAAAAATATTGTCTGTGAAAATATGTTATTTAAAGTGAGTTATTATTCCCATTAGTATTTAGAAAACTGAAAACAAAGCAGGACATAATACATGAAATATCCTTAGAAATACGCTTTTCTGCCTCACATTTATCTCCCAAACCCAAATCATGTAACTATTTCTCCTTAAAGCAGGATAGTTAACTGCTGGAAAATCCACCACGATTTTGGTGCCAAATGAAGATGGGGCCTCATGCCTGAATATTAAATAAGTATGAACAAAATGTTTTGGTAGCCATTTCTTGTTTATTCTGAACTAAATCTACAATTTAATTTGTATGGGAAATCTTTCTAGAATGGAAACTTTACCAGTTTACCAGTGCCACCTGGTCAATCATCTTTATACAAGGCATTGTACCAGATGCTTAGAAAACACACAAAAGAAAAAAAAAAAGCCTCTGAATTCAAGGAACTTCCATCGTATTGGGAAATGTGTAAATTCATGCACATATGTTAAAAATAAATGGAAAGTAAATCCTGCAGTAGGCAAGGTAAAGAAGATGTATGTGTGTATATATATATACATATATATATATATATATATATATGTATATATATATACACATTTGAAATAAATGCCAGTTATTTTTTTCAGTAACGCTTACGTTTCAATAGGAGTGAATATCCAAACAGAAAACTGATTCAAGATAAGATAATAAGAGGGGTGGAATGCCATGTTAAAGGCCTCATGAAGAAGTTGGACTCTTGAGCTAACTCCTAAAGGAAACTAAAGTTTCCAAGAGGTAGAGCCTACTCAAACACATTAGAGAAATAAATGGGATATCAACTATGAGGCACAACAAGAAATATTGTGATCATAAACTACATACAGGGGTAATTATGTTTAACAAGCTGAGAAAAATACAGAATGTTGGAGCCAGTTCTAAAGGAGCTGTAAATGCCAAACAGGAATTTTGTCTTGGATTCAAGAGACAATGGATAGTCCTCAGTCAATAAGCATTTATGAAGTACCTAGTATGTGCCAGATACTATGCTAAGCCCCAAGGATACAGAAAAAAGGCAAAAAACAGCCTTCCCTCTTAAGGAGCTTACAATCTAATGAGGGATATCATATGCAAATATGTAAGAACAAGACCTCTCTATAAGCTTTCCGAATCATATGACTAACAAGATTAAGATTGAGGACTAAATATTTTCTCTGATTCCCATGACCTATTTTTGTGTCAAAGACAAAATAACAAGTTGTCTTTGTGATTTAGGACAATTGGGATGCAAGAGAAGGTTCAAATAAGCAAACAAACCAACCTGGTGCTTGTTGAACCTGAACTTATTCAAGATCCTTTTCCCACCAGCTGGCTAATGACAGTGAGGCTGCACTAACAGACATGAAAACTTCATACCAACCTATTGTAGTATTGTCTCCTCTTTGTTGCCATTTAGACCTGGAATCCAGGCTACAAGTGTTTGCCCACATCAGAACATCCAGAATAACGGCTACCCTCTAGCAGCAAAACCCTTTCAGGATCTGTAACCTGTTCGCACCAGTACAACAAACCCGAATTGTGGGTGCCAGGACAGTCTGATGGCACCAGTGCTACAAAGCTCTGAACTGTATGTGTTGAGGTGGACTCGTTCTATGGCATCTGTGCGATAGCTTTCTGACCAGCCTGTGTGATACTGAAGAACAGAAGGCATAGGACAGGATACCACCAAAATAGGAATGGGGGTGGAAAGGCATTGTAGAACAATGTAATGCTTCACAAAGCATGAGAGAGAGCGCAACATTCGACTAAAAAATTCGATTGAATTCTGACTCCCCAAAGTTACTTGAGGCAAAGAGGCCAAACTATAAATTACCCCGGATGAAAGTAGGCTGTATACTTGGAGATGCAGCCTCTAAGGAAAACATCATCAGAAGGGTGTCAGAGAGTTAATAGGGGAAAAACAGAAAGGGGGAGGGAACCTCAAAACATCATGATACAATAGAGAAAATACTTAACAGAACCAAATCTTGAAGAAAAAAAAAATTAGACATGAAAAAAAAAAGATAAATTTGCTTTAAATGTGAATGGATAAACTATCCAATAAAACAAAGGCAGATTGGATTAGAAAACAAAATAATAAAATCTATTGCTTAAAAGAAACTTCATTTAAAAAACATGAGATAAAAAAATGCTATTAAGTGAATCAAAAGCGGTTAAAATAATGCTGAGGGAAAAAACCATTCAAAAAATGATTAAACGAAACTATAATAAGCCAAGAGGTTACCATAGACCAAAAAAACTTAATATAAATTAATGTATGTGCTCAAAACACTTTAGCTTCCAAATTCATAAAGGAAACATCTGAGCTACAAAACAGTAATGAAAGGAGATTACATTATTCCTCTGTTTTAATGGATAAAAAGGAAATACAAAAATGAATAAATTGCTGGAGAAACTAGAATTAAAAGATGCAGAGCATCTTTTAGATGAGGCAGAAAGAATGTACACATACACATTTTTTAGCGTCACATGGAATGTTACAAAAATTGACAATGTATGAAGGCTTAAAGTTACTGAGAAGAACATTTAAGATATTTAAGTTAACTTAAGTACCCTTTGTGGATCATTAAAGTTATTGAGAAGAACATTTAAAATATATGTTAACTTAAGTACCCTTTGTGGATCATAACATAATAAAAATGGTAATTGTTACAGGCACCATAAAAATACAGATCCAAATGTGGACTAAAATTCCTAAATAAAAGAGTGTTATGGACCAGAATGCTGTACTTAAAACAAGGATTCTTACAGGGTGTTAAGTCAGTGGAATTGATAAGACAATGGTTATCTAGTTTAGCATGATGATTAATAGTTCTCCAAATTCAGTATGATTGATTTAATCTTAGAACAAATGGTTTCCTATATAATGTTTGGTTTATACTTAGTGTAGAGCATATAAGCTGGGACAAACTCAGCCAAGAACCCAGAGACAGATTCATTCCATCATCCACCTTTGTGATGGCTAGAGGCTGAAGCACAAGCCCTGGGACTTGAGATCCATTAACTCCATCTCACACCATCGTGGTGGCGGGCTCCTTCATTTCTCCACTGAGATCAAGATCCGTCTGAACCAGAGACAGACTTAGAAAAGGGATTGAAAGACAGATCCATTCCATCATCAGCCTCGTGGTGTCTGGCCTGTCCTCCTGCTCCCCACATTGAGACCAAGGCGAGTCTGAAAGGCGCTCAAGAAAGCTAGCTGTGTCCCAGGAAAGGAAACTAGACTGTAAAAGAGATGATAAAGGATTTGGACTTTACACCTGGCTATTCTTGTGGTAATTGCTCAACTGAAACGAAGACTAGTCCAGAGACCTCCAGAAAACTAACCAGAACATTACAATGGAGTCTTAGAACAAGTCATAGAAACAATAAAAATGATATTGAACTAGTTTAACAATTTCTGGGATCTAGCTAAAAAAGTTCCTAGGAAAAATCATGTCTTTATCAAGAGCTGTTAACAGTGGAAAAAGATGAACTGGGTATGTTTTTGTTTAATAAACCAACAAACAAACCTAAAATGAGAAAGAGAAAATATTAAAAATTAAAGAGAACAAATAAATTGCAAACCAAAAAGTAACCATAAAGCTAAAAACTGAAAAAGTTTGAAGAGACTTAAAAATGATAAAAACCCTTAGCTAACCTGACTAGAGAGAAGACGACAAAAAAGCAAATGAGTAAGATGAAACACAACAAAACTAGTTTTATGCTAACAAAACTTAAGAAAATAGAGGGATACCTTAAAAAATAATACCCAAACTATCAGAAGACCAGATAGATATAGTAAATAAATTAACCTAAAAGAAAATGAAATAAGGTAAAGCTAATAAGGGAGAAAAAAAATCCTAGTTTGGTGGATTTGTTGGAAAATTCTGTCTTTAAAAAAAAAATTTTTTTTAATTTAGTATTTGTACTTGACAAATGATTCTCAAAAATTGAGAAAGCCTTCTTTCTCTATCTCTACGTTCTCTGTCTCTACGAGATAAACATAATAAGACCTTAACCAGGGAAAGGAATCAGAAAGTTTTTGGCCATTGTCATTAATGAACATTGATTCAAAAATTTTAAACAAAATGCTGTGAGACAGACCATAGTAATTTATGCAAGAAAGCACACAACCAAATGGGATTTATACCAAATGATGAAAAGACTAAATTGAAACCCAGAATCATCCTAAACTACATGATTATCTTAATAGATGTGGGAAAAGTATTTGACAAATATGAGAAACCTTTTTTGGAAAAAAAATTTCTAAAAATGAAAGCTAGCATCAGATGCAATAGAGTTATACTAGACCCTTTTCCAGTAAATATGTGGGTGAAGCCAGATTATCTACTCTCACTAGTATTATTTGCTACAGTCCTGGAAATACAAATTAAAACCACCCTGAGGTTTTACCTTGTATTCTTCAAATTGGCAAAAATTATAAAAAAGTCACTAGTTATTGTTGGAGGGGTTGTGGAATAATAAGCAAAGTAAAATGTTGTTGAAGCTATCAAATGGTACAACCATTTTGGAAAGTACTTTATGTTTGTGTTAATAAAGTGATGAAAATCTATATCCTTTGAACCAAAGATTCCACTATTGGATTTATATCTCCAGGAAGCCATCAATAAGAAAACGTTCCTATAAACTCCAAAATATCTACAATAACAACTTTTGTAACTAAGAATTGGAAACAAAGTAAATGCCCACCTGGTGGGAAATGATTAAATAAATTGTGGTACATGAATGTAATGTAATATCACTCTGCCGTAAAAAATGTGGGTGATGAGCAGACATGAAGCAAGCAGAGTTGAGAAAACTATACAATTAACTACAATGATACAAGTGGAAAGAGCTGCATACTTAAAAAAAATTATAAAAAAAAACTTGAAATATGAGAGGACATCTCCAACTTACCCTTTTGTGGAGTTGAGAAGTTTACAGGTATTACACATTCCATTTTTCAGAGTTTTTCAATGTGTCACAGGCGTTTTTCTTTTTTAATCTCCAAAAAAATACTGCTTTTCATATGGAATGCCTCTTTGAGAGGAGGTGCTTGGAATGATTATGATAAATATATAAAAAGAAATTCCAGAATAGAGCCTTGTGCACTTGTAGAAAATAGGATGTGAATGATGTTCCAACAAAAGAAACTTAAGAAGGAATAGTAGCAGAACCAAAATGTACAATTGGTTTTTATTCCTAATATATCAGTATAACAAGCAACATTTAAAGATGGTCAAACAAAATTATTCTTGGGACTTTGCTCCACTTAGCTAATTAGCTAAAATAAACATTCTACTAATAATTAGTTTTCATTCTAGGATTTCATTAAGATAGGGAAATTCCTTTGAGGAAACTCTTAATGCAGATTTCAATCAGGATAATAAACTTGTTAGAGATAGTATTTGAACTCGGGTCTTCTTATTTTTGAGGCCCTCTCAGCATCCAACATAATGTGCTGCCTCTCAGCCAACTGATTTGAGACTGATTAATCATGAAAGAGACCACATCTTGCAAATTTGATTTACTGATTGGGATTGAAGTATTCCATACCAAATCCTGACTAAGGGCCCATGAGAAGCTGGCATTGGTACTACTTGACTTTTGTTTGAAGATGAGGTAATTTAAGTAGGCCAAGTTGAGAACAATCTTGACTTGAAATGGAAACAGAGGTAGGGAGCTATTTATTTATCTGAATGGTGTTGATCCACTGAGTAACCCAGTTAGATATATTCTGCCACAAAGGCCAGTTTGGCTCATTCCATGAATAGTCATTAGAGATAGTTAATCTGCCTATTAAGGACAGAGTGAGGAATTTGAGGTATTTGCCTTATGGCCAGAATTACCGAAGATGCTTTGAAGCAAAAATTTTCTTAAAGAGTAGAAAATTTGCCTTATGTGATAACGAATTAATTCTTCAGGTGTTTGGTCCACCATTTGTTATAACCACTGCCTATAGAGAGCATCCTGTCCCATTCCCCAAATCTTTTCAAAGAATTACAAGAAAAGAAGACTGCTGTTGCCAGCCATGGCCTCTTTTAAGGGCATTGGGTCATATTATTCTCTTCTGTCTGGGCAGGACTAAGATAGAATAAGACCTGAATTAGTTGCTAAAGAATCAAACTGATGAAAACTGTCAATGTAGATTTTCTTCACACTTCAAAACATTTGACTGATAGGTAAAAATCTCAGTCAATATGCCTTAGACTAAACTGCTTCTGAACTTACATAATTATCATCATCTATACCCTATTAGAGATGGTTGAATTGTTCTAGACAAATGACTTTTAGAGCAAAGGAGTTTTGAAGATCTCCATTTCATCCCACTTAGTTTTTGTGTTGCTCTTCAACGTTGATTTTTGAAGCCTTTTAAGGAAAGAATCTTTTAAATGGATTTCAGAAATACTTTGTTTTCCTAAGACTTCCCTATTTCAAAGCCAACTCGAGGCTAATGTCTCCCTCATTAGATTGTAAGCTCCTTGAATGCTTTCACCTATTTTTCTTTTTTTTTTTTTTTTAATCCCCAACACTTAGCACAGTACCTGGTACGTAGTAAGTGCTTAATAAATCTTGTTAATTAATTAGTTGATTAATACTTTAGCCCATCCTTTGTATTTTTAGTGAATTCTATTTTCAGTGCCATGGAAATAAGGTAAAAGTATTTAACTTTTTTTAGTGTTACGGAACATGAAAATTGTGACATATCCCAAGGTAATAGCTAAGAAGCAAAGAGAATTTTTTTTTTCCAAATTTGGACAACCTTGCACATAAACATTCAGTTAAATATTTAGGTAACTGCCTAACTATGAACAAACTGCTGTCTTCTGGTAAGGACTGAAAATATGATACAGACTCTGCTCTCAATAAATTATAATTTTGGCACCTCATAAGAAATCACTAAGAGCAACAATTCAGAGTTGCAGAGATAGATTTCATGCAGATTTAAAAATAAGCTTGAGGATAATTGAAGTTGAGTGAAAGTGAAATGGACTATCTGAAGAGATAGCATGCTTTTTATCACTAGAGGTCTTCAGGTAATGACAGGATAACCACTTAACCATTTCACCAAATATTTTTTAAATGCCTACTATGTGTTAGATGTGCTATTCTTAGGAAATATATATACTAATAGAAGGAACATGGGAATGTAACAAAACAACTGTCATGTTCTCAAGTCTAATCTGCAATTCTACCGGATACCCCCAGATGCATCAACCCAGTGCCTATATCAAAAGAATCCAAGTTTCTGAACTGCCATATTTATTTTATGTGAATACTGTTTAGTTTATCTATGGTACTCTTGATTCTAGAATCAAAACAATATTTTAAATATTTTTTAGTAAAATCTACTAAAAAGTTGAGTTTAAAATAGTTTAGTAAGGTGTGCTATAGGAGGGTGTGATGCCACTCCCTGTATCCTTAGGTTTCATTAGTTTCTTTGACTAAAATCCACATTGCTTGCTTGTGAGCTTGCAACCTACTGTAGTTCCCCAGAATTTTTTCATAGAGCTCCTATCTGGACATTCTAATCTTGTATGAGTAAAGTAGATTTTTTGACTTTATATTTGTCCCTGTTAAATTTCATCTTATTAAATTTAATTGGATGTCAATTTTCGTATCAAGCTCTTTTTGAATTCTCTAATGGATTATTAGTTCTTCCCAGATTATGTAATCTGCACATTTGATAAACATGCCAATTCATGGATAAAAATGGTAAACAGCTTGTGGTCAAGCACAATTTATTGGTGATGTGAAGGTAGAATTAAAAGGATTTAACAACTGTGATTGGATGTGAGAAGTTGAGAAGACATAGAAAAGACTGTAGATTTTATACTAGAGTTACCAGGGATAATGGTTGTGTCATCAATAGATGTAGGAAAATCTAGAAGAGTATCTTTAGGAAGTAATATGATGAATCCAGTTGTTAAGAGTGGTTGTGGGGTATCTAGGTTGGAATGTCAGGCAGACATTTAGAAATGTAGAAGTGGAATTCATAAGAGATTATCTGAAGATTAAGATTTATGGAGAGTATGTATGACCGGCCAGAAGAGGTTTAATATCACTCCCTGAATCCTTAAGTTCTCTCTATCTAATTTTGGGAGTCATCATATATTAAATGTTGATTCCATTGAAACAGATTAATTCACCGAGGGGCAAAAATGTAAAGAGAAAGAGAACCCAAAGTGAACCTTAAAGGACACCCATACTTTGAAGGAAGGACCAAGAAAAAGAAATCAAAAGTAGCTAGCATTTATATAGATCTATTTAAAATGCTTTACATGTGTTGGCATTGATTCTCTCAAAAACCCGGTAAAGTAGATGATGTTATTGCCCCTATTTTACAGATGAGGTACTTGAGGCTAAAAAATGGTGTGACTTGCCAAGGTCACACAGGCTTACAAATAGCTGAGATGATATTTCAAATCAAGTCCTCCTTATTCCAAATTAATTTTTTTTTCTTTTTTTGGGTTAAGAGGGGAAGAAACACAAAATATCCCAAGTTGGATGTGTAAAAGTTGTCCTTTGTCAAAGATGACCAAGACTCCCAGGAGATGATGTCATGACATGCAAGGGAATTGGATTTGTATGAGAAAGGACTGTGTAAAATCACTAGCCTCACTTTCTCATTTGGAGCCATCTGGTTCCAGTGGCAAGATAATGGTCCTGGATACAGTGAGATACGTTGGTCTTTTTAAGTAAAATCTTTAATACGTCTGTTTGAGGTAACCAGTCTTTCAGTGATTTAAGGTTAGGTAAAAAAGAAATGAGGCTACCCCAGTTTTAAATCAGATAGAAGTTTGCTTAAAGATTCAGCTTCTTCTCTAAATAGGAAGAAGACAGATGGATTAAATATCTACAGCCTTAATTCCCTTGCTATTAACTGTCCGAAGTTCCAAAAGAATTTCTCTTTGAGGAGGTAGGGGCAGGGTGATTCAAGGCTAAAGTTACCTCTCTGGAACTTCTGCCCATTGCTATTAGTTCTTTAGGGACAGTTTTTTTAAATGTCTATTTAATTTCATTGTTTTAAATCTAACCAATGTTCTAGTCTTTTCAAATCTTTTGAGATCTTGATTGCAATTAAAGCATCTATATGCCACTTCTATTAGTATTTGTAGGTGACCTAACGGTGACCATTTATATCCACCCTCATTTTCTCTCATCTAGAACTGTCAAGCCTTCATTTAGGGTTAGATCTAAAGTATCTTTGTAAAGAAACCTGTGATATTGATTGAAGGAGTATCCGGACTTCACCAATGATTTAGAAAGGAATTTTCACATTAAGTCCCACCGTGAAAAAAATGCTAGCCTTAGGGGACAAGGATTATCATGGTGGAGGTGATTAAAGTTGGGTAACACAGCAATTAGAAGATAACTACAAAGTCCCAGGAAGATGGAGACAAAGATCTCCACATCTTTTATTGGAATCCTGACCTTTCTAGGCTTTGGTCCTCAGAACCAAGTGGTGCTTTCTCCAGCAAGATGCTTTCCTGGGATTTTTTCTATTCACCCCATTGTACCACATGGTTAGAATGATAAGAAATAGCTTATTTCAGAATAATAGGGATATTATGGATAATTTAGTCCAAACCTTTCACTTTACAATTGAAGAACTTGAAACCTCTGAAAAGAGAAGTGAATTGCTCAGGACCATAATCCATTTTTTGGCAGAGATAGGAAGAAAACCCAGGTAGCAAACCAGGTGTAGCTAGTTCCTCTTCTCCTCCCTACCTTTCCCCTTCTTTACCCCCCCCTTTTCTCTTCCTCTCTCCCCTTCATTTTCTCTCCCCTTCTCCCTCTCTATTCCCCTTCTTTCTCTCCCTTTATCTCCTTCTCACTCTCCCCTTCTCTCTTTCTTTCCCTGAGATAAGCTTAAAATAAGGGCAATAGTTACTATCTTGTATATACTAGAAATGTCACGATTATCCTTCTACAGGGATTGTGGTCTTGCTTGATAATTCCAGTATGTGTACGGGTTTGCCTTTTGAACAATTTGATTCTTAAATTTGCCCCCCTTCTCCAAGATAAAGAAGGTGTCTTAGACCAATACCATCTTAGTCCCCATTATCCACAACAGTAGCACTAAACAGAAGGGTACCTCAAAAGAAAAGCTCCTTCATATTTCTAGGGGAGCTATAATGAATGTTTAGGTCGATGGGAAAGCAATCCTGCCCTAGGACTTCATAATAAACCTTGTCTACCCACATGGACATCTTGATTATGCATATTTACAAAAAAAGTTGAAACCTTCATTTCAACTAGGCCAGACCATTCACCAATCTCTAAATAAGCTACATGAAATCTGTCTCTAGATTTATATTGATGATTTTTTTGTCCCTTTTCTTTCTCCATTTCCACTTGCATTCTCTACCCCCTGAATAAAACAATCTATACTTTTTAAGACGTAAATCTGGGTTTGTGTATTTCATGGTTGCTACAGTCCTTTGTGCTTTCTTGTGCCAATTTCTTGATTAGAGAGCCATAGAAAAAGACCTGTGATTTTGTTATTAATCAGAGTGAGAAGGGAACAAGCATTTATTAAGCGCCCCCATGTACCAAGCTCTGTGCCACCAGATTTTATAAATGTCTTTTGATCAGTACCTTTCTACCAGAAAGGCAAAATAATAATGAGAATTTATATACACTTTAAGGTTTGCAAAGTATTTTATCTCAGTTTATCTTCACATTAAGTCTGGGAGGTAGCTTCTGTTATTATCCCTGCTTTACACGTGAGGAAACTGAAAGACAAAACTTAAGTGACTTGGGTTACATGATCTAGTATGTGATTGAAACCAGATATGAACTCTGGTTTTTCTGATTCTAGGTCCAGAACTCTACCCACTATGCCATCTAGCTGCCTCTTCAAAAAAGGCATGAATGTAGAACAAAATACCAATCATGACAACTATAGGAGCAAGACTGAAGGTCTCACTGATAGGATTGATACCTTTTGCCTTATTTTCTATTAACAACCAAAATCATCACATTATATAAGACTCTTAAGAAGAGATAACTGCATTTGTTTAATCTCCCACCATTTACTAATGCTATTTTGGAATGCTAAGAATATTTATTGGCAGTAGCCAACTAAATTTTATTAACTGCGTGATATATGTAGAACACTGGTAACATAATATATGGCACATAGAAAGTATTTAATAAATGCTTGATTGAATTAATAATTCTTTGACTATATTTGTATGAGAATTTAAGGAATTTCTTTTACTCTGCTCTTAGTGTGATCAAGCACTTCTCTTTGCTTATTTCTTCAGTGCTTATTTACTTTAGGCTAGAAAGATTTGCAGATCTACAATGTAATTTCTAACTACCAGCAGATGTAGTACACTAATATGCCTTTGCCATATGAGAAAAATAGAATATTGTACAGAATTGCTTGGATCAGGGTTAAGATCCTTAGTTTGGAAATACAAGTTTTGTATTTAATAATCTCAAATAGCTTCCTTTGAAGACTTGAGTCTCAAATTAACTTTGTTCCTAGTTCCTATTTGTTACTATTATACCTATTGTTTGACTTCACTTGAATCTTACATTTTTTCTTATCACAAGAGGTAAGAGAACCCATTTATTATATATTATAAATATAGTTAGGTATTATAAAAGGTCTTTGAAATTTTAAAAGGCTTAGAATAGCAATGTTTCTAGTTTTGTGAATGAATAATAAATGCATAAGAATACAGGAAATGATAGAATTTATTTCTTCACTTGCATGCATTTTGTTATTCCTTAGACTGAATTTATAAAAAACATGATAGCTATGTACACACACACATATATACATATGTATACATTCATTTATGTGTTTATAAATGAATGTGGGCTGCATTTATGCACACACATAGTCCCATGAATATCCAGTACACAATTAACATGATACACTGCAAAATACTGAACTTAATTTATGGAACTTGGAGTCACTAAATTTGATTTTAAAACCCAGCTTGGCCAATTATTATCTCTATGAGCTTGTACAAGTCATCTGATTTCTCTGAGCTTCAGTTTCTTGATCTGTTTAAAGTTCCTTTCAACTCTATATCTGTGAACCTACAATCTTCCTGTGGACAAGGCAAATGACAGCTTAGTGTCAGTCAGACATCAAGAACTCATTAAACATTATTTTTCAAACCCTGGGTGAAAACTAGTAATTAAAAAAAGTATATCAAGCCATGAACCCAAAGATCAGGAAGCTTATATTCTAATAGGGGAGGAGGAATGACATGTAAAGAACTATAATATAAAATATACATGATGTAAATGGAAGATACAGAGGAAAAAACACTAGATATGGGATGGGGGGGGCAGGAAGAGTGAAGAACTTCATAAAAAAGGTAGTGGGTCTGATGTAGAGAGAGCTGGACTTGGAAGAGGGAGGATCTGGGTGAGAGCCCTGCTTCAACACTTATTAGCTATCACTTAAGTTCTCAACATCCTAAGCAGCTCTCTCAGACTCTTAAGTAATAGTTGAGTTGCCATTTTTCTATTAGTCGAAAGTTTTTTCCATCTTAGGAGTTTTATGCACAACTGACATCACAGATCAGGAACAAAAACGAAGCAGTGTACCTTATAGAGCTATTAACTTGAGCTCTCCATTTAGTTATTTATCTTCTATCTACAATTCCTGTTTCATTCAATATATACATGTGATACACATATACACACACGCATAGTGTGTTATATATGAATGTATATTCTGAATTTATAAAACATGGCATGGTAAAGAGAAGCCTGGCTTTGAAATTGTTGCCTCTGAGTAGTGATCTTTGAAGAAGTGGACAAATCAAACAACCCATCAGTGCCTCAAGCAATTCACCGTAGGACAATAAATTACAGAGTTGTAGATCCCTATGAGGGAAAGAAGTTTATAAATGGAGAGTTCTGCACACTGATGAAAGCAAGCATGATTCCAGATCCAAAAAAATACACCTCCATATCCTCCACACATAGAATTTCAGACTTAAAGGTAGATGCATAGTAAAATCAACTATCTTTAATAAATGGTTAGTCTGCTTTTTGTCTTCCACTCCCTAGTTTAAATTGTCCTGATTCCCTTCCCCCATCTCCCTTGGTCCATTAAAGTACCATAGTTAAATGAGCAATAAAGTTGTCCTTGTCAGGCAATGTTATGGAAAATTATTTGAATATCATTGCTAAGCCAGGTGAGCCATTTAAAAATGTAAATAGCTTTGCAAAACCATGAATCTAGCTGATGAAGAGCAAACGTAATGCTGATTGATTTATTAGAATCTTTTCCTGATTAGTAATTGCTTCAGAATCTCTTTTCAGTGGTTCAGTTTATCATGTTAGTATCAGACCTTAATATATTTCTGGAGAGCTATCAAATCTATAAGTGTTTTTACATCATTAGTCAAAGTACTTTGTAATAGACAATAGCATGCCAATAACTATGTTTTTTTCCCCCAGTCATTAACTATTTACACTTAGTATAGATCAGATTTTATGATGTTCAAAAGCTTAGCATTGATTTTCCTTATAACATATAAGTATATAAGTGCACATATAAGTATATATACTTAAAAACACATTTGTGTCTAAAATTTTAAATTGTGGCACTAATTCAATATTTAAATTCTCATATTACTGTCATTGTTCTTGAATTTCTAATATTTTTACTCAGTAGGGAAATATAGATAAAGGTAACACTCATGAGCCTAGGACATTTTAAACTTTGTATGAAATGCACAAATATATTTCCCTTTTAAACAGAAGCACAGTCTTAAGCATTACCTTAATTCTACTTTTGAGATTTATAGTAGTTTCATATATTCTTTGGATAAATTATGTAAGAAAATTTATTTTTTAAAAGTCACTGGAAACAAGTTAGTGTTCGAAGAGTTCGGCTCTGAGTTTCAAAATTATTTGTTCTCAACTGGAAATATATATCAATCAATCACAATTTTTCTAATGTGCTTTGTGTACTTTTTTTTTAAATATAAACTGTAATTGAGAATTTTCTGAGGGTAAATAACCTTTATATTGTGATTTATTATTCATGAATTGTTAGGTATGTAGCTATAATTGCTATTGTAAAATTTACCAAATTCTGCATTATTAAAGCATCTTCAGATTCATAACTTGTAGTTAGCAAGGATATAACTTTTTTTAATTGAAATTTACATAAGATAAGGTAGAAATCAGCAACTTTGTCATTTGGTTCTCCTAGCTATTAAGTGGCAAGACATTTAGCATAGTTGAATCCATGCTTCAACTTCTTTCTGTGGTAGACTAAAAGTCTTACTGACTTGACACTGGCTGTACATAGTTTCACAGAACATTTTTATATCACACCAACTTATTTCCCTTTTTTGCCTAACTCTCTTGCAGTCTTATTGGGGAAGGAAATGTCCACAAGGGTAAAACTGGCTAGTTTTAATCTTTTCTTACAGTGACCAGTAGCTGAAAAGAGCCTTTCATGAAATGTGCTTTCTCATAGCAAGCTGGTGTCTTGACATGCAAGGAAGAAATGTGGACTCTTTTTCTTCTATATCTGCCAAATGGGTACATATGGTGACAAATTTTGCTGTTGCTTATTAACAGGATCTGAGCTCTAAGAGAGAGGCACGATTTATACCATCCATTGTCTTATGGTTAACCAACTACTTCCAGGTATTGGCACCAATAAATCTGACCCTGGTCTGATTTCATTCATCCTGAGACAGCTTTGCAAAGTGTCTCTTAAGGGGGAGCAGTCAGGCAGAAAGTGTGGAATAAGGGGAGTGGCATAAGTGCCTTTTCTTAGAAAGGCTTGTAATTTGTAGTAAAAGGTGCAAGGAACCAATTCGTAGGAAGTAGAAGCTTAAACATAAGAGTAAAGCCTGAAAAACGCATTAAAATATGTATTACCATCGCTAATATATATAATATTTACTATCACCTAGACACTGTGCTAAGTGCTTTACAGTGATTTCTTTTGATTTTTAAAACAACTTTGCAAGGGAGATGCTATTAGTGTTCCCATTTTACAGATGAGAAAATTAAGACAGGACAAGGGACTTACCCAAGGTCATACAGCCTCTGGAGTCACATTTGAACTCAGGTTTTCCCAACTCTAGGTCCCATGTTCTATCTTCTGTACTGCCCGGCTGGGTCCTCCTTATATTCAGACAGCTATGAGAAATGTTTTAATGAACCCTTACGTTATTCCAATGAGTATTAATCAGTATGTGATTCCATAAGGGGTAATGATTATTAGCAGTTACTGCTTATTTAGTCCTTTCACAATATAAACATGTAATAATACATGTTTTATATAAATCACATAGGGATAATTAGATAAAATTGGTTTTTATAATAGACCTCATACCATTTATTTAGCAGTTATGAAGCTCACTTACACAATCACAAGAATGCTGACAAAAATATCTCAGTCCTGTTTTACTCAGATTCTGTGTGCAAGCCTAGCATAGGTGGGAAACTTTGGCATAACATGGAAAGTTCCTTGATATTTTTCATATCTACAGACCATCCTCTCTTACTCAACATGAGAAGACTACCTTATGACCACTTAGTGGAGATATCCCATGCTTTGTCTAATCTATGACTCCCTTGCTGCTGTCATTTTTGACCCTCGAGCAAAGCCCATCAACCAGTGAGATTTTGTAATTTTCTAATCCTCTTTTGCATGTTTGGTTATCATACCCTATAAAAAGTAAGACCAGGAATTAGGGAGCGTCTCATATTATGAAGATCTTAGGTCCACTTCATTAGAGAGAGTTACAAAAATGCTGTTGATTTGGAGCTCTACCTTAGTGGTTTTTCTTGTAGAGAGGACAGTTTGGGACCCTGCATACAAAGGAAATAATTACAGATCTGAACCTTTAAAGCTAATTCATTGGCCAAGAATATAAGCACTGTCTTCTCACGAATAAGTTGTACTTCAAGGGAAAGGACTAGTTACACTGATGAAATCTTGGTTCAAGTATAAAATATGGTACCATATGATAGTATACCATGCCCTAAGCACTCAGCCGTTTTTACGTGCATGTTTTAGCAAATCAAATCTTGTTTTAATAATAATGTCAGTGGCAGTCACTTTGTAATATCATTCTGCTTTAACAATTGTTAAATTTTTCTTATTCTGTGTTTCTGGCTATTTCAGTTTTTCCCCACATACCTTAGCAGCAAACAGTTTATTCAAGCCACTCTTTAGAGGATCATAGAGCTTCCTTGTGAGGCCATCACATCACTCCTAGATTACCTTCCTTTCTCCAGTAGCCTTTAGCTCTTCTCTGATTGTCTTGGATTCATTAATTTCTCTATTCTTTTATTTGTAGTAATTCATACTCTTCTCTTTGTACCTTTTACTTACTCCATTATTTTCAGCTTCTCATTTTGTGCCATTTTAATCTATCCATTACACTTAAATCACCTAATTCCTTTTCATGAAAAATTTTAAATGCTTATAAAGTGTAGTGCCTTGATACCCTTTTTTCTCTTGTCACTTTTAACTTTGTTGTATATAGACTTGTAGTAAAAAAAAAAAAAATTGAAGAAAAGAGATTGGTGATCTGGTGACTTCTTTTCATCCATCATTTCTGTTAACTGCTTTTATAGAACATTATTATACTTAGTAGGTTTATCAGTATTAGTGTTAGTTTTTATTTCTGGCTTCTGGCCTTCCCTTAAGGGAAGCCTCCTTCCTTGGAGAATTCTATTTGTGCAGTATATGATTTGGGATTACTCTTCTATCTTACTACTGATCTCTGTTAGTTGGGTCCCCAGAGCTTGGCTGCCATATGTCTAAAATGCTTGGTTCAAAACTGGCTTTGTACATGATTGAGTCGTCTTAGCCAAATGTAATGACTTGAAATACTTTGCTTAGATTGATTTAGATTGACTCAGTATGAGTGTTGTTAGCTGAGTAGTGTGGTTAAAAAGCATGTTTGATTCATTTGAACTCTACAATAAATCTATCTTTTAATAATATGTCCTACCACTCTATAAAAGGGTCTTCCTTTTGCTTCATTATTTCCTCTTATATTTTTAATTTCTTTCTGATTTAGGAGGATTTTCCTTCAGATATTTCTCTCAAAGTATTATCGTATCATAGTATGATTGCATGAGTTTGTAATTTTCATTTTATCTCAATCTTGACCAAGAGCATGAGAAATTTATTTAGTAGCTAAGTTCAGATGTTAACAGAATGTTGTGAAGTGAGAAGGAAGAGAGAGTGAGACCTCTAAAATGGAAAATGGCAAGAGGGCTCCATAGGAAAAGAGGAGGGATGAAAGGAGGGGTACAAAAAAAAAAAAAACTCTTACCAGAAAATCAAGGTAAAGATAACTAAGTCTGCAAAAGTGTTGGTTTGTGATGTAGTCTGGGAAGAAGCAGAGCCTGAAGAGAGTAGAGAGAGACCTTTGAAGAAAGATTGAATTATGATTGTCTTTTAAAAATGGCAAGCATAATTTTGACTTCTAGAAAATGAATAACATCTGCAAAAAATAGTGCTGCTCTCTCAGAATTACTTGTGTTCATTTGTGGAGTACAACATATTCAACATATTAAAGCTGAAGAGACATATGAAGTTAAAGTAACATTTAAATGAATATAAAATAGAAATTACCTGGGGAAATGGGGTGGGGTAGATACAAATACCTTACTTAAAGAACCTGAAGAGTCATAGTTTGTGTCATAAACACATAGGCCAGGAAAATATTCAGAACTGTCCTTTAAAATTAAAAAAAAAAAAGGTGACTTAGAAAAATCTTAGCATCTTGAAATTTGAGATAAATGTTAAGTTTTGAATGTCTGCGAATTTTTCATTCTTGGGTTTCAAGAAAGTCTTCAGCTTAGTGTTTTATTTTACAAATCCCAATCACATGATTTAAAATAATGGAATTTTAGTCATCTGCATAAGCAGAAGAGTGCATTTGATAATGTAATCAGTCCCTTAATAGAATCAACAAAAGAAAGAAAACAATTCAAAATGGAACATTCCCTCCATGGCTATATGTCACTCAGTCAAAAAGCATTTATTAAATACATATCAGGTACTGTGCTATGTCCTGGGGATAAATATGGAGGCAAAAGACAGTTCTTACCTCACTGAGCTCCCATTCTAATGGGGGAGGAAAAAAAGGCAAACATTTTTACAATCTAGTTATATATAGTCTTCAGACTCTCTAGATCAAGGCTGTTCACAATCAATTTGGTCCCTGGAGTATTTGATTCTGATGTTTTAGTCCTATCATGGCCTTTCCCAGTAATGTCCAAAGGAATTTAGAAAATGCGACATACTGTGATATTCAGTAGGTCCAGTGTAGGAGGGACTTAATATTAGGATGGGCTCTCCTTGACACAGTTTTTCCACTAATGTTTCAGTAGCAGCAGCAGTCTTCAATTCTTTTTGACTAAGCCAAGATGGTAGAATAACAAGAAACAGAGCAAGTTCCCCTCTCCATTAAATTCCTTCACACAGAACTAGAAAATGCACGAGAAGAATTCTAATGGAAGAAAAATTCACTTTTTTTTTTTTCTAACTCAGTTTGGCATAGAGAGGCAGAGAAGTCTGTGTTATGGAGGAAGGAGTATGGTCAAGAGTACACCATGTGGAAGACTCCAAGCACAAGGGAAAGCTTGTAGATGTGAACAAGAAGTAGTCCTAGATTTCTGCCAGTTCTCCACAATTTGAAACTAGTATTAGCTGGCAGCTTTGTTACTCCCTGTCTAGTTTGGGGTCACAGATCTAGTGTAGACTAAGGTCATGCTTAGGGGTGTTCAAGGTAGGAGTAGATACTATGGAAAAGGAGGAGCAAGTTCAGAAGCAAGCATCTGCAATGTGACTCAGCACAGGGAGGTCTCACTTCCAGTTTCTAGCATAATCTGAATCCTACAGAGGAATAATCAGGATAGTAATCATAGATCAAAGGAGAGCCTTCAGTTCAGTTCTGAACCAAAAGAGCTATCCAGCTCACCAATAGTGGCTAAATCTACAACAATCCATTATTTCTCAGATATAAATCTAGATCTGAAATTTGCAGAGCTTAAATGAGAATGTCAGTTTGCCCTGCATCAGGCCACTTTGGGAGCACTGAAAACTTGCAAGTCTCTACCTTGAACTATTCTTAAGATCCTGAGAGCCAGAAACAGGCTACTCTAGCTGTTCCCTACAAAAGTATGCAGAGCCCAGCCCTAATGAATAAAAGTCAGAAAGTAGACTGAAGGAATGAGCAAACAACAAAAAATGAATCATAATTGATTGAAAACTATTATGGTGACAGGAATGCTCAAGATATAAACCCAAAAGAAAAAAAGAACCTCAAAGAAAAACACAGCTTGTGCACAAATACACATAAAATTCTTGAAGAGATAAAGCAAGAATTTTTTAGATTTTTTTTTTAATGTCAAGGAAATAAAAGTACTAAAAGGGAAAAGAAATGAGTGCTATTGGGGGGGGGGGGGGAGGGATAATCGGAGGTACAAAACCTTACCCAAACAACACACTTCTTCAAAATTAGAATGGACTAGATAAAAGTCAATGACTCTTGAGATAAGACAAAAAAGTATCTCATAGCAAAAAAATGACTGACCTAAAAAATATTTAGAATAAGACTATGTGAACTCCATGACCAGCAAAAAAAAGCCAAATGTACCTCCAGAAATCTTAAATGACAACTGCCTAGATTCCTTAGCACTAGATGATAAAGTAGAAATAGAATCTATCAGTAACTTCCTGAACAAACTCCCAAATCCAGAGTTTTCAAATCAAAGGGAAAAAAAAATACTTTGAGCAGCCAGAATACATATGTGTGAATATACACATATGTATGTTTATTTGCATATGTGTATACACACATGTAAATTATACATGTGGACATAAATTTAATGATAGTGAGGGGGCTCGTGTATAAGTGCATATATATATATATAACACACACACGTGTATATATGCAATATTAGTACATTATATAAATATGTAAACATATGTAATGCTAGTATACATTTGAGGTATATGTATGTTTATATGTATATAAAGGTATATACAATAATGTATGTACACCTATATATCTATCCCTCTAATTATTGCTAATCTAGGGATACCATTTTAGGGATTTAAAAGAAAAGCTGTTATTTGATTAGATACATAATTAGGTTATACTCACCAATATGACTTATTGCAAAATGCTAGCTATACAAAAGACTAACACAAATAGCAACTAAACCTATTTATTTGAGAAAATGGCAAATTGAAATCAGAGTAGTTACATGGATTAAATTATACCAGAAAATATATAAAAGTAATTAAGCTTTTTGGATGAGAGGAAGAGGAAGTCAACCAAAAGAGAGGACTTGACCTCACCCAATGGAAAATCTTCAGAGTTTCTAGCGAGTAAGTTGGAAATCTGGGGCATGTCAAAAAGCCAGCATACTCTGCCTAGCTAGTTTACAAAGTTGTCTGTCTCTCCTCCATTGAGCCTGTCTCTAACTCTTAATCTTTCCCCCAGAAACTCTGAGAAGGACTTCTTGGCTTTCTTCCTTAAACATAGATCCTGTTAATCCCCCCTTTTTTAAAGCAGGCAGGGAAAATCTTATACCATGTGGTAAACACGTATATCTAAGTGTCTTTTAGTCTGGTATTATGTGTAGTTTCTAAATGTAGGTTTTCAGGGGTAGTTAGGTGGTGCAATGGATAGGGCACTTGTCCTGGATGTCGGAAGGACCTGACAAATCCAGCCTTAAATGCTTCCTAACTGTACGATCCTGGGCAAGTAAGTCACTTAACCCCAACTGAATCAAAAGATAAAATTGGGTCTTTATGGGTTAAAATTTGTTTTAGTTCTATCAACTTTTAAAAACTTCATTTATATTCATTTCTCCAAATCCTTGTCATTAATCTCTTCTCAATTTCCTTGAGATCTTCACTTTCAGCTTACTCTCAGGTCTGCTTCTGTCCCCACTCTTTTTTTTCCTACCTAAGAATGATTCTATTCTTAAGACTTACTAGTGAATTGATGTGTTTGTCAGAAATTTTTATATTTGGAGAATCCTTAAAAGCTGATTTCATTTTTCAACTCATCCATCTGCTTTTCTACTAATTGCTTTCTTTCCATGTAGGGATTTCTCTGTTTCTTCTCTCCTTTTTTCAACCCCTCTTTGTTTTGTATCTTTCCCCATTAGAATATAAGCTCCTTAAGAGTAGGGATTAGATTTTCATGTTTTTGCAACCCTACTTAAAAACAATTAAAAAATGCTATGTCCTATCTCCTTGCATGAAGAAAAGATGGCATATCTTTAATAACTTTCTCTTTTAACAAGTCTTTTGGGATAATATGAATGTGTGATTTCTGTACAGGTTTATAGGTTGGAATATTAGAAGGCCTCTAAAAACTCTTCTAACTTTGGATGTTTTTACCAACTTAATTCAGATCAGGAATTATCTTCTAAGATCTTTTCTTTTTCAAACCAGCATGTCAGGAGTCTTAAGCAAAAAACTCACACTTATAATATAAGATTCTCTTCCCTGATTAACAAGAATCAAGAGCCCTAAACAGAGCTTCTCTACATTTGTTGAATTCTTTGTTTAATCTCTTTTCTTATCCTTATAAGGACAATCATCCTTATTTTTTCCTCTAAGACCACAGGATATCTTTCTAAAACGTCCAGCAGCTCTATATTATTTTTGTATTAGTGATTTCAGGTGCCTTTCACTAGCATGTGAAATCACATTGTTTCTTTTTTTTTATTATTATAGCTTTTTATTTACAAGATATATGCATGGGTAATTTTTCAGCACTGACCCTTGCAAAACCTTCTGTTCCAACTTTTCCCCTCCTTCCCCCTATCCTCTCCCGTAGATGGCAGGTAGACCAATGCATGTTAAATATGTTAAAGTATAATCACATCATTTCTTAAGTAAAATCTGTAGCATACATATATCACCTATCTTTTGACTAAGGATCTCTTGTCTGAAATTCAGAATTGGAAGGAATTTCAACAATCATTTAGTCTATCCCATGCTGGATCAAGAAACCCCTCTAAAGTATATCTCTTAGGTTCTGCTTCTATTTTCTGATTTTAATCATTCTTTCAAGGTTTTCTTGGATTTCTCTTTTTTCATTTCTTCTTTTTCTATAATTTACCTTAAAAATCTATTTTACTTTCCCTTCTTGTATTCCAAGACTTAGCTCCATCTATATCAGGATTATTATCCTTATTCTCCTCCATTTATTTTATTTCCTTTCCTCTTTGGTAGATTTCAAGTAAAGCGGCTAATATGTTTTCAGGAGACTTTTTTTTCCCTCATCAAAAGGCATCTTCTTGCTGTTTTCTTGCTGCATCTGTTGTTCCTTCCACCCTATTTTCTCTTTGCCTTTCCTTTCACTAACACCTGAAATCCATCTTCTTTATTTTCCTCCTCTTCCTGAAGTCTTTTTTTAGGATTGTCCCTTTTTTAGCTCCACATGGTTTCCCTGCATTCATTTGGGCAGATACTATCAGCTCTATTATTTCATTTTCTTTTTCTTTCCAATCCCTTGGAGCTTGCCCAGTCTGTGAGCCTATCTCCCTTTTGTTATCCCATACTCTTGGGGATCATGCAATTTCTATAGATATGTCCGTCTTCACATATCCTTATACACAATCCTGTTTTTTTTTTTTTTTTTTAATAAAAATACTGTTCTTCCTTGTCTTCATAACAGAAACCTCTTTCCTGACCACACGTTGTCAATCACAATGTTAAGTAACATCTGGGACATACATCTGCTGTCTTCTGACAAAGTATCTCTTTTATCCAAAATTCACAGCATCTCAAAATTGGAAGGGACCTCAATAGTCATTTAGTCTAACTTATGCTAGATCAAGAAATCCTTCTAGAGTGTATCTTGAAAATAGTTATAATATTTACTTGATTTCGTGTGAAGGGGAGCTTACTGAGACAGACTGTCCTACTTTGGGATAAATGTAATGATTAGGAAGATTTTCTTTATATTTTACTAGATATGAAAAGATCAGAGACAGAAATAATTACATCTTTTTTTATGATTTCAATTTTATGTTCTTCCTAAGCCTTCTCTTCTGTAGCTAAACGTTCCCAGTTTTTCCAACCAGTTTTCACGTCGATGTAAAGCCTTGGTTGCCTTCCTTATGCTTTCCAGTTTAATATCTTTTATGCTATACAGTACCCAGAACTAAAGACAATAGTCAATAGCCTTGCATTCTCCTTGATTCTTCTCAGTTAATTTATCTTGAGACTCCTCAATCTGGACTTCACTGCACTGATATCCCCTAGGTCTCTCAGTTTAACTATCCCTTCTTTTAAGATCAGAAAGCCAGTTAAGATTTTATCATACTCCCTGGCTGAGGTAAATATCTCTAGGACTCCATATCTTCAAACAGAAAAGAGATTTAGGGTCACTGTGATAAGGAAACTAAATTTGCACCTCCTCCTAGCAGCCCTATTATGTTCTGTGAATAACAAGGGAGCTGTATAGGCTCCAAAAATTCTAAAAGGCTGTTTTATGCAAATAGCATCTACTCTGATGGCTATAGAATCCCAAGAGAGGTTGTTTGTTGACCACTTTGTATTGTTGGTTCAACAATACAACATAGCCTATATCTAACTTTCTGTGACTTTTCTACATATGTTAAATTTCATTATCATTGGTATGCCTTGATGTTTTAGCCTTTTGAGATCTTTTTGAATTCTGATTCTTTCATCGGGTATATAAGCCATTTCTCATAGCTTTGTACTATTTGAAAATTTTGTAATTATACCATCTGTACCAAAAATCAATGATCTTTTTTTGTATGTTATGGATCTTTTTGCAGTCTGGTGAAGCCTATGAATCTTGTGTCATATATCAGCAAGGTAGAAAAAAATGCTAAATTTAACAATTATGTGGAAAAAAATTTATCTTTAAAAAATGTAGATGATTAAGAAATAACATTTCACAGAGTAGGTACTTGTTGTTTCAACAAGTACAAGATGGCAAGACATGACAACAATCAGAAAAAATACTGAGATTTTAGTGGATCATAATGAATATAATCTTAGGCTGTAGTGAAAGATTTGGTATCCAGAACAAGAGACATGATAGTGTTGTGCTCTGCTCTTGTCAGATTATATTGTGTTATTGTGTTCAGTTCTAGTAGCCATTATTTAATAAAAAGCATTGGCAAACTGGAGTATGTCCAGAAAAGAGCAAAGGGAGACAAAATGATGAGGTCTAGAAGAAACAGGACATATAGCTAAAAGATAAGAAAAGTTATGGACAATTTGTAACATTTTTAGTGCTTTCATATACAATAGTCTTTTTTCACTTGGTACCAGCTTACATAGCTGATACATAGGTAACAGTTATATCAAGGAAAATTTACTCTTGCGTAAAGAAAAGACTTGTCATTTTAACAGTTAGACCTGCCCCCAAATGAAGAAGACTTTCTTATCTTCAAGTGGATCATTGCTAGTTGAGAATTCAACCTTAGCTATTAGTTGAATTAAATTTTTTCTAATTTCCCTTTAATCTTTGTGACTCTATAGAGCCAATAATTAATTTTTGATGTAAGTCCCAGATCACATAACCTACCTAGTTCACTCATAATGCAATCTAGTATTGGTTGGTCATCAACACTTGGCCATTTGTTTACATCTGATGTTCTTGCTCTAAGAAAAAGCAATGGTTTGAGAGCCTATGACTGTAATCTTGTCAAAGTCTTTAAAAATAAAAAAATCTTTATTTACTGCATCCTGACAGACAAAAAAATAACATTTTCTTTGGAATTTTCCTTGTTCTGTGACAATCCTTATTTGCTGCGATTTTCATCATCATCTTTGTAATAAAGTAGAAACAGAAAGTTAAAGCAGAAAAGACAGGGACAGATAAATGTCAACTGGTTTATTTGTATATTGATTATCATTGACACAAATGTTTTCTCTGTGAACAAATTTCCTTCTAGAAGTTATTTTCTTAAATGTTCATAGAAGCCTAATACTGTATTTGCTTAAGATGAAAGTAAAACTGAGGAAATACAAAATATGATATAATTTTAGGAAAGATTCACTCAAAACATATCATGTTTTGCTGGCTCTGCCCATGTGCCATCTTCATTTATTTGATTTTTAGAAACATTGGATGTATAGTTACCAGTTTTTGTCTTCAAAATATTTTAGGGATAGTCAAAGATTGATCCCCATAACCCTCTTGAAAAAGTGTTGTTCTCATCTCTGTTTTAAAGTTACCTGCTAAATGTGTTATGGGTATAGAGAACATCGGGTCAGAGTGAAGATCAGAGTGAGGAAGTTTCTAGCTTGAAGTACAGGGCTTACATTTTTTCCCTGCTCCAAAAAAAAAAAAAAAAAAAAAAAAATTGGTCACCTTATAATAATTGTATTTAGAATGCTAGTGATAGGTACTGTACATGTAGTTTCGTTGGTAAAAGAACTTCCTCTACTAATACAGATCAACCCATTTTCTCAATTTATAATCTTAATGTTCTCTGTAACACTGAAAAGTTAAGTGATTTGTTCAGGATGTGTCCAAGGCAAGACTTGAACTCTATTCTTTCCCAGGGTTGAGGCAAGTTCTCCACCCTCCATGTTCCCTTTTGTGAGCAAGAAAATTAACAAAAATTTTATAAACATCAACTGTTCTTAAATTCATAGCATAAGCACTAGCCTGGTTTCATCTCTCAGATACATTAAAGGCTTTGTGATTTCAATGATATGGGAATTCCTTCCAGAGATGAACATCATAGTTCATTCTTGTGTGTCTGTCCACTGTGATTCTTGCCTAGGCCCTCCCATAAGTTCACTATGGACATTTACCTTAACATCCTGAAGATCTTCGTTGTTTTTTGAGGATGGGGAGATTCCTATCTTCATTAGCCCAGGGAATTTCCTCATTTTGGATCTGCTGACACTCATAAAATCATAGCTATGGACAAAAAACAAGCAAAACAGAAAATACCTAATAATAGAAGGTTTTGGTCATAATTTACACAAAAAAAATGCATTCAAATTATTTTGTAGTTGCCTTGCAAATTATTAAAATGCAAAAATCTCAGCATATCACATCACATTATCATCATCATAGCACAGCACTTCATTCACAGCATAACAATGAATTTTACTCTGGTCCCCATTGTCTGAGGGCCAGGTATATTACATTTCACCCCTATCCCAAAGTTCTCCAATACACATAGTAAGCATTCAGTTTTGTTTTGACAAAACTATTTCCCAGTAATCTTCCCACCACCACAAGTACTTGCCCTTAAAACAAACAAAAAATCCAACTTTTTATGAATTCGAATCACCTGGTCCATACAATCACCTGGTCCATACAAACTACAGTCCTATGTATTAAAAGAATTAGTCACTGTTAATGATCATTGAAAGATTATGATGAATGAAACTGAGAGGGAAGAGCTCCCTTTTTTGTCATTGGCTAAAACCCACATGAATTATGTTCCCCCTATTTTAGAAGCCCAAATGCCTAAGTTTCATTTAACTATTTAACAGATTAAGATTAGCTCTTAGGAAAGAATAATACCTTCAAATTATAACAAATGTAAACACACATCTTCCCCCCCTTTCCCTGTCCCATCTCCCAATATCTAGGGTATAATCATCCTTACACTATCTCAATATCTGTAAAAGAGAGGACCATTAGGTTTTAACTATATTCAGTTCCTATATATCTGTACTCCCCACCATATACAAGTCCCAAACTTGCATTTCAGGATACTTGGTTCTCAGGGCTTCCACTTGGATCTTAGGCTCTTTTCCCCCAGTTGCACAGTGTGCACTACATTTAATGAATGGGAATTGAGGAAAGAAAATCAGGCATGGCTTAAGGTAAAAGGTAGTACTTGAGCCTAATTAGTTTTGAAAGAAACCAGAGATTCTGAGAGGCAGAAATGAAGTGGGACTATGTCCCCAGACTTGGAGGACAGCAAGAGCAAAAGTCACTGGGAAGGGACCTGTTCTGTACGTGGGACAAGTAAGCCAATATAGCTGGATTGCAGAGTTTATGAAGGGAAGTAATATGTAAAAAGACTGGAAAAGTGGGAAAGGGTCAGGTCATAAAGAGATTTAAATGCCAAACTGAAGGAAGATAAGTTCTGTTTTAAACACGTATATCTCTGGATATATATCTCTGGAACACTCAGTTTGAAATGTTCAATAGGCAAATGGTGATGTGGGACTGAAGCTCAGGGAAGAAACTTGTCTGGCTATATCGCTCTCTGGACAAGGAGGCATCAAGATGGTAGAGTAAGAGGAAGCATTATAATACAGGTTCTTCTTTGAAAAGTAGCTCAAATTTCAGAAGAATTGTAAAACAGTAGTGATCAGAAATATCAGAAGAATCCTCAATGGTTCATCTTTCCAGTACACAAATATGACCCACAGGAAAGTGACCAGAGGAGGAATGAGATAGGATTACAGAGTCAGGCCTTTGTGGTAAATAGGAATTAAAATGCTCTTTAATTCTAAATCAGGGATCTCATAGCCAAACCTTGGGAGAAAAAGAGGACAATAGCACTGTTGCTCTAACCTCAGCAAAAGAACTTTACTTAAGATACATCAGGAGTATAAAAGACTACTACAATCCCACTGGAAATGAACAGAATCTTGCTCTAACACAGAACTAAGGCTGGAAGAATGAGTAAACAAAAAAGAAACAATTATTATGGTGCTAAAAATGGCCAAAATATAACTCCAGAAGGGAATTCAAAATACCTTAATTCCTAGAAGACATGAAGCAATAGTTTTTAAAGAGTTAAAAACTGATATTATAAATTAAATGAGAATGCTAGAAAAGAATTATAAAAGAAATGAGAGACACTTTGAAAGAGAAATTTAGCAAAAGAGTGTACAAAACACTGCTGAATTAGCAAACACATTAGGACAAAACAGAAGTTAATGATTCCAGAAATAATAAAACAATCAAACAGTTGAAAAAACAGAAAAAAAGGAAGCATCTCATGTCAAAAACAAAAGAACTGGACTACAGATCAAGGAGAGAGAATTTAAAAATCACTGCACTACTTGCAAAACGAACCACCTCCTCCCCTCCCCCCCCCCAAAAAAAAGATTTGGATATAACATTTTTAAAAAATCATTTAAAAATAGAATGAATCTATAAGGTCAGCTCCTGAAAGAAACCCCCAAATCTATATAGATATGAATCATCTGCACAGAGATTATAATTACACCGATGGGAGATGATAAACTTTGCAAGAGAAAAAAGAGAAAAGAACTTAGCAGTTAAGAGTCCTGGGATATACACAGAGTTGGGGAGGGGAGGGAGGCGGCGGAGATGATTTAGATGATAAGTCCACAAAGGAGACTAGGAGTGGTCTGACAAGTAGGAAGAGGACCAGTGTCACAAAACAACAATGAAGAAGAGAGTAAGACAATTTTAAAATATGGATCAAGTTGAGTAGAGATCAGGACATAGGAGAGGAGGTCAAGGTCCAGTAGGTGGATGCTTGCTTTGGCAATGATCTACTTGTGACTTCTTTGATCTACATAAGACACAAATTATAGCTTTCTTCAGTCTGTAGTTGGTTCTACAGTTCTTTCAACCAGTCTCAAATGGAAAGACCTTGAAGTTCTTCAACATCCTGCTTGCCTTCTTTTGGACTTTAGTACCTTTTCTCTTTTGTGGAGATCAGAGCTGAACACAATACTACAAAAGCGGTCTGACTAGAATGGAGTGTAGTGAGGGTATCACTTTCTTTGTAGTGGATAATATGCCTGTCTTAACCTAAAATAGAATTAGCTTTCTAGGTTTCCATATTGACTTCACCTGAACTTGTAAGCCACTAAAAATTTCATATCTTTTTTCCAGATGAACGACAGCAGTTCTAGCCATGTGTCACTCTTTTTTGTACTTGTGAAATTGATTTTTTTAACTTAAGCTTAAGACTTTATATTTATCCCTATTCAATTTGTCTTTATTAAATTAAGTCCACTAAACTATCAAAATCTATTTTAATCTTTACTTTAGATTCCTTCTTGCAGTGTCATTCACAGATTTTGTAAGTATGTCATTGAACTTGATCCATATTATAGCTAAAAAATTATTTAACATTAGGCCAATCACAAATCCTTGATCTACTCAAAGGAGAACTCATTCCATTTGGACATTGAAATCTTAATCATTAATCTTTAGGTTTGGCCAGTTAGCCAAATGTACTCTTGTCTAACCTACATCTTTCTTTTTTTTCCAAAAGAGTAACACAAGAAATTTTTTCAAGTACTTTGCTGAAATATGAGTAAACTCTAGTTATGGGATTGCCCTGATCCACTAACATTCCGTCAAAAAGGGAAATGAGGTTAGTCTTTCATGATCTGTTCTTAATGAAGCCATGTGAGTGCTTTATGATCACTACTTCCTTTTTTAATGTGCTCACTAACCCAATTTCCTACAATAATAGGTTCCTTCTTCTTTGACTTTATGATTCTATGAAATCCAAAAAGAAGCTTCTAAATATGTCCCTTTTCCTTTCTCTTTTATTAAACCAGTCTAAAATCTTTGATTTTAGTCTTAAATTAAGTCCAAATTCTTTCAAATCTTACATTCAAGGTTATTTTTGTTGGGGCAATTATAGATACCCAGGTTCTTTGATTAAATATAGAACCTATTTCTGAGAGAATTAAAAGCAGCTATGTTTTAGATTGGATCTACCTCAGATAGATAGGAACATTCCTGGAAGACTGATCCCTTACATTAAAAGTTTCTCTTGTTCAATTACTTTTCAGTTATGGCTGATTCTTTGTGAACCCTTTTGGGATTTTCTTGGAAAAATTGCCAGAGTGGTTTGCTATTTCTTTCTCCAGCTTATTTTACAGATGAGCAAACTAAGGCTAACAGAGTTATGTGGCTAGTTAGTCATATAACTAGTTAAGCATCTGAGGCCAGATTTGAACTCATATAGAAGACTTCAGAGCTAGCACTCTATCCACTGTACCCCCTTGCAGCCTTATTTTAAGAGATCTGTATTAAGCACTCTGAATGACTGAATACCATTGTAAAGTTGGATGTTGTCCTTTGTTCTCAAGGAAGACCAAAATAACATCCCTATGTTAGAATTAAGTTCCAGCGTGTCTGACTGTGGCTAATCAGACTAGCATGAACTTGGAGTGTTCTGCCATAGGTTGGACACAAATAGTCTATATGAACATTTGCAGTGGTTTCTCTAATTTTGTACATCTAGTTTTTTTTTTTTTTTGCTATTGATAATTCTTTAATAGGAAACTTTACTTTTCCCATGGAAGCATTATTGATTTTTCATTCCCTTAGGTTCTGAACAATCATAGCATCTTATCTCTAAAAAACAGGCATTTTTTTCATTGTCTTCTAGGATCCTAAATATCCCCATGATACAATGTTACTTTTTTTTATGAGTTTTTTTTTTAAACTTTATAGCACAGCAAAGTAAAAATCACTAGATGCATTGGTATTGGAAAAATAAGGTCAAGACTCAAATTTCCTAAACTTTTTCCCTAAATGGATAAGCATAGCAGTATCATTCAGAGTTGTGCAAATACTCATGGTATTCTTATCCAAAGGTGTAACAAGACCAGGTACAGATGCTTAAGGGACTTGTCTCCTGGGCTTCTTTTTTTTTTTTTTTTCTTTTTGTTTCCTTGCCTTTTCTTTTCTTTTTTTTTATATTTTATTTTATTTTATAATAACTTTATATTGACAGAATCCATGCCAGGGTAATTTTTTTTTTTTACAACATTATCCCTTTGCACATCTAGTTTTACTGAAATTCACTGATTAACCCAATTAAATATTTAATAAGAAAAAAGAGGTCCAGGAGTTTGATTTTGTGGACATCCTGGTGAGGGGTGAAATTGCTTGATGGCATAGGTGAGAACTTCAAGCAACCAAGAGGGAGCCACAAGTCATTTATGAACTTGGCGGAAGCTAATGCTGTGGAGCAGTTATTTTCAAATTAAGCCTATTCTTCCCAGAGTTGGATGGGAGAGAGGAAAGGGTAAAGCTCTAGGTGGTGGGTAAAAATGCTTTCTCTTCTTAGTAAATATCCCTTAGGAAAAATCAATTGATGTTAATTGATTAACTGATATTGGAGTGATAATCACTGGTGGGTATTAATGATAATAGATAAACAGTAACTTATTATTTGATATTGGGAAGAATACATTGGACTAGGAACTCAAACTAATGGAATGAGAGGAAGATACTTCTAATTTTTGGGGAATATCCCTAAACCCCTAGTACTTGGTAGTTAGCATTTTATTTTGAATTGTTTTTCAGTTGTGTCTCTTTGTGACCCCACTGGGGGTTTTCTTGGCAGATATACTGGAGTGGTTTGCCATTTCCTTCTCCAGCTAATTTTGCAGAGGAGAAAACTGAGACCACAGGACTTACTGCATGAGAATCACACAGCTGGAGCATGTCTGAGGCCAGATCTGAACTCAGGAAGAGGAGGGTCCGCCCTCAGCTAAAATGTATATATTGCCCTTTGTTTTTCAAATACAATTTTTTATTTTCTTATTTGTTCCTCACAGGAGCCCTATGAGGTAGGCATCACTAGCACCTTTTTCAGATGAGGAAGCTGAGTCTGGGAAAGTCACACAGCTGGGAAGTGTCTGAGGCAAGAGTTGAACTTAGATCTCCCTGAGTCGTTATCTCATTTGATCCTTACAACATTGTGAAATAGCTACTATTATTATTTTCAGTTACAATTAGACCAGAGAAAGGTCCTTTCTCTGAAAGGAGTAACTAGCTTACTCATGGTCCCATAAACTAGTCAATGACTAAAGTAGAGATAGGGAGGGATGAAACAGTCCTCACCCACAACATAGACTTGATATTCCCAAACTGGGGTATTTTGTCATTCTATTTATATCCTTTTGTTATTAAAACGTGGTCACCATCTAATCAGAGTTTTGTTTTTTTTTAAATTAAAATTTAGGACCTTTTAGGCAGTCCTTTACAAGGGGAAAAAATCCCACTGACTAATCTGAGCACTTCGGTATTTCAATTCAGTTTAAAGCAAACCATTTCCCTGGTTAGGTGTTTGCTACATCTCAAGTTCTATAATTTAAAAAGTCAAATTGGGGATCATGGCCACTTTTTTTTTAAATAACTTTTTATTGACAGAACCCATGCCAGGGTAATTTTTTACAGCATTATCCCTTGCACTCGCTTCTGTTCCGATTTTTCCCCTCCCTTTCTCCACCCCCTCCCCCAGATGGCAAGCAGTCTTTTACATGTTAAATAGGTTACAGTATATCCTAGATACAATATATGTGTGCAGAACCAAACAGTTCTCTTGTTGCACAGGGAGAATTGGATTCAGAAGGTAAAAATAACCCAGAAAGAAAAACAAAAATGCAAATAGTTTATATTCATTTCCCAGTGTTCTTTGGGTATAGCTGCTTCTGTCCATTTTTGATCAATTGAAACTGAATTAGCTCTCTTTATCGAAGAGATCCACTTCCATCAGAATACATCCTCAAACAGTATCGTTGTTGAGGTATATAATGATCTCCTGGTTCTGCTCATTTCACTCAGCATCAGTTCATGTAAGTCTCGCCAGTCCTCTCTGTATTCATCCTGCTGGTCATTTCTTACAGAGCAATAATATTCCATAACATTCATATACCACAATTTACCCAGCCATTCTCCAATTGATGGGCATCCATTCATTTTCCAACTTCTAGCCACTACAAAGAGGGCTATCATAGCCACTTTTTAAAAGAAAAGATTCCTGCAGTCAGGAAGACAGTTCAGGAAGGAATTGAAGCTGGGGAGTAGTCAAGTGATCAGTTGTCAGGCTCCATCCAGGCTCTTGGGCCCTGATACATTTTTAGAAACCTTGAGGTGGACCTCAGGATAGACGGTGTTTCTGTTGCCTGAAATCCATCTAAAATAATTCTAGCTTTTTTGGCTACTGCAGATTTTTTTTGGCAACAGGAACCCATGAATACTGTCTGTTAAGATTCTTCTGAAATATTGAAGAAAGCCCTCAATGTTCTTTAATCTTGGGCTTCATTTCAGGAAGACTCATGGTATGGCCTATTGTGCTTAGCGCTCTGGGTCCTGCACCGAATAAAGAATAAAGAAGAAAAAGCTAAACTGAACCCTTTTAAGAAACTTCTTAACTACAGAAAACACTGAGGTGGGAGGTGGGGGGGAATTGGAGTTATTACTGGCACTTTGGGCAGACCTCTGGACCTGAAGTGAGTATAATTCAGAATCAACCTTACTAGATATGTGAACCCAAACAAGTCACTAGATATTTGTCTGCCTCAGTTTCTTCATCCATAAAATAGGAATAAGAGTAGCATTAGACTCCCAGGGTTATAATGAGGATAAAATAAGATATTATTTGTAAAGTGCTGTAAAACATATATATATATATATATATATATAGTCTTAAGGGTTTTACAGCACTTTACAAATAATATCTTATTGTTATTATTTATAACAGCAATAATAAAGGCAAAGCTTAGATAAAACACTTCTGGCTCTCAAAGAGTTTTGGTTATTATTGTTCAGTTGTTCTGTGATGTCTACTCTATGTGACCCCATGGACTTTGTCCAAAGACACTAGAGGTTTGCTATTTCCTTCTCCAAGTGTGTCCCCTTTTACAGATGAGGAACTGAAGCAAATAAGGATTTAATGACTTGTCCAGCATCATACAGTAAGGGTCAGAAGCTGGATTTGAATTCAGGGGTCTTTCCTGACTCCAGGCATAGCCCTCTATCCACTGTTTGTCCCTACCTCGCTGCCCCTAAATGTTAATAGTTGTATTTGTACACATATATTCCTGAACAAAAAGCATGTTGTAACCAAGTCTTATTGATCCTTGTGGCACTCTTTGCACTCCATCCACCTTAGCACCTAGCAACTGACCTAATCCAGAGTAAACACTCAATGAATGGTTGTTTTGAATTGTATAACCTGATTGAAATCTGCCAGAATAATGAGAGCCAGTTGGGGGTTTACTAATCAGATTCCTGGTAGGACCTCTGCAGCAGTGCAAGGGAGGGGAATTAATTGGAGGCCAGATTCATCATGAAGGTGAGAAATGACCCAGAGCAAGGACTAAAAAGAATGGAGAAAGCCTGTTTATTCCATCAGTGGGGGTGGGGTAAGGGAGATAGAAAACTCGGATAATTCTCCATCTTTTTTTCTTTTTCTATTCCTCTTCTTTTCTTTCCCTTTTCTTTGCTTAGTCTATAGCAACGAATTACAGGTTTAGTTAAATTTCATTATATTTCATTAGTTGTAGAAGTGTAATGCCAGAGAAACTGAGGCAGGAGAGAGATTAGAGAGTTTTTAATATTTTATTAATGGGAGAGTAAGATTGACTGGACAGGACTCTCGTCTCAAATTATCTAGTCAGACAGAGATAAAGATATACTGGGACCAAGGAATCCATGTTGGTCCCAGGGCTGGAGGAGACTGTCATCCCAAAGAATCCAGCGTCCAGCATACAGCTACCAGCCGCCAGCCGCCAGTCTCCAGCCTCCAGCCATGAATGGAGGAACCCCAACTTCTTAAATACCTTTTCTCTAAACAAAGGAAGGGGTAAGAAGCTGTCAGGATGGGGGAGGCCATAAATTCTAAAAAAAAAAAAAAAACAGAGACAGGATGTCTGAATACACAGAGATATCTTGGAATTTTAGAGGGATATTGTAAATTCTTGAGGACAGAAAAGAGTCAGGAAGTCTACTCTCTTGTTTATCTTGCTTGGACTAACGATTTATAACCTTAGAGTAATTGGTCTTCAGTAATGGACCAGAGGGAGATTTACAGCTTAGGGGAATAGGTAGGGAGACTAAGATAAGGGAAACTTGTACAAGGAAACTAAGTCAGGACAGTTAAAGAGAACTGTGGCATAACAGAAGAGACATAAAAACTTTGGACAAGTTGCTGAAGAAAATGCAAAAATGGTGAATACTTTTAGAGATAGAGATTTCTGTAGGCTTTGGATTCAGAGTGACCTATATTCTAGTCCAGGTCTAGACTATTTTATCTGTGTGACTTTGGGTCAGTCAAACCATGTAGGGTCTTAGTTTCCTCATCTATACAATAAAGAGGTTAGAAAAGTTGTCCTCTGAGATCCCTTTTTAATACATGATTCTATGATGCCATAGATAGAGAAAAGGACCACCATGTATGAGTGATAGTGATCATTTGTTTTCCATTTCCATTGTTTAAGCTGCTGTAAGGGCATGTAAGGGGAATTTTCTAACTAGAACTTAGGCTATGTATTTGAAATAATGTTCTGTCCCTCTGAGGTACTCAAAGACTTTAAGAAAGGAGGTTGTTGTACTTCTAATACCAGTCAACCTTTTCAGGAAATAAAATCATCTCTCTGGAATCATTTGAGTGGAGATTCCCCCATTAGAATGTAAATACCCCTTGAGGGCTGGGACTTTTTACTTGTTTTTTCTATTTGCAGTATTTAACACAGTGCCTGTTGTTGATCAATGATAGCACTGTTGTTCAGTCATGTTATAGTCTTCTCCAAGTCTTTGTGACCCTATTTGGAGTTTTCTTGGCAAAAATACTGAGAGTTTGCCATTTTCTTCTCCAGCATAAAATGGTAAACATTTAGTAATAAATGCTTTTTCTTTCCTTCTTTCTTTCCTGAGGCAATTGGGGTCAAGTGACTTGCCCAGGGTCACACAACAAGGACATGTTAAGTGTCTGAAGCCAAATTTGAACTCAGGTCCTCCTGACTTCAGGGCTGGTGCTCTATCCACTGTACCACCTAGCTGCTCCTACATTTCTTATAGAAGGTAAAAACCACAAGGGAGGAATGAAAATGGTTTCACACCTAATTTCAAGTTCCACATTAAAGTTGACTATAATTTCCCGCAATAAGGATCAAGAAATGACAAATATTTCTAAGGGATCATAAATCTAGAGTTTAAAGAGATCTTATACATCATTTGATCCTAATCCCATTTTGCATATGAGGAAACTGAAGCCAGGTTGTTTAAAGGTTTGCCTTTTATTTCAAAAGTAAGATTTGAAATTAGGTTCTCTGACTCCAGAGTGCTTTTTATCAATTATACTAAATTAGGTATCTGTGGCTGGAATGTATCTACTAAAGCTTTTCTAAACAGATTAAAGAAAAAACAATGCAATAGTAACAATTAGGAAAGTGGGGAGATGAGGATAGGATTTAGGATGGGAATGAACATAGAAAGAGAATGTCTTATATTTCCTTTCACCAGGGGAAAATATTAGTCTGTGATGGAAAATCCACTGTGATGGAAAATCCCACCAAATCAACCTCAATGAAAAGGCAACAAAAAGCTCTCACATGAACGGCTCGAAGTGAGAATGAAGGTGACAAATAGAACAAGACCCCAGCAACACCTCATCATGGTCCATTATCCACTACCAGTCCAGCCACTGACCTGAGACCAGCACCCTGTTTCCCACTGAAGAAAACACAGAATAGCATAATAGCACTGCACTTGTTGGAGTCAAAACACACAGTGAGGGAGCACTTGAACCAGGAGAGAAGATTTGGTAAATAATTTGAAGAAAACTTGTGAGAAGGTGGTGACCTCAGGGAGATCTTTTTCATTCAAAGTGTGACAAATAAACAAGGATGAAAGTTCACAAAGAAAGATAATGAAGCAAATAGTATGTATAATCCATAGCAAGAAGAAAATACAAATTATTTAAGGAATCAAGACAATGGAATTAAAACAGATCAGATAAAATAGCTTTATATTCTTGGGGATTTCATTTAAAATATTCTACAAATAGTTTTTAATGGCAAAAAACAGTTTAGACATTTTGTTTTCTTTCCCCTTCCTGCCATGGCTGTCATTATATTTTTGCTCCCCGCCCCCCCAAATGGCATGCAATCATATAGAACTCATTGAGAGTTTAAGCAAGTATTATCTAGAGAATAATGAGAGACTGAGGATAAACTGGTTTGGTTCAAATATAGGAGACAAATGCAGAGAGGATGAAATAGGAGTGTTCCATAACTTTGCTTATTCAATCACCTTCACTGTTGACCTTGAAAAGAAGGTTAATAGATATTGACCACATTTGCAAATTATACAAGTTGGCAGGTACAGGAGATGAAGTAGATAAGGTATTACAAAAACAGGGCTGGGAGGTGGTATGTAGATCATTCAGGGCACTGGTTGGACGAAAGTGAGGTGAGGTTTAATATAAAGACATATGTGATAATATATGCACCTGAGAGAAAATAACTGAGCAGAGATTCAAATTATGGGAGATATAACTCAGGAAGCTGTCATGATGAGTGAGATTTGGGGATGATGCTGGCTAACCAATTGAATAGGAGTTCACAGGGCAATGCCAATGCAAAGGAGGTCAATGCTATTTTGAGATGTGTGTCCAATAGAAAATGATCTTTGCAAATACAAGAAGGGATGGAGTGTTGCTTTACACCATGGCAGTAGAAACTCACCTTGAAATCTCCAGTGCCCCTGACTTTAACAAAGAGGCAATAAGAGGGAAAATAGAGAGGAGATAATAATTTGAATATCAATCAGAATGATATGCAAGTTTGTGAATGTCTTCCTGAGAAAGACAGCCTTGGCTTCTCATGCCAAAACTAGAAACACATTTATAACATAAAGTTTTGACTAAGATTAGTATCATTAAAATAGGTTCTTCTATTTTTTTCTAATGTCTTTTTGATTTTCAGGAAGGATAGACAGTAGGGTGATCATAGTAAAGATCAGATCAGAAGGAAATAGACTCTTGTTAGATAGTGAGTGGCTTTTCAGTGGAACTAAATGACCACTTATCTGGGATCTTGTAGAGGATGGATTAAAGGACCTCTTTTTCAAAAGTTCTTCACTTGAGTGGACTTCAAGGGATCCATGAACTTGGGATAAAAATCATACCTTTATTTTCATTAATGCCTAACTGAAAATCTGCATTTCCTTCAATTATTTAAAAAGATTATTCTGAGAAGGGGTCCACAGACTTCTCCAGACTGCCACAAGGCTTCATGACACAGAAAAGGTTAAGCATCGCTGCTCTAATTGTAAAATATTCCATTCCAATGTTGGTATTCTAAGATATACTTATGATTATCTCATTTGCTTCTCACAACACCTTTCTTAGTAGGGGTTATTATTATTTCCACTTTACAATTAAGGAAACTAAGGCTGAGATTGGTTAAGAGTCTTGTCCAGGGCCCCAGTACTAGCAAAGAATCTATCTAGGATATGAATTTATCCATGACACATTCTAACATTATATCCACCTCTCACTTAGTTGCCTCATAAATTCTGAATAACAGAAAACTAACATTTTTAAGGAGAGGGGAGGTAAAGCCAGTTGTGACCCAAGGTGTAATATTACCAGACACACCAGGAAAGAGGCCATATAGCACTGGTTTGGAGAAGAGACAAGTAGTGATGACAGGTAACTCCCTTTCAAGAGTTTAGAGGCAAGCATATGTTGACCTGAATTTTTAATAAATATTAAGTACCCATTATGTGCCAGGCACTATGCTAAGCACTAGGATTACAAAAATCCTGTAAAAAGGCAGTCCAAGCACTCAAGGAGTTCACAGGCTAATGGGAGAGATGACATGCAATTATGTACAATGTGCATATAGGATAATTTGGAGGTATGAACAGAGGGATCAGGGAAGACTTTCTGTATAGGATGGTTTTTAGCTGGAACTTTTAAGGCAGAACAGCCAGCAAAAAAAGCAGTCAGGAAATCTGGGAGTTTCAGCAAAAAACCCAGTGTTGTTTAATATTAGATTATGTGGTGATGACTGAGGGAGCACTATAAAACATAAGAGGTGCATTGTAAGATATAAGAAGACCTCAAAGGCAAGAAGAGGCCAAGTTATAAAAGATGTTGGGTGCTAAACAGAGAATTTTATATTGGATACGAGAGATGTACTATTTCCCAAATTCATGCCTCTAGAATAAGGCAGAGATACTCTCAAGGGTTGTCAGGTCTAATGGCCCTCACCCACTTTTGATGATTCATGTAGGGACAAATGATGCCAGTGGGAGAAACCCAGAATGAATTTGCTAAGGATTATGAAGTCCTGGCAAAATGACTAAAGACCATAAGGACATATGACATTTCCATCATTGCCACTGAAAGAAAGAACTTAATAGAGAAGGATTTGGGAAGTCAATAGATGGGTAAGAAGATGATGTTTGAAAATGTGATTTTGATTTCTGGATGACTGTTTAAAATCTAGAATATCTCTTGGCTAGGAATGAAGAGCAGTTCACAAAGGCCATTGCTTTGTGACTACTCAAGAGGGCTTTACACAAAAAAAGAAGAGAAAATTGCCCTCATAGATCAGCCTTGCAGGATGCCATGGAGACTTGCATGTGCCACATAGGCAGAAGAATATCAATAGAGAATATTAATTCACAGAAGACATCATCTAAGAAAGGACCTATAAAATCTTTAGCTTCAGCTATTCCTACATAAAGTATCTCAAATTCAACAGGTCTAAAACAGATTTTTTTATATTAATCCACAAATTGCTAGTGCCCTCTCTCCCAAGTAACATTGTATAAAACTGCTTTGTATTTATTTGAAACAACAAAGTAGTATAGTAGTGATATAGAGTGCTAGACTTTGAGGTGAGAAAACTTGAATTCAAATCCTGCTTCAGACACTTGCTATTTATAATGACTTGGGCAAGTCACTTAATCTCCTTCAGTCTCAGTTTCCTTAACTAGTAAAATAGAGGAAACAGTAACACCTACCTAATAAAGTTGTCATGAACATTAAATGTTATATGTAATGGTTTTGCAAGTCTTAATTCACTACATGTTGTTGTTAAGTTATTTTTTTCAGTCATGTATGACTCTCCATGACCCTATTTGGAATTTTCTTGGCAGAGATATTGGGGCAAGAAGCTGGGGCAAACAGGGTAAAGTAACTTGCCCAGACTTACACAACTAGTAAGTGTCTGATGCTGGATTGGAACTCAAGAAGAGGAGTCTTCCCAATTCCAAGCCCACCAAGCAGCCCCTAATTCCATATATAAATGTAAGCTATTATTATATTGTTATGAGCAGCCCGAGTTCAAATCCGACCTCAGACACTTGCTGTGTGATCCTGTTGGTATTAGTTTTCTCATCTGAAAAGTGAGGTGGAGAAAAAAATGAGTCACAAAGAATCAAATATGACTAAAATGACTAAACAAAAAACATTATTATATATTCATATTTATTCACTTTGCATTTATCTTACATATACATACACATATATTTACAAATATATTTGTATGAATTTGTTATCTTATTATAATGTAAGCTTTTTGTGAAGAGGAATTATTCTGCAAAGTGATGAGAACAATCTCCAACTTAAAAGGTAGAGCAAAATGGTTAGCAAAGAGCAGATCAAAACATGAAATGGTAAGAAAGCCTGAATTTGCCTTCAATACTAGTCTAGCAAAACTGTATTAATATTCCATATTAAATCCTCCTTCCTGCCAAAATGTTGAGTGTGATTACTAAGCCATTGTTAGTGGTATCTAAAAAAAATCATCCTGGATGGAAGAAGAGATAGGCAAAGTCATAATTTTCAAAAAGGAGTGAAGAAGATTCTCTTTTTTTCTCAATAGTACTTTATTTTTTTTTCCAAATACATGTAAAATAGTTTTTAACATTCATTTGGTAAAAATTGTGTTCCAAATTTTTTTGCCTCCCTCCTTTACCTTTCCACCACAGCAAGCAATCTAAGTTAAATATGTACAGTTCTTTTAAATATATTTCCACGTTATGTTGTGCAAGAAAAATCAGACCAAAAGGGAGAAAACCATGAAAAAAAAAAAGCAAACAAATAGACAAAAAAAGATGAAAGTACTATGATCCTACCCATATGCAGTCTCCATAGTTCTTTCTCTGGATGCAAATGGCATTTCACTTCTCAAGTCTGAATGATTCTTTAAAGTATAGTTTGGTGAATTGGACTTTGATCCCTGATAGAATTTTGTAACATATCATTAAAGAATTAAAAAAGATAAGTAAGTAAAAAATGCTAACGGCCAACACAGCTTTATAAAGAATAGGTCATGCCATATTAACCTCATTTCCTATTTTGACAAAGTTATTACAAAGCTAGATCAAGAGAATTTTGTAGTTACAACATAGTTGGATTTCAGCAAAATATTTTTTCTCAATTTTAATCTCTTATGATATCCTCATGGAAAGGAGAGATATATGTTAATACAACTAGGTGAATTTGGAGCCTTTGTGTGACCAGACCCCAAGTATATAGTTGTTTCAATGTCAATTTTGAAGGATATCTTTTGGAGTATTCTGGGGAACCATTCTTGGCCCTTGGGCTGCATAACATTTTCTATTAATAACTTGGATGAAGGGATGGATGGTGTACTTTTCAAATAATTCAACTCAAGTGGGATAACCAGTACACAGTCTGCATTTAAAAAGATCCTGATCACCCAAAACAATGGATCAAATAAAATAAGACAACATTCATTAGACATAAATGTAAAATTATAAATTTACAGTCCAAAACATTGGTTTCAGAAGTATAGGAGGGAGGAATGATGGTCAGTCAACAGATCTTGTGAAAGAGGTGCAGGTTTTCATTTGACCAAAAGTTGAGTCAGTAATGTGACTTGGTATCTGAAAAAGCTAATGTAATCATAGGTGCTAGTAATGGAAGCATAGTAATAGAAGAGATCATCCTACTGAACTCTGTCTTAATCCACATTTGTAGTATCATATTCAAGTCCAACACCTTTTTAGAAGAATGATGAAAAATTAGAAAGAAAAGCGACAAAGTTGGGAAGGGACTAGAGACTATGGCATAAAAGGATCAGAATAACTAGAGGTATTAAACTTGGTAAGGAAACACTTAAATGGGATATTATAGCTGACAAGTATTGAAGAACTCTCACGCAGAAGAGAGATTACATTTGAAGAACAAAATTAGGAGCAATATCTGTAAGTTGCAAAGAGGCAGATGGTAGCTTAATATAAAGATTGATAAGGATAAGCATTGGACGTGTGATTTCACAGTCCTGTGTGAATGCTTTGGTGAGAAAGCTCCCTCTCCCAGTTCAAGTCAGCACTTTCTCTGTGACTTATGATCTAAGAAAGTTGCCTAGAGGGCTAAGTGGTTAGATAGCTTACCCAGCAAGATAACACAGTCCAAATATCAGAGACACACCTGGATTCCAATCTTTCTAGCTCTGAGGACAGTTCTACTATAACATGTTGCTTCTCCTAATTATCAGAAAACTTTTCAATTTATCAGATGAGTCCTGAGGTACAGCAGATCCCTAATTAGTAGAAATCTTCAAGGAGAGACTGAATGACAACTTGTCAGGGATGTTGTAGAGTGAATGAATGAATGAAAAAAAAAACATTTATTAAGAGTTTGTTTTGTAACGGGCATTATGTTAGGTGTTAGTAATGTGATTATGAACAAGCCAATCCTTGCCTTCGAGGATGTTTCATTTTAATATGAGGTTACTATAATAACTGGGACTGATGACCAAGGTAGTAATTTGGATAGGACAGTCAGAAGGAAAGCATGAATGAAATCACATATCAATCAGTTGACACTTCCATTCCAGGATTACTGTTCTGAGACCTAGAGTAGAAATATGAAGAGATGAGGAAGTAGTCGCAGTAAATGGCAGTGAGATATAGAGAAAGAAGGGTAGAGGGAATTCCTAGTCAAATATAGTTTGGTTTGGATGACCTCGAAGATCCTTTCCAAATGTGAAAAACTGTGATTCTGTGAAACAAGTTAATGTGTTTAATTGGTTCCATGGGAATGGTGTTATAATAGGCAATTGGTTGAACAATGAATGCCACATCACAGTTATGTCAATCAGTCAATCACAAATTCATTAGGAATATACTGTGTTTTGGAGACAAAAGTGAAATATGTCTTCAAAGAGCATTCTACTGGGAGGGAAAGGGAGAAACGTGTATGTGTGTGTATAAATATGTATATTTATACACACACATACATGTGTATAAATATATATATAAATAAATATTTATACACACACACACACACACACAAAGACTACCTTTATATGAATAAAATGAATAAAAGATCCTTTAAATAGGAAAGCAAGCACTGTTATCTGGGCAATCAGGAAAGACTTCAGTTGATGGTGCCACTTGAACTGAATCTTGAAGGAAATGAGGGATTCAAAGAGGTGGAGGTTAGGAAGAAATGCTTTTCAAGCATAGGAAACAGTGGAAAGAGAGAAGATGAAGTATCTGTCATATGTGTAGAATGCTGAGTCAGCCAGAATGTGTAACACAGAATGTGTAAAGTGAAGTAATACATAAGACGACTGGTGGTTGATCATAATATACTACCTTTGCTGATATAGGATTTTGTTTATTGCAGCATCCCCACAGAGGGTCTTTTTATAAACTTATTTACTGTTATAGTTCAAAGAATTCCAGATTTTATGAACAATAGTGTTCCCCTCACATGCATACACCTGAAATCCTTCATGTTTTAGTAGTTAATTTTCATGAGTCGGTTGTGATGCTCTCCCACTCCCCATCATTACTTGCTATTTATATATCTGGGGATGAAGGCTTTCTTAACTCAGCATACCTGTTTCTAATATGGCAACTACCTAGGCTGCTGCCATATGCACAAAGCTTTTCCAGCTTGGTATTACCTTCCAGACTTTATTCTCCATAGCTCTGAGGAACATAGGATCAGTTCTCTACTCTTATGAAACATTCAATTTAATTTTTGACAAATATTTAAAATGTCTATTATGTGCTAGCACAGATTCTGGGGATGTGAAGACAAAAATTAAACCATCTCTCCCCCCAAGGAATTCACATTCCCCTAGGGCAGAAATTCTTGAGATCCATGAATTAAAAAAAAAAAAGAATTTAATAACAGTATTTCAATATAATTATTTTCCTTTTATTTTTATACTTTTAAAAACATTATTTTGAGCAGGGATTCATAAGCTTCATTGGATACTAGAGAATCCATGACACAAGAAAGATGAATAATTCTTGGTGTAGGGGGAGGATTATGGGAAGATGGTGAAATAGGTCAGTTAATTTCCTGCTCTCCAGATTTCCACCTCTCTCTCTCCCTCCCTCCCCCCTCCCCCAAGAAAACAGAATAAGTTTGTGCTTCTAGTCAGACATAGACTGATGAAAAATAAAGATTTAAGGCAGAATGGTCCCCCTGGGACAGCCTAAGAAGAGGGAAAGAAAGACCCTAGGACCGGGGTTTAACCAGTGTGAAGCATAAGTACCTCCAGGCTAGCTCTGAAGAAACTCCAAGTGGGGAGCCCTGCGACTAGTTGGATTTGGTTTGAGCCTCAGCCCAAACTACTTTCATCTGGACAGCAAGCAGAGTCAGGGGTCTGAGGGAAGACAGAGGGAACCTCAGTTGATAGGAACACTAGGCTCAGCTGTGTGAGAAGGAACCAGCACACCCAGTAAGTGCAGAAGTAGTAAGGTAAGAATGCTGCTGGCTGGGGGTATTTATAGGAAGGTGGAGCTTTTGGTTTGGGTTTCCAGGTCAGAGGGTTGAGCTGAAGTGAAGCTAGAGGCACTATCTTCACACCCCTCTCTCCACCAGGATTAGAGGTACTTACAGTAATAGTTCTTTCTTTAAAAAAAAAAAAAAAAAAAAAAGAACAGGCAAGGAAGAAAAAAAATCCAATCATAGAAACTTATGGGAATAGGGAAGATTAGAGTTCCTCTTCAGAAGAGGTAAGTGGAATTAAAAAAAAAAAAAAGCATCTTTTGTCCCCAAAAGTAAACTTAAATGACTAATTGCTCAGAAAAATTCTATAGAAGAACTAAAAAAAATTTTTTTTAAATCAAGTGAGACCTTTGTTGTTGTTGTTTGCTTGCTTTTTGTTTTCTTTCTCATTTTTTTCCTTTTTGATCTGATTTTTGTTGTGCAGCATAATAATTGTGGAAATATGTACAGAAGAATTGTACATATTTAACATATATTGGATTACTTGCCATCTAAGGGAGAAAGTGGGGGAAAGGAAGGGAGAAAAAATTTGGGACACAAGATTTTGCAAGAGTGAATGTTGAAAATTATCTGTGTACATATATTGAAAATAAAAAGCTTTAAAAATTAAATTAAATAAAAATTAAAAATAAATTTAAAAAATAAAAATCAAGCGAGAGGTATTGAGGAAAAATTAAAATAAAATAAAATCCATCCAAGAAAAACAAGATAATGAAAAAAGTTAACTATAAAAGAAGATAGAGTCTTAAAGAAGAAAAAAATTTTTTTGAAAATTACAATTGGGGAAGGGTTTCAGATAAAGAAATTAAAGCCATTTACAGTCATATAAAAATGCTCTAAATCACTATTGATTAGAGAAATGCAAATTAAAACAACTCTGAGGTATTAACTCACACTTCTTAGATTGGCTAAAATGATAGGAAAATATAATGATAAACATTGGAGGAGTTGGAGAAGTTGCATTATTTGTGGAGTTTTGAAATGGTCCAACCATTTTGGAGAGCAATTTGGAACTACACCCAAATTGCTATAAAACTTCATATATGCTTTGATCCAGCAGTACCACTCTTGGGTCATCCCAAGGAATTAAAAAAAAAAAGCCAGGAAAGAGCCCACATGTGCAAAAAATATTTATACCACCTCTTTTCTGTGATGGCAAAGAATTGGAAAATGAGCAGATACACATGAATTGGGGAATGACTGAATAAGTTGTGGTATGTGAAAATGGAATATTATTTTTATTTTAAAAATGAACAGGCTAATTTTAGAAAGATTTGCAAGAATTAATGCTGAGTAAAACAAGCAGAACCACCAGAAAAACATTGTTCACAGGAACAGCAGTATTGTGTGATGATCAATTGTGAAAGATTTGGTTCTTCTTAGTAGTTCTAAGGTAATCTCCATAATTTTGGATGGAAAATGTCATCTAAACACACAGAATTATGCAGGTTAAATATAAATCAATACATGCTATGGTTATGTTCACTTTTTCCCCCTTTTTTCTTCTTTCCTTTTTTTTTCTCTCATTATGATTTTTCTCTTCCAACATGATTCATAAGGGAATATGTAAAAAAAAAAAAGAATATATATATAAAACCAAAAAAAAGTTTCTACATGTAACTGGAGAAAATAAAAATTAAAAAAAATAGTTGGGCAAGAGGAAGCCAGTAAAACTATAAGAGACCAAGACATAATAAAAATAAAATATAAAGAATAAAAAAATAGAATAGAATGTGAAACACAAGAAAAACAACAGATCTGGAGAATAGATCAAAAAGAGAAAATTAAGAATAATTGGACTACCTGAAAGCTATTACCAAAAAAAGAACCTTAACACAATGATGCAAGAAGTAATCCAAGAAAAGTGTCCTAGCATAATAGAACATGAAGGAAAAGTAGAAATATCAAAAAAACAAAAAACAAAAAACCCACCAATCACTACCTGAAAGAAATCCTTTGTGGAAAACACGTAGGAATATTACTGCCAAATTTTGAAACCTCCAAATTAAAGAGGAAATTCTGCAAGAAACAAAAAATAATTCAATTATGCTGGAACTATAATTAGAAGTGCACAAGATTTAATCAACCACCACAATAAACTATGGTCTTGGAATCAAATATACTGGCAGTCAAAAGAACTAGGCCTGTAGCCAAAAAAATCAAATCCAAAAAAATTATCCATAATATTGAATGAGAAAAAAATGGACATCCAAAGAATTTGCAGATTTTCAGGACTTTCTATCAACCAAACCTGAACTTAATAGAAGATTTAATATGTAAGAGCCAAAATCAAAGATTAATTTCAAGGAATTCAACATAGACAAATTATTGATATGTTGTGCGTGGAAATGGTATAAAAGGTACACATAAAATGTATACCATATATTTAAGATTGACATCAGTAATTGGGTAGCTCAAAAGAAAGACTGGGGTAGAGTTGAGTATGATGTGATTCTAAAAAAAATATTGTCTAGGAAACGGTAAAAATAGTAATTGTTATACAAATGAGGTACAGAGGAAGAACCAATAGAGAGGCATTTAATGGGGGAAAAGGACTTGTACTTCTGAAAACTTACTCACATCAGGAATTGGTTCAGTAGGGAATATTACATAAATATGCCATGGAGGGTATGGCACCTTCCAAACTCTGTAAAGAAGGAGGAAGGGAATAGGATAAATTGGGCTGTAGAAGGATGTATAGATTTATGGCAGGTGGGACAAGGCATGTAGATTAATGGGCAAGGGATAAGGTGGGGTATAAAAAGGTGTATAGAGTAATGGTAAAGGGCAGTGTGTAAATTGGGAAAAGGATAAGGAGGGGAAAGGGTGGAATATGATTAGGTGAGATACAAAAGGGTGTTGAGATTAATACAAGTGGGATAAGGATGGAAATGGGATAAAGAGGGAAGGAAAAGATGGGAGAAAAGATGAGGGAACCACATGTGGGGGAAGATTAAGTAATAGGCAAGTTAAGGAGGAAAGTTAAAGTATAAGAGTAAAAAAGGATGAGAAATAAGAGATAAATGCATACTACAACAAGGATTGTGAGTAGAATTTATTAGGAAAAAAGGTAGGGCTAGTAATCATTGATCTTAGACAAAGACAAAGATTAAGTCAAGAGAAAAATATACATTAAATTTGTCAGCCATATTATTATTTTAGATACATGTTTACATATGGATAAATGTACATATATGTTTCTTGAGTATATGTGGATGTGTATGCATTAAGTATAGGTATGTGTGTATATAAATATATGTATGTGTGTGTGAATATATATGTATATATAAATATATCTGTACTTAACTGTATCTGGCTTGGGGGATGTGGAAGGGACAAAATAGGAAAAAAGAGTAAAGTAAAAAGTGCACAGCAGAAAATAAAAGAATAACCTACAAAGATATTCATGAATATAATTTCTTTTATTATATATGCTTTCTTGAAATGGAAATTTATTATTATATATTAAGTTCTTCTGGGCACATGACAATATTTTTTTGTTTTGTTTTTTAATTTTCCTTTTCTTTTTTTTTTCTTATTTTGTATTTAGTTCAATAAAAAAAAATGTTTTAAAAGAACTTCTGGTTCTTCTTTCATCTCTCTTAGAGCAGAGGTTCCTGACTTTTTTATGTCATGGACCCCTCTGGTGAAGCCTATGGACCCTTTCTCAAAATAATGTTTTTAAAAGTATAAAATAAAAGGAAACTATAATGAATTACAGTTATCAAACTATTGAAATGTTCACAACCCCCTCTGAAGTTTATCCATGGATCCTAAGAATCCCTGACATACAAAGAAGAGTAAGTCTGAAGCATGTATAAATAAATTCAAAGCATTTTTTTTTAATGGGCAGGGTAGGATCTTGAAGGAATCTTTGAGTGTAACTAGAGCTTTTTAAAGAGATAGAAGTGAGAAAGGAGAGCATTCCAAGCATGGAAAGGCACAGAGGTGAGGGATGGAATATTGAGTAAGATAGAGTGAATGACGGGGTTTGGTGTGAGAGAAGTCTTGGAAAGATAAGATGTAGTCAGACTATGAAGGACTTTGAATGCAAAGCTAAGGAGTTTGTAGTTTATACATAAGGCAATAATGAGCCATTGAAGATTCTTGAGTGAGGGAGTTATTTGATCAAAACTACATTTTAGTAGTAACAGTTTGGCAGCTGTAGGTGAGGTGGAATTCAAGAATGGGGAAACTAATGATAGGGAAACTTAGTGAATAAACTTTATTATAGTAAACCTTAGATTTAGAATTGTAAGGTTTGTCTATTAGGAATGGAAAGAAAAGGAAATATATGAGTTTTTAAAAATTATTAATATTTGATTATTCACTTAATACAAGAGGGAAAATGAGAGTCAGTGACTGAGGCTACAAGTAGAGTAAATGCAATATAATAGTGATGCAAGAGTGTAGCAGTCTCCCTGTTGGGATTCAGACTGGAGATCCCAAAAGGTTGGAGTTGCTGACCGATGTTGCGAGATGTCTCAAAGGAATTTACAGGCCCCAAAACTTAGATTGATAAAAGAAGTTTATTATGGGATTTGGAAGTAAGGTTAAAGTATAGTTAGTAAAAGGTGTTAAGTAAAGAGAGGAGGGCACCAGAAACAGGGTTACAGTGGGCAGAGGCTCCTTGGGATGCCAATCATAATATAGCTAGCATGTTTGGAACCTCTGCAAAGAGAGGGCTCCAGCTTGGCTCTTTTATAATGAGCAATTTAGCTAAAGGGGCCTGTGAGTGGAGTCCCAAGTTGTCTCCTCACTGGGTTTCAGCAAGGGCTAGAATTTGCTTGGTGGGGGTTGAGAAACCTGAGCAGATCACTAGAATGGGGCCTGGGATAGCTCAAGTTGGCTCAGATCCGATGGGGGCTGAGAGAGCCGCAGATCTCCTATTGGAATTCAAAGGGATGCTTTTGACCAGGATTTGTGAATCTAGTCCTAGCTTCCTGAATTGATAATGCATCAGCCAGGAGGGGCTGGGAATCAGAAAGGAATAAATTAATCTGAAAGGACTAGTTTCTTAAAGGGACCACAACCCACTTCAATTAAATATAATACACAAAGCTCTTCACATCAATATAATGATCCTAGATAATTCCAAAAGATTCATGGTGGAAAATGCTATCCACATTCAGAGAAAGAACTGTGGAGTCTGAATGCATATTGAAACATACTGTTTTCAATGGGTTTTTTCCTTTGCACAATTTCCTTAAGCACAATTTAGCAGAATGATTTGCTATTCTTTATAAGGAACCAAGGTGGGCATTCTGATCTCAAGAGGCAAGGTAATTTGGTGCATGAACAGCTCTAACTTTATTTATTTATTTATTTTTTTATTTTATTAAAGCTTTTTATTCTTCAAAACATATGCGTGGACAATTCTTCAACATTAGCCCTTGCAAGACCTTGTTTTCCAATTCTCTCTCTTCCCCCCCCATCCCCCCTTAGAGGGTAAGTAGTCCAATATAGTTTAAACCTGATAGAAATATATTTTAAATCCAATATATGAATATACATTTATATAATTATTGTGCCACACAAAGAGAAAAAGTGAAGCAAAATAAAATGCAAACAAATAACAACAAAAAGAGTAGAAATGCTATGTTGTGACCGCTCTAACTTTAAAAGAATTAAGAACCTGAGACTTTGAAACCTAGTTCAGTGGATAACAGTTTCTTTCCTAAACTTTCTTTTTTTTCATTATCTCTTCCCTCACCTTTCTTTTCTCCCCCTCACTCCCCCTTACTATACTTCCACTATATTCAAGTAAAATTCAGGGAATAATTCTTTGTGACAGATTTTTATTTCACATTGAATTTCATTTAAAAAAAAAACCAAAACAAAAACTAGGTAGTGTTTTTTTTTTTTTTAAATCAATCACAAATCAGAAGATGCAATGCAAAGGTAATATTTCTACATGGAAGGAACCTGTTAAAGGAGCAAAGAAAACCACAATTCCAAACAATTCTTATAAAGAATTAGCTACCACTAGAACTCTGCTTGTCATGAAAATTTAGTTTTAGTTTTTGAAAAATAATAATTAAACTGTGTTAAGATGATGGATATGGCCACAGGTTCTCAATAGAAACATTGTATTTTAGACAACAGCTCCAAGATCCCTCTTCCTGGTAAATACTTTCCGTTTCTTTTGAGATGGCTTTTTTCCTCCTACTATTTCAATAAAGCTATGCTCCTGCAACTAAACATAAAGCAAATATTAAAATTTAATATATAATTAGCATCATAAAAGCAGAATGCCTAATTTCACTAATGGCAACTTGTTAAGAAAAGAGAAAAAGTGTAATGTAGTCTTTAGTTATCTTAAAAAAAGTAGTTTCTTCCAAATATCCAAATATGCAGAAATGTTTCATATATTCTAAAAAGCTATATTGTGTTTGTTTTTGTCTTCTATCTCTAAAGCAAGTTTATTAGATTCATAATTTTATTAGATAAATAATCATTCAAATTAATTACTCGGCATACAGAGTACTGTGTGAGGTGCTAGGAAAGATAAGAAATTTCAATCATATTTGGTCTTTGTGCTCCTAGAACACACTATGTGACAGGAGACAGGGTAGTACATTGGAAAAAGCCCTAACCTTACAAAATCACTGGAGTCCTTAGACTCTGGTGATTCCTCAAAGGTTGTCTAAATCTGACCCCATTATTTAAACATGAGAAAATTCAACACCTTGGAGATGAGGTGATTTACTTAAAATTTACAAGTAGTAACACTTCAGCAAACTGCTGCCAATTCTAAGTTCCCTACCAAATAGAGAACTAACTTCTCAGGTTCGTATTTGAAACTTTTCATAATCTACTTGTAATCTACATTTTCCAAAGATTTCTTATGATTTGGTAAGTAGTTTATTAATGGCATAATGTCATTTTGGAAAGAGATGTCCAATGGAATGCCTCAAAGCTGTATATATCATTGTATCCTGTTTAACAGTTTTATCATTGATTTGGATAAAGATACAGTGAGTGTATCAAATTTTCAGATGATTCAGAACTGAGAAGGTTCATTAAAACTGAGAAGACTTGGAGTGTTATAGGGTTATGAAGAGTTGGACAAACATGAATGACTGAACTACAATAATGTTTATCAGTATATGGGCATAGATCATGAAGTTATTAGTTTGTCATTATTATGATGGAATGAAGAGCCAAAAAAGATCTCAACAGGTATTAACTTAGTTTAAATCTATATTAAATTATATTAGATAGAATCTAATAAAATGAAATTCCAAAGGAATAAATATACATTCTTTTATCTAGATTCAAAAAAATTATTGTCAAGGAATTATGAAACACCAGTTTCTTGGGAAAAGATTTGGGGATTTTAGTGGATTGCAAACTTACTATGTCAGTTGTGTAACATGGTGGTCAAAAGTAATAAATTGAAGTATAGCTTCTGGGAATTCAGGGAAGAGACTAGTATTCTGCTTAGACTATACTCTATCTTAGACAATTATATTCAGTTCTGGGAACACATTTTAGGAAAGATTTTTTAATTGGGGCAACATTTAGAAGAGGGCAAATAGAGCAATCAAACCTATAATATAATAAGATAATATTATATTAAAATACTTTAGTGAGGTATGTGCTGACTGTCTGCAGATACTTAGAAGTCTATCATATGGAAAGTTTGCTTCTGTTTGGTCCCATACAAAATAGTGGAACAATGCAGGGGAATTGCATAGAGGTCAATTTAAGCTTGATGTCAGGAAAAAGCTTGCTAACAATTGGAGCTGTCCAAAGTCCAAAAGGTTCAGGAGGTCATGGGTTTGGGGTTACTGGAAGTCTTCAAGCAAAGCCAGTGAACCTTGGTCAGGTATGATATTTCCAAGTATCGGTTGTCCTATGGAACTGCCTATGTTTTTTCCAACTTTGCAATTCTGCAATTCTATCCTTTATGTATTTTACATTGCAGTGAAATCAAGCCACATGGGCATTTTTTGAAAAAAGTCACATTTTCCTAAATCTCTCAAAAAATGCCATGTTCTTGCATTTCCATCATATTTTATTCGCCCTTTCATGATACATCTTCAGGAAACTTTTGCTAATATCTTCAACTGCAGGTTAAACATCTCAGAATTCTCATAGCCTTTGCTATTGTGACTTTTTTGCATTCTCATATTCTAAGTCATAAGCATTTTTAACCTTCTCTCTACTACACCAAAAGCAGTTTAAGGGTACAAACTGTATTATAGTTATCTTTTCAATAATAACAATTCACATTTATATGTTGTTTAAAGCTTTAGAAAACCTATTCATCCCCATGACTCTGAGGTAGGTAATATAAATATTATTCCCATTTTACAGATGAAGAAGTTGCAAGAAGAGGAAGAAACTCAAATCCTTTTCAGTTTCTTATGTCCCAAGTGACCCTGGGAGTAATCCCTGTCTTTCTTTATCCTTCACAGCCAAGCAGCATACTATCTATTCCTCTTCAAGCTGAATGTAGGCTCCTAGAGGGCAGGGCTATTTCTTTTCTTTCTTTTGTTTTTGTGAATTCAGGGTTTTGCAAAATGCATGACACATACAAGACTCAAAACAATTCAATTTAATAAAATGTACTAAGTATCTATGGTGTAACAAGCACCGTATAAGGAATAAAGGATACAAAGAATGAAATAATTCTTATTTATAAGGAACTAACATTTTTTTGTGGAGTAAGCAATATGCATACAGATAATTAAATGCAAAATAAATAGTGCATATTTATTGCTTGATCAATGTTTGCTGAATTGAATTTTGAATCTTTTTCCTATGTGGCTAAATGTGAATCTGAATGCTGTTTGTAAAAACAGTTGAAAAGAAATAACATAATTTAAGTTAGATACTCCAATTTCTAGTATTTTGGTGAGTTCCCAATGGCTCAATGAGCTAAGATAACAGACTTTTAAATTTCAATCCATAAGTTATTTATGCTTAAAGATATGAAAATTGTTGAATATAAAGGATTCTTGAATGAAAAAATCATCTATATTTTTCTCTTATGCCTAACATCAGACTTGGCTACTTACCTGCATATTTATAGGGAAAAAAAGGATGATTCCCTTTGGAGTTCTACATAGATCTTTCTGTACAGAAAAAATTAATCACTTAATTGAGTGTCTAATTTATGACTATAAAGCAGTACATGGTACACTCTTTGCCTTCAGGGTACTTATAATCTAGCAGGGGAGAGACAATGCATATAGGCATACCCTTTCTAATATGATAAATTGATATAATAGCATTAATTAATATTAATAGATGATAAATTATGTATAATATGATAAATTGATATTGACATGAGTTAAGTAAAACATCTTATAGATTTCAGAAGGTCAAGAAGGATAATGTAATCTTCAATTACATTAAGAAGAACAATGTCTAAAACTATTTGTATTTTGCCCTGGCTAAATCACATCTGGGTGATTATATTCACTTCTGAATAAAACATTTTAGGAAAGACATTAATAAACTTGGGGTACATTGAGCATGATAATGAAAATGGTGAACTAATTACAAGAACAGTAATAATAATATTGACTTTATGTGGTTTTTATGTGAATTGTGGACATCCTCAGATGAGTAGGGAATAAGCAGGTTTTCATAAGCAGTATTCAATAACAGACCATATCTTTGTTATTTCACAATTGATGACAGGATATAGCAAATCCCATTGTCCTTATTACTTGTTGATTATGAAAAAGACTTGATTTAGTAGAGCAAAACATAACCAACACTCTTTAGCTGAGTTGTCTGTCATCTGTTTATCAAAATACTCCAAGATTTCTTGGATGATTTAACAGAAATTACCCTAAATGCAAGATAATTATGAAAATTAGATGAACATAATAATAATAACTTTCATTTGTATTGTGCCTATGATGTGCCAGGCACTATACCAAACACTTTAAAATATTATCTCATTTCATCCTCACATCAACCCTTTGAGGAAGGTGCTGTTATTATTACTATTTTATAGTTGAGGAAACTGGGACAAATATAGCTTAAGTTATTGCTTGATCAATGTTAGTTGAATTAAATTTTGAATCTCCTTCCCATGTGACTAAATGTGAATCTGAATGCTATTTGTAAAAATGGTTGAAAGGGAAGAACATAATTTCAATTTAATACTACAATTTCCGGGATTCTGGTTATTGAGGGTTATCCAAAAAAGCTACTAATAAGTTTCTGAGGCTAGATTTGAACTCAGGTCTTCTTGACTCCAGGACTAATGCTATATCTACTGCACATACAGGGAGATATATTATTATCTAAGATGTTTTTCAATGAGATTCAGCACATAGTCCAATTTGATCTCTATGAAAGGCAAAGTCCTCTCTATAATCTTATTTATAGATGATATTGGGCTAGCTGCATCAAGCCTGGAAAATTACTGAACTTCCTGAAAGATCTATAACCACTTAAAAGACTTGGGCCTGATCATTCACACAGGAACAATGAGGTGGATAAAGAATGGATATTGCTCAGACTATGACATGAATTTGAAGAGAATATTTTTAGTACTTATCCATCTATATGTATGCAATTCTGGGGTAAACAAAACAGATGAACAGTGAATTGGGTTTAGAGATGAAGAAGAAAAGGATAGCAAACCAAATTGCCTTTAGGAAATCGCAAAGTTCCTTTTAAAGATCCCAAGCATCTCATGGAAACAAACAAACAAAAAAAAATCTTTTAAATGTTAATATTCTAAAAATGTTTTAATATGGCAATGAGACATGGGATTATAATGGTTGCCAAAAATTTAAAAATGAATATCACAAAGAGGGAAACAGAGGGGAATATAGTAGGTATGAGGAGAATGCAACATATAAACCATAATAATCATTAAAGTCAAGTCAACAAGAATTTATTAAGTACACACAGCACAAGACACTATTTAAAGCACTGGGAATATGAATAGCTGTCATAAAAACAGTCCCTGCGCCCAAGGAATTTATGGTCTAATTGGGGAAGATAACGCATAAAATAAGCTGAAAGTGGAGATGAAAAGAAAAGAGATGAAGAGATATAGTAGAAAAAGTCTGGAGAATCAAGTGTGCAATTTGGAAAAGAATGAAGATATGAATGAATTGGGCATTCTTTTTTAGAGAAAGGATTGAGGAAGAATCATCCAATCATAAAGAGAGATCATAAGTGGGGGGGGTGAATACTTCCAACAAGTGAAGTCCAGGGTGCAATGACCTTTCAGGATGAAGAGGATTCTGGGGCATTGTAGAGAAAGTTTCTAGAGAATTGTGAGTGTGGCTTGAGAGGAGTAAAGAATATATTCATGGAGGAGCAAAAGATGTTATTAAAATAAATATCACAGGAAAGGGGGATGATCTTATTAAATGGTGACAGTAAGATAGATAGTTGGAGTACTCCCCTGGTAATCTCATAAAATCAGAAGAAACTGAAATCATACAAGTCCCCCAGAATGTTGGATGGACTCCCAATTGAGAACTCATGGGAAGGCATGGATATGAGTCATACAAGATGGTCAAGTTGTGATCTGAATTATTGGAAGGAACTCCTGAATTGGTGAGATCATTGGTACATTTTTGGTTTCCCCTTTTGGTCAATTATTGGTTTTGATATCTAGAAGTTAACAGATTTTATAAATAGGAGGCCTGAGGTTTATCACCACTGAGGGTATCCAGTTTACTCTTATTATTTGTCTTTTATTCTCCAAGAGGACCAAAGACATCATAAGAGTGATGTCCTTACTTTCACGTGAATTGTATTTAAGTGAGGCAGAACTATGCAAAGTCTTCAGCCTCATTCTGTCCTACAGAATCATTAGAATCCAGTGGTACTCTGATGATGATTTGAGATCGAGTGAGTGACCTTGGCCTTTCTAAATTAAGGTCTTCTTTTATACTTTTCCAATATTTTCTCCTCATGAGTCTGGCCCTTCCTTGGCCTTTTTAACTTAAATGTTCTCCGGATCTGCTCACAGGAGGACTTCAGCCCAAGCCCTGATCATGGATGAGGAATGAAGAGATGGGACTCAGGCAGGTGGTCAAGTGGGAGTCTGTTTATTCAAAGAAACCCTCAGCCTTATATACCGTATGTTGTGTAATATAATTACATAACTATAGGATACTGTGCATGTGCAACTTACTTCTGTGGGTAGATGTGTCCTTGCCACATCAGCATAATATGTGCCAACGGCACATCCACATACTCTGTTCCAAGAACAACACAGGTTGTCACAGCCCCTGACTTTTCAGGAAGTTCAAGATGCCCTTAGGGAGATGGGGAGCCAAATCAGACATGTTAGCAGAGTTCCTTACTGGACTAAAGGATCTTATACCTCACCCAGGGGTCCCCACTATCTGTGGCCCTCTATATCTCCTCCTTTTTTGTTTTAATTGATGCAGATATACATAGCAGAAAGCAAATTTCAGCATGGGGAGAATCACACAGGTAAGCAATAATATAACAAGCAATATGAGTAAACAAGATGCTGTAAAAGACTTCCATGAGTCCCAGAAGGAAGGTATAGAAAATAACTGTTGTCTTGTATCTCTCATCTATTGAGCTGCCTCATGTAAGTGTTGTATGTTTGTGGTCAACTGCTGTGACTTATTGATATACAAACCACAAGGAGAATTCACACATACACCTCCTTCAGCAGCCAAGAGATAGTCCAAAGCCAATCTATAGTCCATTTCTTTGTGTGCTAGGAAATCCAATGATTCCTGTAAGTTTTAAAGTCCTGCTGTAATTACTTCTATGATCATGGTAATATTTGTTAAGATGGCCTCATGGGTGCAGTCAAGAAGGGAGTCACCTGGTGTTTCCTGAGCCTTCTTCATTTTAAGTCTCCTTTTTCTCTGATGCTCTCTGATGGACAAGGTGTTTATAGCACGTCAGCATCTATTGAGTTCCTTCTCCATCTGTAGAGACCCAAACAAACCTTCTGCCCCAAGCTATTAGCCTGTCTGGTCCCTTCTATTCACCACTCTCCAGATCTCTCCACATTACCTGGTGATTATCCAAAGATACCAGAGCTGCTTACACTGGACACTGCCTTCCACTGGGTAATGAAATCTGTCTGCTGGAGACAATGCATTCTTATCAAAACCCAAAAATTTAATAGTATATAGAGTTAAGTTTAGGAGTTCTCTGGGGTTACCTGTAGCTCCCCATCTCTTCTGCTTTTGGAGGAGCATCACAATATCCCTGTTCTTCTTTTCTACTATTGCCTGTCCTTGAAGATTGAAGGATATGCCAGTGGTGTGTAAAATTTGATATTGCCCACAAAATCATGTGAAATGTTTGGAAGTATATGCAGGTCCATTATCTGTTTTTATAGCTTGTGGCACATCCATAACTGCAAAGGCTTGTGTAAGGAATTCAGTGACCACCCAGGCTGTCTCCTTTGCTTATTGAATTGCAAAAGTAAAGAAGGTGTGTCGACCTTTTTTAGTCCCTGGATAACTACAATCCTCATTAGCATTTTCTAGTTTTGCTATGGATTTCCAATCATGAGGACTTAAGATTTCATATGCCAAATTCTCTAATAACATTCTAACATAAGGTGATGTACATCCATAGAGGATACAAGCCTTTTTTAGATCTTTGATAACTTCCAGATCAAAAGGAATCTTCTCCTGATTTGGCCTGGAGGCCCACTGGAGTATTCTTCTTTTATTAAGGGGTGTGCTTCCATTCTCAACCCAAAATTATCCCTTCCCTCCTCCTTTGTTGTAAACAGTGCCTCTTGTAATTGGGACATAAAAGGACAAGATGGCAGCACTGGCAGAGCAGATGGTGCCATTGCCCTTTCTGGTTTTCCTTCCCCTGCCCATAGAGGCTCAGGTGGGAAAGGAGGATAAAAAAGTAAAAGGTCAGAAAGAGGGGATATATGAGGAGTGCAGGCTCAGAGGGAGGTGGAGGCAGGTGAGGAACGGGGAAGTGCCATGCCCTTCAAACCTCCCATGCTATCTTCATCTTTGTCTTTGTTCAACATATGGCACTTTTTAAAATTGTCAGCACCATCTTTTTGTTTGTTTTTCTTATCCTCTGAAAGATCTCTTTTCTTGGCAATTGTATTACATTGTGTATGGGGAACGTGTGCTTGGGGATTGAGCCAGAGCCCATGGTGTGATAGTATTCAGTTAGTTGTTCTCCCACTATCTTCCACTTCTTTGGCTCCAATGTCCCTCCTTAGGGAGCCATGTAAACGTGCACTCCACAATATCTAAGAGCTCAGTGATCTGCTTCTGAATTATCAACAAACCTTGTTCTCTTATTAACCTAAGAATTTTTCATACTTCCCTTGAGAGGGAGGCTCCTTTGCTAGTGCTTGTCCCATTTCATCTGGAAAACAAAAGAGACTAAATTAGCCCTTGCTGAATCTTCTCACTGCCCATTTATATTTACCTTGTTCCTGGGTACCAGGAATTCCCCGCCCAAACTTGCACTGTTCATGTCAGCTGAGCTACTGTGTGCCCCACGTTGGGCGCCAATTGTCCAGATCCACTCACAGGAGGACTTCAGTATCAGCTCAAACCCTGATTGTGGATGAGGAATGAACAAGTGGAACTCAGGAGAGTGGTCAAGCAGGAGTCTGTTTATTCAAAGAAAACTTTCAACCTTATATACTATATGCTTAGTAATATATAACTACAGGACACTGCACATGACTACATAAACAACTTGCTTTTGTGTGCAGGAATTTCCTTGTCATGTCAGTATAGTATGTGCCAAGGTGCACATCCACCTACTCTGTCCCAAGTACAACACAGGTTGTCACATCCCCTGACTTCTCAGAAAAGCCGAGACACCCTTAGGGGAGACGGGAGCCAGATCAGACACATCATCAGGGTTCCTTACTGACCTAAAGGATTTTATACCTCATCCAGGGTTCCCCCCATCTGTGGCCCTCTACAAAATGTAATCTTAATTCCCATATAGTTTTGGGGATTATCACTGTAGATGTAAATTAAATACAACACCATGTTTGTATAGGTTTGTGGGTCACAGATGCTGGGGGGAATTCTGTAAATATACTATGACTAAAAGGGAAAAAAAATTATCACATACTTATTGGGCCCTTATTAATCAATTGTTAAGCATTTATTAAGTACCTAATAGGGGCCAGGCATTTTGTTAAGCCTTATGGACACAAAGGAAGGCAAAAATAGTTCCTGCCCTCAAGAAAGTTACATTCAAGTACTTTAAAGAAGTTTTTCTCAATTAACTTGTTTTTTCTTTCTCCTGTTTTCTCCTCCATTGAATGAAAAAGAATAAAGAAAATCCTGTTGTAACAAATTTGTATAGATAAGGAAAACTAATGCCCATATTGCTTATATAGTTTCTGTAGTCTGAATCCATCACCTCTTCATCAGGAGATGTCTAGCATCATTTTCATCATCAGTGCTCTGGAATCATCTTTGGTAACTGTATTGATCAGAGTTCTTAAGTATTTCAAAGATTTTTGCCTTTATAATGTATGAATTGCTCTCCTGATTCTGATTACTTCATTCTGCATGAGTTCTTGCAGAACTCTTCCAGGTTTCTTTGAACCCAGAATAGCATTCCATTAGATTTATATACTATAATTTGTTTAGCCATTTTTAAATTGATGTATATTCCCTAAGTTCATAATGTTTTTCCAATACAATAAGAATTATTAGAAATATTTTTATGCATATGAATACTTTTCTTCTAAAAGTGTCTGATTTAGTAATTTTGGAGTCATAAATCTGAGTTACTTTCCACACTGGCTGCACCAATTCACAGTTCTATCAAATAGTCTATTGATGTGCTTGTTTTCCCACAGCCTCAAAGTGGTTACACTGTAGTGGAACATTCCTAACATATTGCAGGCATACAGAAAAATTCAAGTCATGAAACCTGCCCTTCAGGAGCTTATGTTCCTCTAAAGGATAAAATATGCTGCACATGAAAAAATGAGAAAAGTGTGGGACTGTCCAGAAATTTCCTATTAGCTGAGAAATTGGTGAAGGCTTCCCAGTGATGGAAGGACTAAAACTGGACTTTGAACAGTTGGTTGAATTTGCATAGCAGAAATAGAGACCTTCCATTTCAAATTGGGTGGAAATAACAGCAAAAAAGGAGAATGAACATAGTCTGGTTTCTGTAACAAACAGTGGGAAGATGCAGTTGGTGAAATATAGGATGAATATTTAGAAGATAGGGTGGAATGTGTAGGAGGAGAATGAATATTTAGGAGATAGGGTTGGAAATGTAGATTAAGGCCCTTGTACAGAAGGCCTTGTAACCAAGCTAAAGAGTTTACATTTATTCTAGCAGACAATAAGGAACTATTTGTAAAAATCTTGAGCTAGAGGAGTAATTTCATGGAGGGGTATTTTTGGAAAAATAAACGGCTGGTAGAAGACAGAATGAATTAATATGGGCAGAGATTTGATGCAGAATAACTTGTTATGGCCATTCCAGCAATATGCTTGATGTGAGGTAACTGGGTAAGTCATTTAACTTCTAAGCAGTTCCCTTCTTTGTCTATAAAATGGAATTGGATTAATGATCTTCATTGTTCCATTTAACTGCAGATTTATGATCCTATGTTTATGTGAATAAGCAAAGCAGAAATGGGAACAGTTGACTCCAGATCATCTTGGAGAGAGAAATGACAAGACTTAGATGCAGATTATGAAGAAGAAGAATTGGGTGTTTAGGCTGAAAATGAGGGGGGAAATGGTAAAAGTAACAGAAATGGATTAGTTGAGAAAGGAAGTTGGTTTGGAGAAGAAGGAAGAATGGGATGCAGAAGCTGAATTCAGTTTTTAGGTTTAGAGTTTGCTGTAATAGCAGACCATTAAATCAAAATAAGATATTGTAAAAGCTTTGGATTTGGAAACAGAGGACTTTCATCAGAATCATGGTTCTGTTCCTGTCTTTGTAACTTGAACAAGTAATTTTCTACTTCAGGCATCAGTTTTGTGATCTCTGAAAGAGAAAGGTTGGACCAAGATTCTTTTTAATTCTCAATCCTATGAGAACCCAAATAGATATCTTATAAGCTACTGGAAATATAGCTGTGTAATAAAGATGATAAGGTATGGATTTGAGAATCAATTGCACAGATCAAACCTCAAAGGTAGATTAGTTTTTACCAGGATTGAGTATAGAAATTAATAACTGAGAACCAAAGATGGAGAGTTCAAGGAAATCCATCGTCAGAAGAAAGGAAGAAAAGTTAACCATCAGAAGGAGGTCAGAGAAGTGTGAAAGAAATCCCAAAAGAAAGCTTTCATGGAAAAGGAGAAAGCAAAAAATATTATAGGGAATGATTGTGGGAATGTTTCTAGGGAAAGAGAGGACTGTCAGAATATTTCTCTTTTTGTTTCAACTCAGCCAAAAATAAACAATAGCCCTATACTTTGGGCAGCTAGGTGATGAATTTTTTAGACATAGTAACTCTTGTTACTCTTTTCAGTCTAGATGATTTTTAAAATTCTTCTAGCTCTTATTCTATGATTACTAAATTCTAGAGTGGTCGAGATCTATGTCAGTGGTAGGAGTATTCACCCTGATGAAATTACAGAATCTTAAAACACCTGAAATTAATTTTACTTATAATATGGCAGAACTTTTCAGTTTTTCTTAGTTCAGTAGTCTCCCTACCATTTCTTTTGCATTACATAGCTTCTACATATTTTCTTTAAATATAACTTTTTATTGACAGAACCCATATCTGGGTATTTTTTTTTTTTTACAACATTATCCCTTGCACTCACTTCTGTTCCGACTTTTCCCCTCCCTCCCTTCACCCCTCCCCCAGATGGCAAGCAGCTTGTACATATTTTTAGCTATACTTTTGAAAATTGCTTTTTTCCCTTTCCCTATTTCTCCTCACCTGTATTTCCCAATATAGCTTGGGAATAGTTTGTATATTGAGTATTGATGTTACCTAGCTCAGCGTCTTACTCTCTGGGTTTACAATGACTGGGTTCAATTTTGGAGGCAGCCCAAAAATATCTCTTTTTGGCTTTTATTTCTACTACCAAGAGTTTTCTCTGGGAAAATCTCCAAATATAGCTTGTGTCTAGGTTTCCACAAACATGAATAAAAGGGGCTCTGCATCCCATATAAGCATTTAAGGTAACATTACAAATTCCACATAAAGAACCCTGAAGAAAATATACAAAATACAAAAGACTCATAGGATCCTATATGATATTCCATAAATGATCAATATAATTCTTTTGCCTCTCCATTGAGCCCCACTTTCTCCCAATTTTTACAGTGACATAGTACCATCCCATGGTTTGAACTTCTCTATGAAGGAAAACAAATGTGGTTACTAGACAAGCAGCACACCAACATTCCATTGGGTAAAAAGTCTTGACTTCTATTCTCACCTTAGAGATTCAGATAGACATCCTGACTTGAGGTATTACCTTGAGAACATATACTCCTCTGCAATTGAATTTAATTTGGTGTTGCTATAAGGACAATTGCTTCCTCATAAGACCTGCATTATCCAAATAACTCAATAATAACTCAGAGGACAAAAGGAAAAAGTTATTGAATTGGATATATCCTTTGACCCAGTGATATCACTATTAAATCTAAAGAAATAAAAGAAAGAAGAAAAGAACCCACATGAAGACAAAAATTATAGCAACTTTTTTTTTTATAGTGGCAAAGAAATGAAACTAATGGGATGCTCAAAAATTGGGGAATGAATGAGCAATAGTATATGAATGTAATGGAATACTATTTTACTCCAAGAAATGACAAAATAAACTGTTTCAGAGAAACCATAGAAGAAACAAACCTGTAAGAACAGAAGCAAAGTAAAGTGGGTAAAACCGGGGCAATAATTCATATAATAGAAACATTATGAAGATAATTCTGAGCAATGCAATGACCAAAAACCTCACAATTAATGCTAGCCTTCCCCTAAAATAGGAGAGCTGATGGATTTAGGAGGCAGAATGAGACAGTTTTTTTGGACATGACCAATGGAGGAACTATGTATATATATGTGTGTGTGTGTGTGTATTTAAACTTATATATAATAATAAAAAATAGCAGAAGTCAAATTGCAGATCTTTTACTTTACTATGTCATGGCTTTGGTCTCTTGCTGCTGCTCTGGCTTCAGAGGCCACATTTTTATATTCTCTTATTTTACCAACACAACTACCACATGTTTGAAAGGTTTTACAGAACATCTCCAAAGCATGGGGCCCTGAATGCTTCCCGTGGAGTGGGTGAGATCACCATCTCTTCCCTTACCTAGATCCTCTCCCCTCCCTATAGATCTACTCCTACCTCTGCCCTGCTATGCCCTCATTCTTCATTCTTTCAAAAGATGGAAAAAGGACCAACATTGAGCATGGTTGGCTCTCCGTTTTATGTATCAGCACAAAAGAATAGCTCCTTATTTCAGGGAACATGAATGAAACCTGTCTCCCTCTCCCCCCAAAAAGTGCCAAGAGGTTTATCTATACTCTGCACAAGAATATATAATCCAAGATCCAAACAAAGCCTTTGAACTTTGTAAACTCATCAAGTTTATTATAGGGAACACCCTTGATGAAGCTGTCAGACTCAGTTCTGTCCTAAAATACAAACTAGAAGGATGTAGTTGTCATCTGTTATGCAATAATAATATAAGAACAATGGTAAGATAATGTAATTATGACATAATACTGCTACATTACAATAATAATAAAGGAATAAAAATTGATATCCAATTTCTATTTAGATGTGTAGCATAATACTCTTTTCATAGCTTTCAATAAATTCCTTAGAATGAATGATTTTTAGTCATATTAGTGGTGTGTGGGATGAGAGGAACCCCAAAGATTTCATTCTCCTCTTCCAGGTAAGGAATTCTAGAAATAAGATGACTACTCAGAATTCTGAGTGTTTATGTTAATATTTGAAGTATGTTTTTTGCTCAGGTATAATGGACTGCTCAGGGTGAATCTCAGTTCAATGATTATTTCTCCTCTATCCCCAAACCTACAACCTATGCATCTAAAGAGACTCCAAAGAGGGAGGTCTGAGTTTAGAATCATAGAATATAAGATTAAAGAGTCTGGAGAGATTACCAGAGAAGAACCTATGGTAATAATAATCTGATTGCTGCAGCATACAATGTAGAAATGGGAGATTTCGACTCAGGACAAGTACCTTTCCATTGTAATCAGAATGAAACAAAAAAATTGGTCAACAGATCTTTCTTTCTTAGGATTCTGAGAGAACTATAACAAAAATTAGGCCTTGAGACTTCAGGGAAATTCATTTTTTCAGAAAATAAAACAACCTATAACAATGGTATTATGGCTATTTTAGTTTGGGGGAGCAAAAGTATTCTCCAAAATTAGATTCTTCCCAAGAGATTCTTTTTAGCTTGCTCTTCAATGTGCACCTCTCCCCCTCAATCCCCCTGAAGAAAGATTGGATGGATAGCAAGATACCTGTCTTTATTTGTGTGTTTTGAAATTTCATATCTTTGAGGCATTTTTAGCTGGCACCAAAGTATGGTAAGAAAGAAGCTTGCTAACTGCTCATTCTGTTCTCTCTCCCACTCTGGATTGATTCATACAAATTGGGACAGCTTGCAGAAGAGGTTTCATTTATTTCAGACAGGTCATGGGTTGTAGAAACATATAGGGTGTTAATTGAAAATATCAGGCTGTAAGCCCTCTCCTCCTTAATTTCCCAGGCTAAAAGCTTGCTGAGTTTTTCTCTTTTGTCACATAATGCATGTCTAGTGTTTTTTAAATTAACTTGAGGTTGCTGAGTGCTTGAGGCAGGACATTGAAACCTGTCTTAAGCCAAATTATTATAAAGCTTTTGATTGTGTGAAGATTTTTTCCCCTCCTACTACATCTTTTATCTCGATTATTTAGGATGAAAAGATGTATTCAGGTTCAGTCCCTCCTCCTAAAAATCTGTTTGGGCAGTGGTGTGGGGATGGGAGATAGTTAATAGAAGGCCATGAGACTCCCATAGAAATCTCAAGCTGTATTTTTTTTTTTTGGAGAAACATAGAGAACTGCAATTTTCCATATTGTAGAATTATGAGCTGTGTTTCTGCATTCCCACCAAAAAAAAGGAAAAAAAGTCAAAGTAAATTTTGTGTTAAACTTTCAGGGTGTTATAAATCATATTGACCACAAAATTATAATGTGTGCAAGGGTCTTCAACTCATTTCAACTCAATAAACATTTATGGTACCTACTATGTGTCAGGCACTCTCTGATTAGGGCTGGAAATGCAAACAAACAAACAAAAAATAAATCAGTTTCATTCCTTGGGGAGCTTATATTCTTCACACAGAGAATAAATATATATAAAAATAAAAATATAAATATAAAACAATTTGAAAAGAGGAGTGCTGATATTTGGGGGTGGAGAGTGAAGGCACCTGAGCTGTGCTTTCAGGGAATGTAGGGATTTTATGAGAGACACATGAACATTCCAGATTTGGAGACTTTTAATGCAAAGACACAGAGATGATGTCATCCAAGGAGAATCCCAGGCTAGTTTGAGTAGAACAGGTGGGAGTAATATAGAATAAAAATGGAAAGGTAGATCAGTGTGGAACTGTAAAGGTTTTTAAATCCCAGGCTGCTGGTGATATACTTTATCCAAGAGGCAATAGAAAGTCACAAACAGTTTCAAGAGTAGAGGATATTAAGGATTATCTAGGAAATGAGAATATTTAGGGTAGCCTAAGACATATTCAGTTAGAATACTGTGAATGTTTTATTGTTTTTTTTGGTTTTTGAAAGGCATTGTTGAGGGTTTGTTATATAATTTCTTATAGTAAATTGTCTTTGTATCTATGTTTTTCCCTATCATTTTTGTCTCTCTGTCTCTTTCTATCTCTGTCTCTTCTTCCCTCCCTCCCTTTTTCTCCTTCCTTAACAATTTGCGAATAATCATGTAGTCTCATCTTCTCCCTAGCTAGTTTTTACCCTGCCACATATTTATCCCTTTGAAATTAACATTGCCTCTGGAAAGAGTACATCAGTAGACTCCTTTATTATTCCATTCACCATCTTTATGTCTTCCTAAACCTATGTCTCTTCCCTGACTACTACTCTCTTAAAGATATTACCTTTTCCTTAGACTGTAAGGTCCTTGAGGGCAGGGACTCTTGGATTTGTGAATACTAATGTGCCTTCTTGCCTCCTTCCTGCTTTCTTTTAGAAAATACAATAATTATTACAAGCATAAGTTTCTTTATATTTTTTCGGAATGTACATTACTGAAAATACCAGTTATTCATTAAAATTTAGAAAGAAAAGCATTAACTCATAATCCTTTTAGAATTCATATTTCAATTAACCAAGGCTCTTGAAAGAAAAGCTTTTTTTTTTCATTCCAACTTGAATTATCTGAATCAGGCAATGATAGAACTGAAAATTATTTACGCAGGGAATCCTGGCAGGACACTATAACATATCACACCTGCTGATAGACCTACCTGGGAGGTTCAGAAACTATTCCCTGCATTTCCTTCCCTCCCTTATATATCCTACTTGTCTTACTTGTTTCTGCTTAATACCAGATGATCTCTCAAATCATTCCTGCTTGAATTTTCAATGAATCTAATTATAGGATTTAGAGCTGAAAGGTAACTTGGTGATCTTCTAGGTCAGTCATTTTTCTGATAATGAAACAGAGTACCAGATAAATACAGTGACTTGTCCTTTGTTACATAGGTGAGAAATAGACAAGTTGGGATTGAAAACTGTCCTTTGTCTTCAAAATCACTTCATTTTCCCTTCCACCAAGCTGCATCTTCTATTCTCCAGAAGTTGAACTAGTTTCTTTTCTCTTTCCTTAATTAGTGCTCTCTACCTAATAAGTGGCCGGGACTTATTAGTAATAAGAGAAGGTAGTTGTAAATATATCCTGAGATCCTCACCTTTCCTCATCTTCCTCTGCTTCCCCAGAACTCTGACCTTGTCGCTTTAACCTGTGTGGGACAGTAGTGACCACAAGAACAACCAAAGACTCTCCAGGTAAGAAAAAGCAAAAAGGGATTTATTATGATCTCACAAGAAAGGGCAACTCCTAAGAAACAAGGTGTCAGCAGAGTTGCACAAAGCACAAATTGCAAACACAGGATTATATAGATCCTGACCCGAATCCTCCATCCCCGCTTCTGATCTTTTCTCCCATTGGCTGGAGAGTTCTAATTTACCCACAGACTAGATTTGGACCCCAGAAGGTACTTTACCTGTATTAGGTACTTAAATGTTAATGAAAAGAGGGGAGAGACTGGAGGGAAATATTTATCTAAGATACCTTCAGCTTTTAGCTTCTTATTACAAAGTCTCCAGTCTCAATTAGGGCTTAGGTTGAAGCCATATCCTTTTGAGAGGTCTTCATTCAGTTTACCTACACAAACCCAACTTCTTAACAATTAGAGCTGCCATAGAGTAGAATGAGCTGTGTAGGGAAATAATAAATGGGTTCCCCTTCTCTTGAAATCTTCAAGCAGAAGCCTGGATGACCCACTGTTGGCAGTGCTGTAGAAAGGATTCATATTTAGGGATGAGGTGGTGAACAACATGCCATGAATGTGGGGCATCCCTATTTCTCACTTCTGAACATTCCTTTTTATCCTTTCATACACATACACATGGCATCTTAGAAACAATGGTCATGGCTTCAGGAAGATCAGAGTTAAATCCAGTCTCAGACACTTGCTAACTATGTGACCTTGGGCAAGGCAATTAACTTCTGTCTGTCTTGGTTTCCTCAACTGCAAAATGGGGATAACAGTTTTATTGCGAGGAAATGAGATACTATTTGTAAAGCACATATTGCAGTACTTGACATACAGTAAGAACTTAATAAATACTTGTTTTCTTCCTTCCTTCCTTCCAGTACTCCTTCTATCCTACTGAAACTCCCCCATCAAAAAACCTTACTTTTTAGAGTCATCACATATTTCCCCTCCCATCATCACCCCTTTCCTGGTACTCTCTATTATGGTCCAACTGTTTAAAAAATTGCCTTAGGTTTCCCTAACTGTATTATTTCCACTGGTTACTTCACAGAATTATATTTCACCTAAGCAATCCTCTGATATCCTTCCAGGCTCATTTGAAATCTAATATTAATTCTCTTCTTTTGGGGTCAGAAACCCCTGGAGCGATGCTCACTTCTATTGTTAGAGTGTATTATGAAACAGCTTGAATTTGCTTCCCAGCTTTAGGCTTGGAAGACTGTCCTTATCTGCTTGACTTTATCTAATCACTGGTAGCAGCTAATGAGGGCCTTGGGTCCAAGGCTTCTTTTGCCTTTTTAATACAGCAACATATAGCCCTCTATCTGGTATTTAAAGACCTTCACCACCTGCCTCCTTTTGAGTCTTATACTTGACCCTCTTTTCCATTCTATAATCCAGCTACCCTGGTCTATTTGCTGCTCTTCATATGTAGCATTCGTTCTTCCTACTTTGTGCATTTGTCTTATTTGCAGTCTATAGCTACAATTGGTTTAGCCCTGTTTTTCTCTTTTGAGCCCCATATTTTGTTAATGATTTCACATATTCTCAAGTATGTCTTTTTATGATTGTTTAGTTTCATATTTGGGTACCAAGACCTTTGTCTATCAATTATCCATCCTTACACATACTGAACCACCATAAGGCAATGCTGAGGGATATGAAAACAATATGGGAGAAGCTTTAATAATTTGCTTCACACAAAGCAACAATCTTAGACAGTATGTGATATGTTGGCCATTTATCTTAAGCTCTTCACCTTTTTTAACTGAAGGTTTAATAGTTGTAGGCTCAGACAGCCTAAAAAGTTGGTTAATTAGGATTAGATTCTATATCAACATTTTAAGTAGCTACTATCAGATGAAGAATTGATATAATCTTGAGTTATATGGTAGTTTTGGTCAAATGGCTAGGTCTTTCATAGGTATGACTAGTGAATTATTAGATCATTTAATGTATAATGTGATCAATTATGCCTTCTATATAGAATAAATATCCATTTAAATGACATCATGAATTCATTCCTTCTAACATTTATTGGAATTACATGCAAGGTATATTAGGTACTACAAAAAACTTCTTAACTATGAAGAATGGGAAATATCCTCAGGCCAGTTGCTTAGAATGTTCCAACCTTTATTTTATAAACAAAAGTTTATATAGAAATAAAATATATATATATACATAAAATTCATATAATATATATATATATATACATATATGACAAGACTTTAAAGAAATATGAACTCCTTGGAAAAGTTATATATCTTGCTGTATTTCAGCTCTTAATCCTTGCTTCTTTTGACTTGGATACTCCTTTTTACATTAAGGAAAAAGCTTGAACTTTTATTCCAAGTCTGCTTTTTTCCTAGCTCTCTGGTATATCCTTGCTTTTGCCTTCTCCCACTTCAGCTTTGCTTAGGCTGCTTTAGGCCCTCAGGGTAGCATCAAAACTAACTATTCATTTACAATTTCAGAGAAAAGCTTTACTTGCTTTTATAACCTCTCATATCTCTCTAAGTGCTTGACTCCTTTTCCTATGTTTCCTTTGGCTTAGAGAAAACCTGAGGAAACTGCCTAGATTTTAATAAAGTTTTAGATAAAGTAAGTAGCTCATGCTATTTTCCTATAGACGATGGAAAAATATAGATTAGATGCTGAATTTGGAACTGGTAGCATGGAGGGATTCAAAAGAATAGTTGCTGATGATGTATGTGGGTGGGGGTTGATTGATTAAATCAATCAAGTCACCCCACCTTTCTTTAAACTAAGTGATCTACTTTTATACCTTAACCAAGTGAGAATACATCTCAAGCAGCAATCATAGGCTTTAGAATGAATTCAAAAAAGTCCTTAATCAACTGGAGTCACATTGAGCCCATTTTCATATTGGTAAAGGAAGTGCAATCATGCCATGTGAGGCCTGCATAAAACCAGAGAGCCAGTTTAGAACCTAAGAGAATCAAGTTATTGGAGATAACTTCCTGAGAAGGAATCAATTAGGGAGTAAGGAAGAGAGGAAAGAAACAGTACTCTGGGACTTGCTCTTCCTCTCAGTCTCCTCCTCCTGACTAGAGGATAATATTATGAATTTTGGAACTCTAGAGAATTTGGATTTTACTATTGGCATACTAGTTCTAGCAGAATCCTAGCATAGCTAGCATACTGACAGCCAATGACAGACTGGCTATAGTTTCAAGACTCTCTAAAGAACCCAACAGAAAAGCTTATATACACCTTGCTTAAGCTAAAAATTTTGAGGATTCCTGAGAAAAGATTTCCAGAACTGTGAATTATCTCTTTCCTAGACTTTTAGGACACTGATTCATACCAATTGCATCAAATGCACTACCATAATAAATACTCCATTTGAAAAATGATAGTTTGGCTGATTAATTGAATTTAATTGTGGTTTCCGCCTTTCCTAATATGCCCAATTGTTACACTTTACTTTTTTGAAATCTGTATTACTCTATATAGTTTGTAAGATCCTTACTTCTAATTGGTAGAAGAAACACAAATATTACCTATGGTTCTCTAGTTGTTTGCCCAAGAATTTTTTTTCCTATTCTCTTTTTTTTTTTTAAATTTTTATTTAATAATTACTTTATATTGACACTCGTTTCTGTTCCGATTTTTTTTCCCTCCCTCCCTCCCTCCGCCCCCTCCCCTAGATGGCAAGCAGTCCTTTATATGTTGGATATGTTGCAGTATATCCTAGATACAATATATGTTTGCAGAACTGAACAGTTCTCTTGTTGCATAGGGAGAATTGGATTCAGAAGGTATAAATAACCCGGAAAGAAAAACAAAAATGCAGATAGTTCACATTCGTTTCCCAGTGTTCTTTCTTTGGGTGTAGCTGCTTTTGTCTGTCATTTATCAATTGAAACTCAGGTCTCTTTGTCAAAGAAATCCACTTCCATCAAAATATGTCCTCATACAATATCGTTGTCGAAGTGTATAATGATCTCCTGGTTCTGCTTATTTCACTTAGCATCAGTTCATGTAAGTCTCGCCAGTCCTCTCTGTATTCATCCTGTTGGTCATTTCTTACAGAACAATAATATTCCATAATGTTCATATACCACAATTTACCCAGCCATTCTCCAATTGATGGGCATCCATTCATTTTCCAGTTTCTAGCCACTACAAACAGGGCTGCCACAAACATTTTGGCACATACAGGTCCCTTTCCCTTCTTTGTATTTCTTTGGGATATAAATCCAATAGAAACACTGCTGGATCAAAGGGTATGCACAATTTGATAATTTTTGGGGCATAATTCCAGATTGCTCTCCAGAATGGTTGGATTCGTTCACAACTCCACCAACAATGCATTAGTGTCCCAGTTTTCCCGCATCCCCTCCAACATTCATCATTATTTTTTCCTGTCATCTTAGCCAATCTGACAGGTGTGTAGTGGTATCTCAGAGTTGTCTTAATTTGCATTTCTCTGATCAATAATGATTTGGAATACTCTTTCATATGAGTGGTAATAGTTTCAATTTCATCCTCTGAAAATTGTCTGTTCATATCCTTTGACCATTTATCAATTGGAGAATGGCTTGATTTCTTATAAATTTGGGTCAGTTCTCTATATATTTTGGAAATGAGGCCTTTATCAGAACCTTTAACTGTGAAGATGTTTTCCCAGTTTGTTGCTTCCCTTCTAATCTTGTTTGCATTAGTTTTATTTGTACAAAGGCTTTTTAATTTGATGTAATCAAAATTTTCTATTTTGTGATCAGTAATGGTCTCTAGTTCATCTTTGGTCACAAATTTCTTCCTCCTCCACAAGTCTGAGAGATAAACTATCCTATGTTCCTCTAATTTATTTATAATCTCGTTCTTTATGCCTAGGTCATAGACCCATTTTGATCTTATCTTGGTATATGGTGTTAAGTGTGGGTCCATGCCTAATTTCTGCCATACTAATTTCCAATTATCCCAGCAGTTTTTATCAAATAATGAATTCTTTTCCCAGAAGTTAGGTTTGCCCAAGAATTTTATGGAACCAGAATGGTAACATAAAAGGCAGTGATTTAGAATGGTGATACAGAAGGAGGATATAGAATAAACAAGATTCAAAAGTATAGAGGTATGGATTTTCATACTTTTTCCTCAAAACTAGAAGGACTTGTGACATCTTTAAAATAGCATCTAAACTAAACAAATGTGTGTTAGACTCTTGGGCCATCAGAAGTAAGTAACACATTCTTTTTACTAATTGGAATTCTCAAAGTAGAGGGATGATGTGGGATCCCATTGTATATTTCATTAGTCATATCCACTGTCCTATTGTTCAGTGTTATGAAGGTCAATTCAACACCTGAAATAAACCTGTCATACAAAGCAGCAGAACTGAGCTCAAACTTTTGCCAATTCTTTAATGACAGGAAAATTCTTGTAATTTAAAATGGTTAAGACATTTTTATGAACAATGATGAAAAGTGTGGCTTTTGAAGCAACAGTGACACATCTGTTACCTTTTTATTTATCATAATCATTATGTAAGAGATTTCTCAAGGGTCACTTTGAAGTGTAGAGACAGCACTGACAAACCCTAAAGAAAAATGACTAACCTTTTAGATTCTGAGAAATTACAAAATACAGTCTTTACCAAAAGAAACTGCCCATTGTCAGGTCAAAGGGCAGGGACATGTATTTATTGAGGAATGTATTGAGAATGAGATGCAACATGGTGGATATGAGATAATATACACAAATTTCTTTCCAAACTTTACAATCTATTAACTGTTAATGTCATATATGCAAGGTACTTTTGAATAGGATTTCTAGGTTTGTCAGTATTATACCAAGATAAGATGGAAATAGGTTCATGATTTAGATGTAAAAGCTGATTCTATAAGCAAATTAGGAAAGCAAAAGATAGTTTACTGGAAGGAATTTTAAGGGTTATTTAGTCCAAGCCCTTCATTTTATACATAGGAAAAAGGAGGCCAAAAGAAATTGTGATTATCCCAAAATCACTCAAAAGTCATAAGAATATATGAAATCCCTAAGGTGGAATTTAGGGAAATATTTGAAACACATCAGTAGGTTTTAATTTATTTAATAAAGTAAAGGCCATTATTTTAAGTAATGTGCTTTTGCTAATTGATAATCCATGTAAGAAGATTAAAATTTATTATAATTTTTATGGTCATGGCATTTCTCAACTCTACCTCAGGCCTGAATTCCCAGATCTTGCAAGTCCTTTTTGGTAAGTAGGAAGTTCAAAGATGGTTCAACTTTAACACTGGATTTATTCTAAAGTTCTTTCCACAAAGCAGAATTAGAAGAGTTTCATTTAGATTTTTCTGAAACATTGCATTGCATAAGTGATCATATCTGACACATCCCTATGGAAGCCAAGAAATATAGTGCAATGTTTGGGCTAGTTTTCTGGAGGACCTTGGGGCTATCCTTGATCTTAGTGCAAGAGTGCTGGAGGCAGGAGAATCACCAGGAGGATGGTCAAAAATGGAATGTCCCATTTCCAATGATCTCAGCCCTTAAATACCTCGGTATGGTTACATCATTACAGCATAGTGATTATGAGTGAACTAGAGAACCAATACATCACCATGCTAAGTACTAAGTATATGTATACTAAAGAACCATCATCTCATCAATTCCACTGAGTTAACACCTTGTTGTAAGTATCCTTGTTTTGAATATACTTCTCCTAAGTTGCAGCCCTCTACAATTTATCTGTCAAATCTTTGGAGAAAGGAGGAATTTATGAATAAACAAGAAACAGAATATTATGAAATGCAGAATGGATAAATTTGATTTCATTAAATTAAAAAAGTTTTGCAGAAACAAAATCAATGCAGCCAAGATTAGAAGGGAATCAAAAAACTGAGAAACAATTTTCACAGCCAGTGTTTCTGATAAAAGCCTCATTTCTAAAATATTTAGAGAATGGAGTCAAATTTATAAGAATACAAGTTATTTCCAATTGATAAATGGTCAAAGAAAATGAACATATAACTTCCAGATGAAGAAATTAAAGCTATCCAAAGCTATTTGAAAAAATGCTCTAAATTACTATTGATTAGAGAAATGCGAATTAAAATAACTGTGAGGTATTATCTCATACCTATCAAATTGGCTAACATGACAAGAAAAGATGATTAATGTTGGAGGGAATGTGAGAAAACTGAGACACTAATGAATTGTTATTGGTGGGGTTGTAAACTGATCCAGGAATCTGGAGAGCAATTTGGAATTATGCCCAAAAGGTTATAAAACTGTGCATACCCTTTGATCCAGCAGTGATACTACTGGGTCTGTATCCAAAAGAAATCATAAAAGAAGGAAAAGAATTCCCATATGCAAAAATGTGTGTAGCTGCTCCTTTTATGATGGCAAGGAATTGGAAATTGAGGGGATGCCTGTCAATTGGAGAATGACTGAATAACTTATGGCATATGAATATAATAGAATACTATTGATCTAAAAGAAATGAGGAGCAGGTTGAATTCAAAAAAGCCTGGAAAGACTTACATGAACTGATACTGAATAAAGTGAGTAGAAGCAGAAGAATATTGTAAACAATAACAGTAAAATTGAGTGATTTGATCAGCTATGATAGACTTAACTCTTCTCAGAAATTCAGTGATCTATGACAATTCTAATATACTTTGGATGAATTATATCATCTGCACCCAGAAAAAGAACCATGGAGACTAAATATGCACTGAAGCATACTATTTTCATCTTTTTTGGCCCGGGGGGGGGGGCGTGGAAGTGGGGATTGTTTTGTTTCTTTCTCTTTTTTTTTTTTTTTTTTGGTACTGGTTTTTCTTTCTCAATGTGACTCATTTGGAAATATGACAAAAATGATTATACATGATTGCTTGCTATCTTGCAGCGGGGGAGGCAAATGAGGAAGGGAGAAAAAAATTTGAACTGAAACTCTTATAAAAATGAATGTTGGAAACTATCTTTACGCATAATTGGAAAAATAAAATATTATTAAAATTTTTAAAAGTTCTATGAATTGAGATTGCCATTCTCTGCTATTACAAATAGGATTGCTAGGGAAAAATGTTCCATGATTTCACCTGACTCATTCCTTCACAGTTGAAGTATAAAGCAAACTTTCAATTAGAGGAGAGTTCATGGATAACTCTGAAACTTAATTCCAGTCATTTCTTCAACTTCCATAAAACCTGCTAAGAAATACCATGAGTGAATGAAAAAAAAAATTATTGAGTGCTTGATTATACCAATATCCTAGGGTAGCTAAGTGGCACAGGGGATAAAGCACTGGGCCTGGAGGCTGGAAGGCTCCTTTTTCTGGGTTCAAATGTAGCCCCAGGTTCTTACTAACTAGTTCCCTGGGCAAGTCACTTAATCTTATTTTCTTCAGTTTCCTTTTTTTAAAAAAATGAACTGGAAAAGGAAACACCAAACACTCTAATATCTTTTCCAAGAAAATCCTAAATGGGATCATGAGTAGATGGATATAACTGAAACCACTGAACAAAAACACCACATGCTAAGCACTATATACTAGGTACTTGGTATACAAATGGCTACCAATACTTGCTGATTTGAACTTTGTTCTTTTTCTCTTTTACTCATCACTTTTTCTCAAAGAACTAAGTGGACAGTTAACTGGCTATAAACAAGGCAGCAGGAAGAGAGCAAAGAGAGTGAATACAAAAACATGACAGAATTTAACTGAAATTTCCAAATATATTAGACTTTGCTCTCATAGTGAACTTGGTTTCTTATCTATTGGGTGTTGAACTAGTAATAATAAAAGTAACAGTTGGTAGTTCTTTTTTTTTCTTTAAAAAATAGGTTTTTATTTATCAAAATACATGCAAAAGTAATTTTCAACATTCACCCTTGTAAAAACTTGTGTTCCAATTTTTTCCTCCCTTCTTCTGCACTGATATTTAAGAAATGGATTAAGAGCAAACTTCTTTTCTTTTGAGAAGTAGGGCAAAGAACAATTGATTTCAAAATAGAGGACTTGGATTCAAATCTTGTCACTGCTTATTACTATCTGGGGTAATGATGGGCAAGTCACAATCATTCTGTTCCTCAGGTCCCTTGTCTGTAAAATGAGGAAGTTGTACCAGGTGACCATGATCCAAGAGCACTGGGTTTAAAGTCAGAATATGGGTTCAAATTCTGATTCAGCCAATTTTTAGCATTATCTCACCTCCCCGAGACTTAGTTTCCTCACTTGTAAAATTAAGAGGATTTAGTTAAATTACCTGTAAGGCTGCACAATTTATTGAGTTATAAACCTGATAAACTTTCTTTATTAATTAACTTCTCTTATATTAATTGCCTTTAAACTGAGTTCTACTTTTTAACAAATTAGTGAAATCAAGTGTTAAACTTAATAAATGCTTATTAAAATAAATTTATATAAGAAGATTAAATTTTCAGGGTGGATCTGAGATCTGAGGATTCTTATTTATTGAGCATCTACTACTTATATGCAAAGAACTAGGTATACTTTTATAATACTTTGATGAATTGGTTACAGACATGTGCAGCTTTAAGTTTTTTACATATTATTGTTCATATTAATATTGTATGCTGAATCGTTCTGTGCTCTAAAAGTAAATCATTGAATATAAGTGATACCTTAAAATTAATATTGATTTAGAAAGCATTAAAGTTCTACCCTGGTAGAGCTGTTTACTAGAATAAGAACCATCCAAGCTCAGATCCACTCTAAAAATTCAAATTCTTATATAAATTCATTCCAAAAAAGCATTCATGAAACATTTAATCACAATATCACATGAATTTTCTTTTAATTGTTTTTTAGAATTCATGTTACTTTTTCTTAGGTTTTCCAAAGAACTTTGCAGATATTATCTTGTTTCAGCATTGTAACAACCTTGAAAGGCCAATCATTATTATCTCTAATTTAAAGATAAGGAAATTGAGGCAGACTAAAGTTAAATGACCTGCCTAACATCACACAACATAAATGTATGAGGCTGGATTTGAATTCATCTTCCTGATTCCAATTCCAATTCTCCATCCACAATCCCATCTACCTGCTTTTCTCTCATATATCTTCATAGAAGTTACCTTAAACTATCTCTTTGATTCCAATTGTTCTATTGAAATACTCCAAAGAGGAATAAAATATATGATCCACTACATTGTTTTTCAGTTCCATTAAGCTATCATTTGGCCTCACAATTTGTTAAAATTCCCTTTATTTTTCCTTTGAGTACTATGAACTTGAGGGGTGGCTAGGAGGTATAATGAAGAGTTGTAGAGCCAGGAGGACTCATCTTCCTGAGTTCTAATCTGGCTTTGCTAGTTGTATGACCCTAGACAAGTAACTTACTCCTACTTGCCTCAGTTTCCTCATCTGTAAAATGAGCTGAAGAAAGAATTGACAAAACACTCTAGTATCTTTGCCAAGAAAATCCAAATGAGGTCATGAAGAGTTGGACATGACTAATAAAATAACTAAACTACTACTATGAATTTGTTGATGTGTGAAACAAGCTTCCCCCATAGGAGGCTCACCATGAAGAATGACTATACCTGAAACTGCCCAAAGCAGGGATGAAAAATATAGGAAAAGAAGATTGCTTATTTATATTTTGTGCTGTTGGAGACTCATTCGATCTCTCTGTCCCATGAATAGGACTATTAAAATTCAACCGATTTTTGTTGATTCTTAATGTGCGTTTAGTTTACACCATAGCGTTGGCCCTAATACACCATTATGCTCTATGCTGTGAATGCTTATTAATAATAGCACACACTTGGTAATGTTCATGATGATACAGAATAAGTTGAAGTGTCTTTACATTATTCTTAATATAATAATGGTTCCTCGGGTTGCATACAGCTGTGAATACATATTAACAGCAGGAGCCCACTGTGAATTATGAATTTGTAATATGAAATCTTCAGAAAAAGTACTTACAGTGTATGTAAAGCAGTGGCTTTTTAAATCTCAATACTTTTGCTGGTTTAAATTGCCTGTAGTAATAGTTTTTAAAAGAAAATATTACAGAGGTAATAGGTAAACAGAATGAGTTTCAGAATGATTGCCATGAGATCTTATTTTAAAGTTATTAAGTCATAAGACCACAAGAGAAATTGAAAAAAATAACTTTTTTTCTACTTGTATAATGTGAACTCAGTTCAAATGGAGTGAGATTAAAAGTGAACTTGATGTTTATGCTATTCTAACATTCACCACATTTTTTATCTTTTATACTTCTTGACTGAGTGAGCTCAAGATTCATAGATTTCTTTATTATTCTATCAAAGTATAATGTTGCTGGAACTAAGTTGTGCCTTCAAAGGGTTTTGCAAACATGGATTTTGAATTTTAAAACAGTCTTTTAAAAAAATTTCTTCAGAAAATCAAATTTAGCCATTGGTATTACATACACAACTATATACAGCCATCAGGAGAATTTCCTTGTTGCCTTGGAGAAGAAATGTAATGGGTATGTTGATCAATCAGTATGTGTTAAGTAACTCCTGCTCAATACCTGACATCATGAGGTCCCCTAAAAAGCTAAATATCATCTTTGCCCAAAACATAGCTGAGTCAGTTTTTGTTTGCTTGTTTTTTTTTGGTGTGTTTTGTTTTTTAGTTTGAACCTGTGAGAGGATTCTTGGTAAGGTAACTCACTTCACCAAAGCACTCACTTCAACATTTCTAAATTATATTCCTACTGAATTACCAGGAGGTTCTTCAGGGGAAAGTGAGAGGTCCATGGTCACACAACTAGGATGTGTCAGATGGAGGACTTGAATACAGGCCTTCTACACTCTAGGTTAATTCTCTATCTGCTATTTGCCTTTTATTAGGATAATACAGACCAAATAGAGGACAAAATTATGTGACTATAACATTTAACATGTAGACAATGGATAAATTATTTTGTAGACCATTGTATTTTTGGGTATTGCTCGTGAATTCACAGGAAACCAAAATGCGTGTATGTATGTATGTATGTATATATATGTGTGTGTGTGTGTGTGTGTGTGTGTGTGTGTGTGTGTGTGTTATTCAGTCATTTCAATCACATCTGACTCTTCATGATGCCATTTGGGATTTTCTTGGCAAATATGCTGGAATGAGCTGTCATTTTCTTCTCCAGCTTATTTTACATAAAAGGAACTAAAGCAAATAGAACTAAATGACTTGCCCAGTTCCCATAGCTAGTAAGTGTCTGTGGTCTGGCACTCTATCCACTGTGACAACTAGATGGATGGATGGCTAGATTAGAGAGAAGGGATTAGATTAAATAGATTTTGTGGAAGAGGCAATAGCAAGACTTGTTAAATGAATGAGTAGAAATGGTAAGCGAACATAAAGAGTTAAGGATTACACTGTGATTACAAACTCGGGCTATTGGAGGAATAGTGGCGCTTTTGACAAACACCGGGACAAAATTGCCTGCAAATATATGCCAAGTTAAATAATATAGAAAGTAGTTACAGTTAAGACCTCTTGAGTAGTTGCCATAAAACTAAATCTAAGAAAGGAGATAGTATTAAAATTTATGGCCTTAAGTGTCTATACACAAATGTCCAGAGTTTAACCAACAAGTAAGAAGTGACAACTTAACACAAAGAAATTAATTTGCTCTAAAAGGGATGACAGTGGAGTAAAAACTAAGACTATAATGTGGGATGGGAATATCTCATTTAAAACAAACAACAGGAAAGCTGGACGGGAGGAAGGGATATTCAGAAAGCATATTCATGTATATGCGGAAGAAATCCATGGATTGGTGGGGAGAAGTGTGGAGGATGACTCTTGGGTGAAAATCAATAGAGGGAGAAACTGAAGTAATTTTGTACTTGGAATATGCTGCAGACCTTTAGATCCAAAGAGGAAACAGATGAATGCAGGAAATAGTTCACAGATCTGATATAGGGATGTGAGATAGTAGTTATGGAAAGGTCAATTATCCAGACATCTGTTGGACTTACTTCTCTCTGTAAAACATTTGACTTGAATTATTGGTCATCTTAGGCTTTGAAAACTAAAAGAACTGACAAGGAAACATTCTATTTTGGGTCTGATTCTCACCAATAAAGAGGAATTGGTTTTTGAGATGGAAATTATGGCAAATGAGATCAAAAAGTAGTGGATAGAATAGATATAATGAAGCAGTTTCAAGTATCATCCTCAGAATCCTTAGGATTTCTAACTCCCTTTCAGGGGATCCACAAGATTAAAACTGTTTCATATTAATACTAAGACATTATTAGTCTATTAAAATTCTCCTTCCTTTTGAACTGTGTGTAAGGCTGGATTTTCTTTATATAATCAACAAAACAACTTATCACAACACATTGAATGTAAAAGCAGATATGGGAATCCAGCCATCTTCTGTGAAGCCAGGGATTAAGAAGACTTGCAAAAATATGTAAAATAATTCCCTCCTCACTCAATTTTTTTCCTTTTGGAAAACATAGTTATTCCCTCCAAAAAAGAACACCCCATGTTATTTATGTTAGCATTTAATAGATTTGTTTTTGTTATTTTAAATGAATTAAACATATAGTTTAAAATGTTTTGATATCATAATATAGTAAATATTGAGAGCTATAATCTATACAAATAAAAAGAGTTTTCAATAATTTTTAACAGTATAAAGGGGTCCTGAAACAAAAGATTTAGAGAATCTCTGGTGTAAGTGGAAAGAACTCTGGATAGAGCATAAAATTTTGAGTCTAAAGACCTGAGGCAGAAGATCTCAAACATTTATTAGCTGTGTAACTCTAGGCAAATCACTGCATCTCTCTCAACCTGAGGTTCTTCATCTATAAAGTGGAGGTAATAAGAGCATTTACCTCACAGGATTTTGGTCAAATGATGTGATATAGGTAAAGTGTTTTGTGTTACAGTGTTATATAAATGTTAGTTATGAAGTGACCACTTCCTCCTAGAGGCTGTGATCAGAGAACACAGCCAGGTACAGTTCATGTGTGTGCACTCTAGATTTGAGAACAATAATCTTGAAAGGTTTAAAGAAAAGATCGGTGGAATCCCATGAATTCAAAAATCTACAGAGAAAGTCATCCCAGGAAGGAAGGGAAGGTATCAGGACTGAAATTCTGAAGACACAAAGGGAAAGGATTTTGATTAGTAAAAATGGGAATTATCTCAAAGCACCAATGTATGTGTACATGGAACTAACTTAGATTTTAAAATACCTCCAAGATATTTTGCAAAAAGATTTTACAGTCTTATTTACAAAGACATGCAATGGAAGGTGATTGTAAAAGTATGATGTTGTCCTGTTAAAATGGTTCTAGGAGTATTAAAATTCATAATGAGCTGAGCCAGGGAAGGAAAGTCTAAGAGAACAAAATGACCTTCTTTCTTTCTTTCTTTCTTTCTTTCTTTCTTTCTTTCTTTCTTTCTTTCTTTCTTTCTTTCTTTCTTTCTTCCTTCCTTCCTTCCTTCCTTCCTTCCTTCCTTCCTTCCTTCCTTCCTTCTTCCTTCCTTCCTTCCTTCCTTCCTTCCTTTCTTTCTTTCTTTCTTTCTTTCTTTCTTTCTTTCTTTCTTTCTTTCTTTCTTTCTTTCTTTCTTTCTTTCTTTCTTTCTTTCTTTCTTTCTTTCTTTCTTTCTACAATTAATCTTGGTTTAAAAATCTGGGTCAAAGAAGGAATGCAATCTCTGGTTGAACTGATCATTCACAAAAGGCCAAGCTGCTTGTTTTCTTTCTGTTTACTTCACCAAGAAGAGTCCTGGAGAGGAATGAACAAAAATGATTAAGAGGTGGTTGATACACAAGAAAAATAGAGATAGTAAGAGGGAACCTAGTTGGCCTTGATGAATTTCTGACACCTGTCCCAAACAAATTAATTATTTTGATACAGAAAGAACTGGTAGATATCACTGCTGACACTTGAGAGACAACTTGAAAATTTATGGAAAACGGAAAAGGTAACAATGTACTGGAGAAGAGCAAAGTTTCTCATTTTCAAGAAAAAGAAGAAATAAGTCCATCAAGTAATTGTAGAATGAATCATTAAAGAGGTGGTTAAGGACCATCTAAAAAGGAAATAACAATTGCATAAAGTCTGCTTGAGTTCATCAATAACAGATCTTGCCAGACTAACCTAATTCTTTAATTTTTAATAATATTTCTATACTTGTAGATGAAGGAAATGCTTTAAGTTACAGCAACACAATCAATAAGGTATCACACTGTAGTCTTGTGGAGAAGATGGAGAAAGAAAGATGAGAATGCAAAAATAATGCATTTTCCAGAAGTTTATCTGGACTCAAAGAGTAGTTGTTCATGCTTCAATATCAGTGGAGATTCACAGGGATTTATCTGACGGGATATACATACATATGTATGCACATATATGCATATGGTATTCTACATATATTTATGTGCATATGTGCATATATACTATATATACATATTTATTACATACACAATACATATGTACTCATAGCAACTAGAAGGTATAATAGAGCACTAGACCTGGCGTCAGGAAAACTTGAATTCAAATCAAGCTTCAGATGCTCTAATTCTGGACAAGTCACTTAATCTTATCTGCCTCAGTTTTCTTGTCTGTAAAATTGGAATAATAATAGCATCTATTTCATAGAGTTGTTGAGAAAAGCAAATGAATTTATACTTATAAAGGACTTTGCAACCTTAAAGTGATATGTACATGCTAGTTATATGCATAGTTATACATATATGCATATATTTGTCAAAAACTTGATAAAGTCATAGAGGGCATACTTATTAAATTTATAGATGACAAAACTGGGAAGGATTATTAAGAGTTAGCATTCCTCTAGGGGAGGGGGTGGAGAGAGGGAGGGGAAAAATCGGAACAGAAGCGAGTGCAAGGGATAATGTTGTAAAAAAAATTACCCTGGAATGGATTCTGTCAATATAAAGTCATTATAAAATAAAATTAAATTAAAAAAAAAAAAAGAGTTAGCATTCCCCAAAGACCTTGGGGCAGCTGATAGGGGGTGTGATAGACAGAGTGCTAGGTTTGGAATCAGGAAGACTCATTTCCATGAGTAAAAACTCCTGCCTCAGATGGGCATTCATTAACAATGGATTCGCTACACTTTGTAACTTCCCAACATGATTCACATAGTATAGAAATACATTTCAGTTCCTTAGTAATTTCTTATATGTGTATTATAATTTTGAACAATTATATATTGTTCATTCTAAGTTGCCTTTGTGTGACAAGATGGAAGAAATGAATATAAGCTGACCTAATGGATGTTTATTTTAAAAATACTTTTTTTTTTCTAGAAGCAAATGAGACAGATGGTCTGAACTTGACAGTGATAATCTATTGTACAGTGGGTGCCACTATTCTAAATGTAGTTTTCACCTTTAGTAAACACTAAGACTATTGTAATACCTTACATTATATCTGGGGAGCTTTGATAGTAAAACAGAGAATACTACTACCACTGAAACCATTACTGCTACTACTACTACTACTACTACCACCACCACCAGCACCACCACTACTACTACTATTACTACTACAACAACTACTACCACTACTGCTGCTACTACTATGCTGCTGCTGCTGCTACTGATTCTACTATACTACTACTACTACTACCATTACTATCACTATCATTACTACTACAACTACTACTATCATTACTACTACTGCTATTAATACCACTACCACTGATACCATTACTACTACTACTACCATTACTACCACTACCATTACTACTACTGCTATTAACACTACTACCATTGCAACCATTACTACTACTACTATTGAAACCATTACTACTACTACTACTACTACTACCATTACTACTACTAGTATTGCAATCATTACTACTACTACTGTAACTACCACTTTTACTACTGCTACTACTACTACTACTACTACTACTACCATTACTACTACTAGTATTGCAATCATTACTACTACTACTGTAACTACCACTTTTACTACTGCTACTACTACTACTAGTACTATTATTATTGCTGCTGCTGCTACTACTACTACTACTGCTACCATTATTACTATCACTACTATCATCACCATCATCACCACTACTATTATCACCCTTACTACACTACTACTACTGCTATTGCTTCTGCTCCTCCTCCTCTTTTTCCTTCTCCCTTTCTTCTTCCTCCTCCCCTCCTACTCTTTGGTTTCTTCCTCCTCTCTGGTTTACTCCTCCTCTCCTCCTCCTCCTTTTTCTCTCCTACTCCTTCTCTATTTTCCTCCTCCTCCTTCTCCTCTTCCTTCTCCTCCTCTTTCTCTTCCTCCTCCTTCCTTGTTTTCCTTCTCTTCCTCCTCTTCCTTCTCTTTCTCCTCCTCCTCCTGTTTTCCTCCTCCTTCTCCTCTTTGTTTTCTCCACCTCCTCCTTCTCTTTGTTTTCTTCTTCCTTCTCTTCTTCCTTTTTGTTTTCCTTCTCTTCCTCCTCTTCCTTCTCTTTCTCCTCCTCCTCCTGTTTTCCTCCTCCTCTTTGTTTTCCTCCTCCTCCTTCTCTTTGATTCCCTCCTCCTCTTCCTCTTCCTCTTTGTTTTCCTTCTCCTCCTCTTCTTCTTCTTCCTCCTTCTTCTCCTTTTTCTTCTCCTTCTCCTCCTGTTTTCCTCTTCCTCCTCTTTGTTTTCCTCCTCCTCCTCTCCTCCTCTTCTTCCTCCTCCTTCTCCTCCTTTTCTCCTCTTCTTTTTTTTTACTTCTCCTCCTCCTCCTTTTCTCCTCCTCCTCCTTTTTGTTTTCCTTCTCCTCCTCTTCCTCTTCCTCCTCCTTTTTCTTTTTCTCCTCCTCTTCCTCTTTGTTTTCCTCCTCCTCCTCTTTGTTTTCTTCCTCTTTCTCTTTGTTTTCTTCTCCTCCTTTTTCTTTTTTCCTCCTCCTCCTCTTTCTCTTTCTCCTTCTCCTTTTTCTTTTTTCCTCCTCCTCCTCTTTCTCTTTCTCCTCCTCCTTCTTCCTCCTTTTTCTCTTTCTCCTCCTCCTCCTCCTCCTCCTCTTTGTTTTCCTCTTCCCCCTTTTTGTTTTTTTTCCTCCTCTTCCTCCTCTTCCTCCTATCACTATCACTATCACCAAAACCATTTTTGTTGAGGGAGAATGTTTCTAGCTAGGTAAATTAGGCTGCTCAGAAGTGGTGAGCTCCTGATCTGACCCTTGAAGGAGAAGAAGTATTTTTGAAAGGCAGAGATGAGGGAACATTGCAGGCATACAGGAAAGGTGACCTGTGCTTACCCAAGGATTCAGGATGTGGAGTACTGAGTTCAGGAACAGTTAGTTCTTAATCTTGCCTGGAATGAAGAGTTATAGGAAATATAGGTTTCATAGGTTAGAACTAGATGAATTCTATTTTGGACATGTTGAATTTAAGTCAGGTGGCAATGACCAACAGGCAGCAAAAGATGATACTAGTAGGGGTTCAAAAGAGATTAGATTTGTGATAATTCTTCATAAAGACCATTAAATCCATGGAATTGGACAAGATCACTTAGAAAGTGTGTTCAGGGAAAGAACTGAAAGGAATGTAAAAGAAGAGAAGGAAAGAGTTCATAACATATCCAGGCTTATTCCTGTTAATACTGTAATCATCTTGAGCTGATAAGTGCCAATTGGTTTACTATCATTTCTACTTTTATTCCCATGGAATCCTAGTCTGAAGTTATTCTTTTCACTAACCTCAGGATGTCCTAAGGGACTTAAATAAGTCATTTCCTTTATTATGTTTTTGAGTATAACTAGTCTACAGATAGATAGGAGTCAAATCATTGCAAACTTAGCTTCTAGAGGCTACATGTTTGAAGAAGATGGATTTTAGGAGGATTCCCCAAATTGTAGGGATAATTTCAAGCTAGTGAGATAAAAGGAGTGAGCTGAAAGACTGCATAGGGAGTACAGCTAATACAAGTTTTTAGGACTTGACAGTAGTAGAAAAAACATACTTCTCAGCATGGTGGTTGGGATTGTGAGGGAGAGGACACTTTTGAACAAATTAGCTTAATTTAGGCCAAAATACAGTCCAATTTCTGAGAATATGTGGCAAAGTTATCATTTCTGAAAGAGGAAATTCAATTAAATTCCACAACAAATTAATAAATACCTCCTAAGATGAAGATGAAAGGCAATATGGCATAATGAAGAAAGAGACATCATTGGAATCAGTGAGAACTGGGTTCAGATCCTGTCTTTGCATAACCATGCTGTGTAACCATGAGCAAGTCAATTAACTTCTCTGAGTGTTCTTAGACTACTACTCTAAGACTAGAAACTAGAGAAGAGTTACTGCTCTATAGCTAATGAAGGGATTTCCCATATCTGGAATTTTTCAAACAGATAAAAACCAAAGCTTGAGGATAGTTTATGCACTTGTTGGGTAAAAAAGACCATTCTTCCTTTTCAGGTCACTCATAATAATGATTATAAATAATAATTACAAATAGCATGAATGTGCAACTTTGTGAGGCACTTTGTTATCTCATTTGCTTCTTAAAACAACCTTATTGTGAGCGCTATTATTATCTCTACAGATAAGGAAGCTGAGAATGGAAGACAACAACTGAATTCTTGAGATTTATAAAACAATGACAGTAGACATCTTCATTTAGAAAGGTATATGATATATTTATGCATGTTAGTTATATGTGTTAATATGTTAAAAGGTGCTTGACAAGGCAACTTTGAGTGCTTATTCTTTTTCCCTCTTGGAAATGCCCTCTTCCCCAAAGTTTGATTATTTATTTTTTCAAGACCCAGCTTAAATCCCACTTTCTTCTTGAAGCCTTCTTTATGCTTCCTAGTCAAAATGAGTTTTCTCTCTGAATAACACATTGAGAGATTGATAGGACCCATATCATATGCAGCATTGAAATGTAGTTATTTGTGTATATGACTTATCTTGGGCAAGTTTCTGGGTCTCAGTTTCCTTATTTTTTTAGATAAAGAATTGGAAGGAAGGAGAAAAAAAGACCAATGTATCTTCTCAGATGAAAGAGAAACTTCATTTCCCTGGTCTCCTGGGTGTAAAGATTTATCTTTGGAACATCAGGAGACAAATAAAAGTACAACAAAATATGGATGGTTTGCCCCCATATTAAGGACATCCATATATTTGCTGATGAACACACACACACACACACACACACACACACACACACCTCAAAAGGCAAAGTTAGAACTTTTATTACTGTGAGCCTTATTTTAGTTCCTCTATATAAGATCTTTGGGGAAAAGTCTCCAGTACTTCTCCAATGCTGCCCAAGGAAGAAAGATATTGGCAGTATACTAGAAAACTGGTAAACATCCTCCAGGCTCTAGGGGTAAGAGACCTATTGGTTTAGAACTTGTCTCCTAACAGGAGCTCTGGGCAGGATTTCTGACTTTAGAAAAAGTAGGATCTCACACTTTGTCTCCAGTGAGCCTACAATTCTTTCAGCTAATAAATTTTAATTCTGCAAACCTCTCTTTAAATAGAAGATACATCAATCCCATATTTGTCTAAAAGCCATAAAAGCTTATCAGTACCTAAGTAACCCTTATATGTTTATTTCTACTTAAATCAGTTAATCTGATTTACATTCCTCTTTTTTGAAAGAAGCTCTATTTTCCTGACTCTCTTTGAAATTGATATAGTTTAAATCTTCTCACAAAGGAGTCTCTGAGTGGTAACTTACTTCTTTTTCCTGACTGCCAAGAGATGCCTGAAGAGTTGCCAAGAATAACAAATTAGAGGAAAGAAATTCACATCAATGATTTATTCCCACTTATAAGCCACCTTAAAACCCCTGAGCTGTGTGTGGCTGGAGGAAGACAGTACCATAGGGAAGCCAAGCAATCTTGTATTCCAGAACTGCTAGAAGGTCTCGATGTAAACTGATGAAAGAATAGTCAGTCTGTGGTCCTACGGCCTAGGCCTTGATTAGAATGTGTTCACTGGTATTGAGTCAAGTCTGGCATTCCCTAGTGGGTCATGGCCACTAGCATCTTTGCTTTTCTAAGATCTTCCAAATATAACATTTGGAATCAGATTATATTTCTTAGTCATTTGAAATGGCAAACTGGGTTATGGTGGGATTCATAAAGTCATAGACTAAAATGGCAGAATCTGCAGAAGTCACTCAAGTCCAGACTACCACCAGTTATAGGAATTCCTTCTGTAACTTTTCATGTGAGGAGGTCTTCCCTTGTCAAGGAGCTAAGTCACAAGTTTTTCGAGGAAGCCTCTTCTGATATTTGATAATTCTAGCCTACTGATTCATAGGACCTATGAGTTCTCATCTTCTTTTGGAAAATTTCCCTCTTATGACTGGATCCCATTCTCTTGGATTTTCTGGGTCTAGTGCAACTAGGCGTCTCCTTGCTGTCGTATTGGTCATTCAGATATCATGGATCCCAAGTTTAGCAGCAGTATGGTACAGGAAGGTTTCATGGATGCTAGTTAGGAAGGGTAGGACCAATTATGATCATTATAATCAAGCTGCAAGTCAGGAAATCTCTGTTCTCCAGAGTGTCATTTTCATGTCAAGAAAATAATAAGTGTTTTTAAATTTTTCAAAATTTAAATTTATTTTAAATTTTAAAATTTGTCATCTGTGTGGTCTCAAGGACAGTTTGGTTCTGTGTTTCTTTTTCTTATCGTCTCCTTGAATATCATCCTATCATCACAGGAGGCAGCACAGCATAGCAGAGAGTGCCAGGACTGGAATCAAGAAAAATCTAGGTTCAGATTCTTCCTTTGACATGAGCTGTGTAACTCTGCATGTCAGTTATTCATTTTTAACTTCAGGTTCCTTATCTATAAAAATAAGGATACTAGTAATTGTCCCAACCTTACGGTTATGAGACTGAAATGAGGTAAAGTACACAAAATTCTTTGCATAAAATTCTATCCAAATGTCAGTTAATATTCATCTCATCAAATAGCAGTTGTTTACTTTCCAACCCTTTGCCAGCCCTCCTTGTTACACACTGATTCAATGAGTGATATTTCTTTCTGAGGATTCTTAACAGCTTGGTCTTGCAGCCCCAGTGCAAGCATAATTCCCTCTGAAGGCAACAGTATAGATCTGATTTATTCAAATCCAATCAGTGAGAGTTAATGAATTTCTAAGGGCCAGAAGATCGATTGTGCTCTATTTTTATTTAATTAATCTCATGCTGTTTTCTCTTTGCCTTTTTTTGTGTGTGTGTGTGGATACTTTAAAACATTTTAGTATAACATGTTTGTGGAGTTTTTTCCCTATAAAATGCTTTTTTCATGTTTAAGGATGAAAAATATGAATAGTATCATTCATATAACTGTTATATAAGATGTATATTAATTGTATACATGTATACTATAGATATATACTGTTGTATAACTAGTTAATAGTTGTATAGATGATACTATAACCGATTCTTATCTCTATTAACTTTCCACATTCAGTTTTATTTGTACATTAAAAGTGTTTACAATAAGACTTTGGATTAATTGAAGCCTATTAGGATAATAGGATAAAAGACTCAAGTTCAAATCTGGCTTCAGACCCTTGCTAGTTGTGTTACCCTGGACAAGTCATTTAACCCTGTGTGCCTCTATTTCCTCATCTATAAAATGATCTGGAAAAAGAAATGGCAAACCACTTCAGTATCTTTGCCAAGAAAACCTTAAATAGGATCACAGAAAGTTAGACATGACTGGAACAACAATTAAGATAAGGAAAAGCCTGATGTATTTGTGTTGATTGGGCTAGACAGTACAGTGAATGTAGTGAAAAGGGAACCAGGTAAAAGAGAATTTACTGGAGACTGCCTCCCCTGAGTTCTTCTACAGTATAGAGAATGAACATAATATAGGGAATAACTATGGTAACTGTGTCCCCAATAGGAAATGATTACTGGGAAAAGATTAATTATATTGTATAGTAATAATCCTGAGGAAGACAAAAAAGAAAAGAATCCATACTTTTTCAGTTGAACTACTTTTAGCTTCCTAACTGACTACTGCCTATCTACTTCCATGTCTCCTTCTGCCCCATTCCTCCTAAACCTGTTTTTCATTTCATATTAACTCTGTCTCTTTCCTCTCTCTTTCCTTTATACTTTTTCTTTCCTCATTTTCCTCCCTGTGAAATATTGATGCTCTTGTGACTAGTTCAACTTTATATTTTCTCCTATCCTTTAATCTCCTACTCTTTATTCTGTTTTAATCAATGACTTGCCAAATCCTAACTTTGAATTAATCACCAGCTCTTCTTGGTGCTACTGGATACCAGGGAGAAAATCACTCAATCATGTTAATCAAGTCCCTCTACCAAGCTACCTGGGCAACTAGGAGATAAAGGGGTTAAGCACTGGGTCTAGAGTCGGGAAAAACTAGTTCAAATCCAGCCTCAGACATTTATTAGTTGTATGGTCCCAGACAAATCATTTAACCCTGTTTGCCTCACTTTCCTTATCTGTAAAATGAATTGGAGAAAGAAATGGCAAACCATTCCTGTTTTTGGACTAGAAAACTCCCCAAAAGATCACAAAGAGTCAAACATGACCAGAAATAACAACAACCAAAAACAACAAAAACCAAGTTATCGAATCTCAACTCGGTCCTCACTGATGTAGAATAAGCCCTTCTGTATTTGACTTTCTATAATATTTCAGTGTTTATTCCAAAACTCTTCTTTCTTTGGTTTCATATACTAACATTTCTTAACAAGGATTCTTACCGCCTATTTTACTAAGAATATAGACACTATCTGCTGTAAGTTTCCCCTTCCTTCAACTTTACACCTCAAAACTCAACATCATCCCCTCTGCTTCTCCTTTGTGGTAGTCCCTCAAGATGAAATAACCTTCTCTATACCAAGGGCAACTTGTATTCTTGTTTCCATCTTCTTTCTAGTAGCTTGCCACATCTAATATCCTCTCCTTCTAATCTTCAGTGTTTTTTCCACTGGTTCTTCTCTTTATACCTACCAACAGTCTTCCCTATCCTTAAAAAACCACCACTTTCCCAAACTATCACCTCTTTCTCTTTCTTTTAATTGCCAAAAATACTAGAAAAAGCCAATCTCTGTCTCTATTGCCTCACCTCCTACTCTTTTCTTAACTCATTATAGTCTGACTTTTCACCTGTCTAGAAATGGCTATAAGATCACCAATGAACATAGTATAGGGAATAACTATGGTGACTGGGTTAGTTACTAAATCTAATGACCTTTTTTTTTTTTCAGTCATCATTTATCTTGATTTTTTTGTAGCACTTGTACAACCTGTTCATCCTATGTATGCAGGCTGCTCTTGGTTTATATGCTCTTTTCTGTATATAGATATATGCTGCTAAGTATGGGTATATCTTGGGGCACTGTCCTGAGTCTTCTTCTCCCTTTAAATTTATTCTCTTGGTCCCATCAAACCCCAGTGGTCCATTGACCATCTGTAAGCCAAATTACTCTCAAATGTACACACCAACTTTCTCTTCTCCATTACCAGTGAGATGCTGGACATCTCCATGTGGAACTTCCACACATACCTCTGAGTCAATATGTTCAAAATGAAAACTGTAATCTGGTCAATTAACTTTCTTCTCTACCTTCACCAAAATTACTTTCTCTTTACATGCATGCATTTTTATCATCTCAGAAGAATCCAGGTTTCATAAAGGTGGGGACTGGTTCTTTTTTTTTTTTTAATCCCCTTGGCACCTAAAATAAGATTTGTATTTAGTAGGCACTTAGTAAATGCCTGTTGTAATGAATTTAAAGGATATTTTTGCTGCCCAGGTTTCCTAGATCCAAGAGGTAAAGCTGGAAGAGACCCCAGAGATAATCAGATCCAACTTTTTCCTTTTACAGATAAGGAAACTAGATAGCTACGTTAAATAATTTGCTCAAGGTCATGCAACTAGTCTGCGTAAGTCAAACTCATGCATTCAGAACATGCTCCATTTATTATTCCATTCCCCCACAATCTCCAATACACACACACACACACACACAATCACAATCACAAATACACAGACTTGCACCTTTGGACAGAGCCTCAAGTGACCCTTTAGAACAATCCCTACCTACAAAAGAATCCCACTGTATCATCCATGCAGTTGTCTTTTAAAGTCCTACTATGAGAGGATAAGAAGTCCTACTGTGAGGAGACATCCTCTACCCTCTGAGACAACCCATTTCACTTTAGAATAGCTCTTACTGTTACAATTCTTTTCATCTGTCCCTTGATTCAAGAAATACATTTGATTCAAAAGAAACTTAAACAATACATTGCCACAAACAATACCCAGGAGTTATTTTTCAATTAGAACATTTATCCTCCACAGTCTATGATGTAGTGACAGATCGTAAAGGAATTAATGCTTTTGTTCAAAGTGATTTGGTTTTTAACAGTATCACCTCCTTGGGGGTAACTTGCACCCAGGCCATTAGAACCAACCTCTGCAAACAAATGAAAAAAAATCTGAAATTGTTTCACTTAGACTCAGAGGATTTTTTTTGTAACTTAAACAATTTTACTTAGACAATTTTCCTTTCCCAAATACCTCTGACTTTGGGGATTTGCATAAGGCTTCTAGACTCTGGGGCTCTATTTCCTTGCCTGTTCTCACACTAATTATTTTTTAAAAACACACTTAAAATTGCTCTTTAAGCGATAAGTTCTTAGTAGATTTATGGATTCAATAAAAAACGGCGCCTCTTCAATTTTTCAGGGCTTGTCCTGATTTATAGGGGCTTTGCTGGCACAAAAATTAGATTAAAATTTTTATTGAATCTTGTCTGAAATGCTTAAACTTGAAGCGAGGCTTTGAGCTCAAAAACTCATTGCCTAAATCCTGTCTTTGGATTTTGGATTTAGAAAGATTGAGTCTGTAAGTACTGACCGGGAGACTGGTTTTTTCCTTGGACCCAATACCTTTTCCTTCCTTCCTGGAGGACAGACCACTAGAATGGTTATCATATTCCAAATCTCACCAGGACATGATCATCCAGCTTGGATAGTTTAAGGCTTCTGCAACTTGGCCGCCTTCTGTTGTAGATAACGGTTTGAATTTCCCAGGCACCCTGCAGTTAAGCTGAACCACTCACTCATCAATGGGAATCACAGGGGAACTTAGCAGGCAAGTCTGGAAGGCCTTGTTTGTCAGAGCTCAGAATTCAAATTTCTGGGCCATAGCCTCCTGTAGCTCTAATCATAGCCTTTCTCTGCTTGGCCATGATTTTTCTCATTCTATCTCAGTTTGGTCTCGGGAAGTCCAGTAGAGCATCATACACCTGGATGAGCATAGAATCAGAACAACAATTAGATGGTGGAGAACAATGAACTCAGGGAGCGCTGCCTTTCTCCTTTGTTTAAATTCAGAAATTCTTCCCGGCTTTCACTTGCAGGAAGATCAAGGCCCTCCAGTTGTTACCCTTCAGTCACTGGCTACCAGCAAAGTGTGGAATTGGTTTCATTACCTTGTGAGATTTCTGGCGATAGTGACTCATGCCGGGATGATGTTATTTGCTTCCTGTGATTTTCCTACCATGCAGGTGGTTGGATATATATAAAAAAGAAGCTATTTTCAGAATGTCCTGAAATAATATCACCGCCATTGGGTTGCCTAAGGTAATATAGGACACTGAAGATAAGGGTGAGAGTGGGGGGAGTCTTCCATCAATTCCAGTAGAGATGCTGAGATATCAACTTATATATATCAACTGAGATAATCAACTTCATGCATCAGTGGATATTGTTTAAATATCTCTATGTCACGGGGTCTGTTATAATTGTACCTTCATGAAGTTTTTAAAAATTGAAGAATGAGTTATTATGAAATAGATCCATTTATCTCAAAGTATATTGACAAATTAGAACCAAATTTCAGTTTTAGGTAACACACTTCTAAATAGATTTTTAAAACATAAGAAATATTTAACCAAGAATTACTAAACAGATTTTTGAAAATAGAATTCTTTTGTTTCCCATGTTATATTTTCTCTCTTGGGAGAGAAAAGTTATCTCTATTCTTCCATCCAAATCAAGACATTGGATTTTTAATAAGTTCCTTTTTAGTCAAGTAGATTCCTTAGCAATTACTTTGGCCAATACTTGAACAAATGATGATTGATAATGAATTTATTAATGGGGTATAGATGGGGAAAGACCCATGTGGAAGATTCTTGTTCTTCCTCTCTCTTTGCAGCAAATATCCCTTTGTGAGATGTAATTGATTTTAATTGGTTAGACAAAACTGGATTGCTAATCACTAATTGTAACAGTGAGGGGAGTAGACCAGAATGGGGTTTCTATATGGAACCATTAAGGAGAGTCATATCAACCCTTCAGGGGCACCATTAGATCCTGAAGGGCTGATGAATTCAGCTTCTCTCTGCAAGAAAAAAAAATCTAGAGTCATTACACATATACTAAACACTTAATACATACCAGTTATTATGGTAGGTGCTGAAGATACAAACATAAGCAAAAACGATAATCTCTGCCCTCAAAGAACTTGTACTCTAGTAGGGGAAGATAATGCATAAAGGGGACTTGAGGGAGAGGGGAGGGATACATTTCCAGCAGTATGGCTTGGAATGGCTGAAAAATGACAGAAAAGCCTAGTTCCAGGTAAGATAAGGTAGCAGTTTACTGACAGAGTCCAGCAAACCAGAGTCCAATGTTCTAATGAGTGAAGAATGAAAATGACTATTAAAGTTCAGGCAACATGGTTTAGAATTGCCTAGGACTTCCAAGATATTTGTTCCAAATCAGTTATATATCTCAGTAAGTCAGAGTGTGAACATTTTTCCAGCATCAGTTGCTAGCATGGAAATCCAATTTAAAGAATACATATCCTTTAAATCTCATAGAAAAGTTTGTGCTTAGTTTGCATACTTCCTCAAATTTAAATGAAATGTTTCATATTTTCCCAAGTTGATAAGACATTTTAGTTCCATTTGCTTTTTTGAGTCTAATAAAATTGATATTATTAGTGATATTAATTAATATTATTATCAGGATACATTAATACACTAGATAAACTGCTGGATACTGTGATAAACATACTGGTTTCATCTCCACTCTGTTACATCACCACTATATGCTGAAAATATATCTATCTTTTAAACAACTTCTCCATAAAGTTTTCAGAACTTATATTTTCTTAACTGGAGCAGACTATACCTCTCCTGTGTGGAACTGACTGTATGTGTCTCCTATAGGAGAGACAACTTGCTTTGGAGAGGGACATAATATGATATAATAGAATGAATATTGGATTTGAATTTAGAGGGTCTGATTTAAATTCTATCTCCTTTATTTTCTATTTGTGAGACTTTGGATAGTCAATTCACCAACCTGGACCTAAGTTTCCTCATCTGCAAAATGAAATGGCTAGAAAATGTTTGTGGCAGCCCTGTTTGTAGTGGCTAGAAGCTGGAAAATGAAAGGCTGTCCATCAATTGGAGAATGGTTGAGTAAATTGTGGTATATGAACGTTATGGAATATTATTGTTCTGTAAGGAACGACCAGCAGGATGAATACAGAGAGGACTGGTGAGACTTACATGAACTGATGCTGAGTGAAATGAGCAGAACCAGGAGATCATTATATACCTCAACAACGATACTGTTTGAGGATGTATTTTGATGGAAGTGGACCTCTTTGATAAAGAGAGCCTTAATTGATCAAAGATGGACAGAAGCAGCTGCACCCAGAGAAAGAACACTGGAAATGAATATAAAGTGCTTGCATTTATGTTTTTCCTCCTGGGTTATTTATACCTTCTGAATTCAATTCTCCCTGTGCAACAAGAAAACTGTTTGGTTCTGCACACATATATTGTATCTAGGATATACTGCAACCCATTCAACATGTAAAGGACTCTTGCCATCTGGGGGGAAGGGGTGGAGGGAGGGAGGGGAAAAATCGGAACAGAAATGAATGCAAGGGATAATGCTGTAAAAAATTACCCTGGCATGCATTCTATCAATAAAAAATTATTAAAAAAAAAAAAAAAGAAAATGTCAACAGCATCCAGAGAGAGAATTGTAAAGACTGAAAGTGGATCAAATTAGAGTATTTTCACCATTAAAAAAAAATGAAATGGCTAGATTATATGATCTGCAAAGCTCCTTCCAGTTCTATACCCACTATCCTATGGTCTATTTTGTACATATATCTAAACTTAGTAGATGTGAGCTATTGTCATTTGATTGAAGGTAGGGAACTGTTTTATTTACCTTTTCTCTCCCTTAGCACTTAATGCAACATTTTCCAACGAGTACTTGAATGTTCCAATGGTTCTGAGATCTCATCACTTACTCCTTCAATTGATAGGGAGCTCAACTCAGATGTTACCATCTATCCTATGGGATTTATGTCCATGGCATCCTGTGAGTTCAATATAAGGGATCTATTGAAGATAAAAATGGTCTTCTTAACTTTCTATTCTTGAGGATACAAATGGAGCACACAATGGTTCCATTGATTCTGTCTCTCTCCTTACAATTAGACCAGGTAATTTATCATATTTTAATTGCTATGGTTTTTATATTGCTTCTTCATAATTCCTTGTTTAGAATTGATTGCAGTCTGTTCATACTCTTCATGTGCTTCTCCATCATCCTTTTGGATATTCTTAACTTCAGTTCCCCAGGGAAAACAGTAATTGTCTATATCTTGCAGCCATACAACAAATGTGAAAGAATATTGTCATTTAAAAAGTGGGCCTTTTGTTCAGGGAGACAATTGTGGTTATTAAAAGAAATTTGTTATTTCCCAAAGATAACCCATTTCATTCTGTTCCTCTATTCATTTATGGGTCCAGCTCAATTGCTTCCCAGCACACACATATGTATATATTTTGTACACACATGTACGTATTTATACACATTTATGATATTTATACACAAATATGATATATTCATATTTGTGTATATAGCCTATTATATGTGTCTAACTATAAACATGTTACATATTATAGCTATTTATTATATGCATATGATGGTCACAGATAATAGGTGTTTTCACAATTAAAAAAATTCTCACTGTGTTGTGATATGGGAGCCACCTGCCAGTGGCTGCTAAGGTCTAACTTAGGTCTAACTCAAACCTGTAGAATAGATCTCTTCATGTGAGAGGATGATGATGATACAAGGAGACAGTGGCAGTTGCTGTTCTCTGACCTCTCTCTTCTTCCCTTTGCCTCCAATTTATTTCATTCCCAATCCACAAGGAACATCTGCGAAGGCTGCTTTACTACTTCTTCAAGTGTTATGATTCACAGCTGTGGAGGCTCTCGGAGAAATGACCTGCCCCTTCACTTAGTCATAGTCCTTAACATCACTGGATATTTTCTATGTAAAAAGCATTAAGCCTGATCGTAATCCCTTCCTTCAAGCAGCATTCAATTTAATGCGGACAAGCATATAAACCAGTTACAGAGAAAAAAATCTCAGAATGTGTGAGGAATGAAGAAGAGATTCAAAATGCTTTGGAATCCGTGAAGGTGCAGAATACTTTTAGCTGGAGCTTGGGGATTGTGCTTAACAGAGGAAGTGATATCTATCTGGATCTTAATTTTGGTTTCACCTCCTGGTATTAATCTTGAAAGAAAATAAGAATTTTCATACCCAGAAATGAAGTGTTGCATTCTAGGCTTGAAGGAAAGTATATGTGTCAATGTAGAAGACAGCAGGTTGAAATGGGGAAGGAACTGGCAAACTGTTCTTGCTTGTTAACATAGAATATATAAAAGAATAATATAATATAAGGTTGGAAAGTTAGGCTAGAATCAGATTTTAAAGGGCCTTATAGAGCTGGCTAGACTTTGTTTTTTGTCCTATAAAAATAACTTTTGATATTCCTTTCCAACAATGGAAGATAAATTGAACTATATGACCTTTAAGGATTTTTATAACTTGACTATAGACTGAAATGTGAATTTGGCTTCACAAATAGGCAAAGTTTTTATTAAGTGTTCACTATGTGCCAGGAATTATGCTAAGTGCCAAATATATAAGTAGAATCAAGTAGTCTAGTATTCTCAAAGGACAAAAATTATAATGATGGATGATAACACATAAAAAAGTATTTGAAGGAGATGGTTGAGGAGAAGGTACCTGAGCAGGGACAATATGTCAGAAAAGGAGAAGGAAAAAAAGATTCTCAAGAGGCCAAGTAGGACCCAAAGAAAGAACACTGGGAGATGAATATAAACTGCTTGCATTTTTGTTTTTCTTCCCGGATTATTTATACCTTCTGAATTCAATTCTCCCTGTGCAACAAGAAAACTGTTCGGTTCTGCACATGTATATTGTATCCAGGATATACTGTAACCTATTCAACATGTAAAGGACTGCTTGCCATCTGGGGGAGGGGGTGGAGGGAGGGAGGGGAAAAATCGGAACAGAAGAGAGTGCAAGGGATAATGCTGTAAAAAATTACCCTGGCATGAGTTCTATCAATAAAAAGTTATTTTAAAAAATACTTTACTCCAAGTAGGAGTAAAGTAAAACATAGTTCTTCAAAAAATCATGGTCTCAGGGAGGCAAGCATCTCTGAGGAGGGTCCTAAATATTTCTAAATGAAGTATAGGATTAGAATTAAAGCAGAGGTGTGCTAAGCAACACATAAAAAACTTACAAAGTTGAAAATGACTACCTTACATGTTGAAGGATTAAGTAAGTTAGAAGATCAACATGTCCAAAATAAAGTAATCATATAGTAGAAAATAAATTAGAAAAGGGAGGTTTGGGCCAGTTGTAGGAGGAGGAAATGATAAAATTAGCTGTGTGGATGTTGGCAAATTTTTCTTCCCTGATTAGATTTATATTTAATTTTTTACTTTTTTCTTCTTTATTTAGAGTGATATAACGCATGGAAAGCTAAGAGAGATGGTATTAATAGAGGTTGATATGCATAAAAGCCTTACAAATGTAGTACTTATCCAAAGTTAGTATTAATTAGAGAGAGAAAATAAAGAACAAAAAGGATATTATTCTTGAGGATGGAAAGACCTAGAGAATAATATGATTTTCCTTCCTTTTCCCCTTCCTCTTCCTCTTCTTATTTCCTTTTTCTTCTCCCCTTTTATTTCTCTTCTCCCCTTCCCTTTCCCTTCTTCCTTTTTCTTTCTTCTTTTCTCTGGTTCTCCTTACTTTATTTATACTAGAAGTGCAGTGGTCACTCAGGCATCTGATCCCAAATCTTAGCAGCATAGAAACATTGACTGGCTCCATTTTTCCAACCTGTAGCAGTACCCTCCTTAGGCAGTCTTCTATTCCTGCAGGCTTACCATATTGGTGATAAATTTAGGATGGACACTTAATCTGCTTTAGTCCCATTGAAGCTTAGAACTCACGAATCCAAGTGATCTATAAGCCCCAGTCCTAGCAACAGGACCTAGAGATATGTGCCTTCATGCCAGGCCATAATATGCTTTAAATAAAAGTTTATTGAATGAATGTACATTAACCTAGGAAGAAAGGAATGAGGCAGCTAAGTGGTGTAAAGCATGTCAGGAAGTCCAGAGTTTGAATCCTGTCATGGGTCCTTAGTAGCTTTATCACTCTAGACAATGAGAAAGTATACATTAGAGAACTTCTTCCAGATCCTCTCTTTAAGGATCCAGGGCTATCATCTTATAATTTCCCATTAGCTGCTGATTATCATTATTCCTCTATGCTAGATAGTACCCCTTTCTCCAACTCACTTTTTAGTTTCTTTTGTGTTCTTTTCCCTATTTAGATTGTGAGTTCTTTGGTGGCAGAAACTGGTTTGTTTTGTTTTGTTTTGTTTTGTATCCCCAGGGCTTAGCATACACCATTTAATAAGTATTTATTGAGTGACTGACAAGGGTAGAAAGCCATCTCTTACTCTCTTAAACTGTTTATACTTTGTACCTATATGGTCTACGACAGAACTGTTACTAGGGTCACTTCATTCGGTGGCTTTATTTGGGTTGTGCTACTACCAAATTCTTCTAATCCACTTTCTGGTCCCCAAAGGAATATAGATTCATGGTCTTTGCTTCCACAGACAGTTTAAATTTCTTATTTTTTTTTAACTCAAGTCAATTTTTACACAGTTCATTTTTTTGCTTAGTTTTTTTTATCACCATGTAAAAATACAAACATTCAGAGAAGCATAGATTAGTTCTCCAAGGATATTGCTGACTTAATCTCATGTGCCATCAAGAATCCCATGCTTTCCTCATCTGTTATCAATGTGATATTTTGTATTTGTCAAGAAGAATGCGATTTTGTTGGGGGAACCAATTGGTGCCGCTGTCAGCTTTTCATGTGTATGGTTCCATCATCTTGTGCAGTTTGATAGGTTTGGGAAATTTCTGCAGATTCTGAGTCAGAATGAGTCCTAGGAGAGGGGTGACATGATCTATATTCTTTATTTAAGAACCTGGGTGCCTAATGACCAAGATCTACATCAGAAGTATGGTTTTTATGTTTTCCCTTTAAATATAGATCAAGCAAGGCTGCTAACTCATACATCTTCTCTGTCAAACATTTAATTTATTATAGTTTTCATTGAAAGCTTGAGGCTAGAGGGACCTATTGGCTAGCAAAAGAGAATGAATGTCTTCTTATTTTTAACCGAGTTCTTATTCAACGAGAAGGAGACAACAAATTGGAGTTGAAAATAAATGATTTGAAAAGTCCCAGTTGTTCTTGGATGAGTGATGAGATGTGTGCACTCATTAAATAATTATTGCATTACATTTTCAAGGTGTATCTTTCTTATAATTTGATAACTGTTTATCTCACTCGTAGTTTAGACAATTCACTGGGAAAATAAGTTAAAGAGGGAAATTTGCATAGATAGTTGCTATCAGGGATTCTAAAACAGTGAAATTTTAAAAAATTGTTATTAGGAAACCTGATGTCAGATCTTCCTCTTTTTAATTAATATGATTTTGGGGGGAGGATTATTTGGTGGAATATTAGAACCTTACCCCTCCTCCTTTTGGTAGAGGTATTATATTTCTTATTTCATTGGTTTGGGGAATTCCAAATGAGGACTGGGGATTAAGAGATGTACCTACGGTCACATGGCCTGTTTGTATCAAAGGTGGCACTTGAACTCAGATTTTCCTCACAATGAGGCTCTCTAATTCTACATTATACCACACTGCCTCTCAGAGCCCTACAGGGTAGGGAGATAAGGGAGTGTTGAAGTAAAATTGAAATAAAGAGCCATATTTGGTTTGATGTAAGGATGAATTTCCTAAAATGCAGAGCCATAGAAAAGCAATATGAGCTGCCACAGGAGGCTTGTCCCTTGTTGTAGAAAAGACTTTTCAGAATTGGGCTGGACTTAAAGACCTTGAGAGATGATGATTTCTTGAATTATTGTAATTGCAAATATCTGTAATTAAGGCACTGAGCAGAAAGGTGTAGGATCCGGAATTCCCCTCCTAAGGAAATTCTGTGCCCATCCCCACTTCCAACAAAGGGTTCACTTCTGACCAAAGAGTAAGCTAGTTGTGAGGTACAAAGTTCCCCAATGAAGGGGCAAGCTCCATACTGAAGAAAGAGGCTGGGAGCTCCATGATGATTATATAAGAGGTTTAATAATCCTATGGATTACTTACATAGGGTTCTCTGGGGGCAGCTGCCAGATGATTCAGTGGATTGCTGGTCCAGACCATGAAGTCTGACACAGTGGCCAGATTTTTCAGTAGATCCCCAGAAAGACCATAAAAACGTCCCAGGGTAATTGTAGAAATCAAAGGGAGGAGGAGCTATAAAACATCATGCATACATTGGTGTGAACTGGCTAATATTTTCATTTACTGCTTGGGAATGAGGCTTGATTCTAGGCCCAAGACCTGAGTCTCAGTCCATTACATGTGGTTAGATGTCCAGAAGATTAAGGCCATTTGCTGGTCAGTTTGAGTAAGCTACTAGGTATATACAAGGTTATTTGCTAGGTACAGTATAATAGCGTTCACCTCTCCTTTGGAATGACTTTCACCTCAGTAATATGGTTTTCACCAATCAGGACCTCACAATAGGGAAGAATTCTTTTCCTTAATGATTCTTAATTTTGCCCTTCAAAATTGGCAGTGTTTCTCTGCTCTGGATCATCCTGAATGCAAAGGGGGCTAAACAGAGAATAATTCTCTGGGCAGACCTTTCCCAAATCCTAGAATCCCTTACCATTTTGCTAGCAGAATTTAGTGCAGTCTGACTTCTCTAAAATGTGAAATGGAATGGAGTTTTACAGGCTGGCAAATATTTCTGAGGACCCCCGTGGGTTTTGGTTGTCCCTGTTTGTGTAAAATTAACCTTTTCTAAGCTCTACAGAATTGTAACTTTCCACACGATAGGTTCACATCAAAGGTAATAGCACATCAGATGTTCCTTCAAGACTCATAATTCTGTGTAGTACAAATATTGTTTTGACCATTTTACAAATGAAGAAAGTCTGGGAATGGGAAGCAGATAGAAAAGGGTTAAAGAGTAGGCTAAACTTCAACATATAGGAGATAGTACTGCAGTGAAAAACATTTTTAATACTATTTTAATTAAACGTATGTTTTTAATGTCAAAAAAGGGACAAATCCACAGATTCAAAACCTTCCTTCTGCAAGAGGCTTTTCTCTTTTCCCCAACAAACATACAAATATTTCTAGTGTCTTCCCTCTGAGATTGACTTCTATTTTTACTTGTCTAAGTCTTGTGGGTATGTAACTATATTTATGGTAGACATATAAAATTTCTAGTAAAGGGAGACTACAGGTTCCTTGAAGGTAAAGACTATTAAACTTTTTTTTTCTTTTGAATTTCCAGATTTCACACATACAAAAAATCATCTTTATGGGCCATTCTAGGAAAACCCAAGTGACACTTGGGAACAGATTTTTTTTTTCCTGGATTGAAGTAAGGGTTATTAAAAATTATAAAAATATCTGTACCAATTAATTTGTTCTTGTTTACATGTTGTGACATGACACCTAGCATCTGGTAGCAAGTAGGTGATTGATTAATAAATGCTTGTTCTTTTATTTTTTTTTTGAGAAGGGTAGTTCTTTTACTTCAAAAAATCTAAACTTTAGGATTGTTTCATTTCATAATGAATTTTACTTGAGAGAAAATCATTTCTTAGTAAAAGTTCAGTGGATAATCACTTGTGGTAGAAAGTCAGTAGGCTTAGATTTTGGGGAAGGACAAATCTAAGTTAAAGAAATGTTTGTAGTAATAATATGACCTTTTGTTGTTGTTGACCATCTCCCCTCTTGTGGGGATATATGTAATATATCTTTCAATATAACCTACATTGCCTCTCATTTACCAAAAATAGAACCTTTGAGAATGTAAAAAATTTGGGGAGGTGGTATCTAGATACAGATGGTTGGATGAAGGAAATAAAGGCAGAAAACATGGTAAAATCACATTGAATAGCTAACATTGGGGGGGGGGAAAGGCAATAAAATATGAGAGAAAAATGAAGGATTAATAGAGTAAGATCATTCAACTCTTTCCCCTTCTTCCCTTAGGAAAATTGAGTATAATAATTTTATTTTTATTAAATAAACATTTGATAGTGTTAACACACAAGTACTCAGGTCTAAGTTTGAGCTAAACATAGGATTGATTTATTGACAAAAATTTACAGAGGGGAGAATATCAGTTGTCATATTCTTTCTCCACTCCTCTATTTATACCTATAGTATCATAGGCTGATTCTTCAAAGTGGAGAAGAACCTGTATTATCAACATCCCTGATTCCTGACATGACAGGGGATCCTCAATATGGTAAACTCAAAAGAGGACTAGATGTGAAGATTCCCTGAAAAGGCACAATCCTCATTATTTAAAAGATTTGCTCTCTATTTTTAAAGACATTTAGTTCACAGAGTTTTAGTAGACTACTAATATAATATGAATCGATAGATTAAAAGAGGTTGCCTCAAAGCAAAAAAATCAGATCGAGAGACTGAGGATTATGCCTCTATTAGGCTTATTACCAAAGATGACTAGGGGAAAAGGAAAAGAATCTATATGTTCTAAATGGTTTATAGCAGCTTTCTTTGTAATGGCAAAGAGCTAGAAACTATAGGGATGCTCTTCAATTGGTGAATGGCTGAACAAGTTGTATATGATTGTGATGGAATAGCACTGTACAATAAGAAATGATGAGCTCAATGATCTTAGAAAATCATGGATAGACATGCATGAAATAATGAAGAGTAAAATGAGCAGAACCAAGAGAACATCTATATGGTAACAGCACATTATTTTAAGAACAACTTTGAATGAGTAAGTCATTTTGACTATTATAAATACCCAAATTAATTACAAGGGATGTATGAACGAAGATGCTACCTGCATCTAGAAAAAGAACTGATAAATAAAAATATGTATAGAATGATTTTACATAATACATAGACAGACACATACACATTTGTGTCTAATAGAGGCCATCTCTAGGATGAACAGAGGGAAGAGAAAAGGGGGGGGGAGAAATTTGCATGATAATGTTATTATATATTTAAAAGGAAAAGCAAGTTCAAGAATAGATTTGCCTTTTCATGTACCATCATCTTTTTAAAAATTATATACTATGTTATGGGAATATTTGTTTTATTCCATAAATTAAAAATAAAAATTTAAATCGATGATCAGTTTCAAATTCTCTTCCTCTCCCCACTTTTTTTTAAAACAACAAATATTATTTCATTTGATCTTCACAATAACTCTGGGAGGTAAGTGATATTATTAAACCCATCTTAAAGTTGAAGAAACTGAGAACAGATAGAGGTTAAGGGACTTGCCTGGTGTCAACTGAAACTGGATTTTAATTCAGGTCAATCTGAATCCAGATCAAGCTTTTTATCCATTCTGACACCTTGATACTTCTTAAATGACTTTTTTTTGATAATCCTTTTTTAATTTTTAAAAATTTTTTATTTATTTCATTAAATACGTCCCAATTACATGTAAAATATTTTTAACATTCATTTTTTTAGATTTTGAGTTTTACATTTTCTTCCTCTTTCCTGGCCTCCCCTACCCACTGGGAGAACAAATAATTTGATACTGATCATAAATGTGAAGATATATAAAACATTTCCATATTAGTCCATATTGTTACAAAAGAAAGCGTACACATAAAAAAGACAAAAGTTTTTCAAAGTATGCTTCAGTGGGAACTCAGTTCATCAGTTTTCTCTCTAAATCTTTTTTTCATTTTCATCTGGATCCTTTGGAACTGTCTTGTGTCATAGTTTGATTAGTTTTTCACAGTTAATCACCTTTATAATATTATTGTTACTATGTACACTGGTCATCTGGATCTGTTCATTTCACTTTGCATTGGTTTGTGTAAGTCTTTCCAGGTTTTTCTGAAAGCATCCTGGTCATCATTTCTTAAACAAAACAGTATTTCATCATAATTATATGCCACAATTTGTTCGTCCATTCCCGAATTGCTAGGTATCCTCTCAATTTCCAATTCTTTGTTAGCACAAAATAAGCTGCTATAAATATTTTTGTACAAGTAGGTCTTTTCACCTTTTCTTTGATCTCTAATAGTGGTCTTTTAAAAAAAATTTATTTCATTTTATTTTATTTAATAATAACTTTATATTGACAGAATCCATGCCAGGGTAATTTTTTTACATTATCCCTTGCACTCGCTTCTGTTCCAATTTTCCCCCTCCCTCCCTCAACCCCCTCCCCTAGATGGCAAGCAGTCCTATATATGTTAGATATGTTGCAGTATATCCTAGATACAATATATGTTTGCAGAACCAAACGGTTCTCTTGTTGCACAGGGAGAATTGGATTCAGAAGATAAAAATAACCCGGGAAGAAAAACAAAAATGCAAATAGTTTACATTCATTTCCCAGTGTTCTTTCTTTGGGTGTAGCTGCTTCTGTCCATCATTTATCAATTGAAACTGAGTTAGGTCTCTTTGTCAAAGAAATCCACTTCCATCAGAATACATCCTCATACAATATCGTTGTCGAAGTGTATAATGATCTCCTGGTTCTGCTCATTTCACTTAGCATCAGTTCATGTAAGTCTCTCCAAGCCTCTCTGTATTCATCCTGCTGGTCATTTCTTACAGAACAATAATATTCCATAACATTCATATACCACAGTTTACCCAGCCATTCTCCAATTGATGGGCATCCATTCAATTTCCAGTTTCTAACCATTACAAACAGGGCTGCCACAAACATTTTGGCACATACAGGTCCCTTTCCCTTCTTTAGTATTTCTTTGGGATATAAGCCCAATAGAAACACTGCTGGATCAAAGGGTATGCACAGTTTGATAACTTTTTGGGCATAATTCCAGATTGCTCTCCAGAATGGTTGGATTCATTCACAACTCCACCAACAATGTATGGTTTTCCCGCATCCCCTCCAACATTCATCATTATTTTTTCCTGTCATCTTAGCCAATCTGACAGGTGTGTAGTGGTATCTCAGAGTTGTCTTAATTTGCATTTCTCTGATCAATAGTGATTTGGAACACTCTTTCATATGAGTGGTAATAGTTTCAATTTCATCATCTGAAAATTGTCTGTTCATATCCTTTGACCTTAAATGACTTAAAAAAAAAAACTTTGAGAAAGACTTCTATGACAGTAACTTAAGTCAATTCAATATTACTAATGTACAAGTTACTGTGCTTGTCATTGAGAAAGAAACTAAGTTTCTTTGCCTCCAGGAAAATGTAAAATTGAGTTAGACATATGTTCAAATTGCTACAAGTTAGAAAATGATTAAGTTTTCAGCAAAGATCCAGTGTGTTAACAGGAAGAGCATCAAAGACAGTATCATCATCATCATCAGGAAAGACATGGAAGATATGATACCTAAGAAATACTTTGAAGGAGGGAAAACAATTTCACTGTTTCATCTGGAAATACTTCCATCGTTTACTTGTCAGAGGGAAAAATTGTTATTCAAATACTGACTCTGTAATATTATAATGTCAATCATGAAAAATAGTCAAATGGTGGTGATTTAGTAAATAAACAACTAGCCTAAGAGTCAGAAAGATTGGTGTTAAAGTCTCACCTTTGTCATAAATATGTGACCTGAACTAGTCATTTACTTTCTTATTATCCTCCCCCCCACCAAAAAAAAAAAAACTCTTAAAGATTCTAAGTTGTTGAAAACATACTGACCTCAATTGGCAATACTCCTCAAGGATGCTCCCTACACTGATGAAATCATAAGAAGTCCAGTCAAATAAAAATAACTCAATATTAGCTGGAGATGAAATAAGAATGCAAATGAAATATAAACAGTAAAAACCTGAAAAACCTAAAGGTATTGAAAATATACACAACAAAAATGTTAAAAGTGCTACCTAATAATGAACCAAATGGCAAAAATCATACCATATTAGGAGAAGGATAAAGGCATATTTAGAATAGAATTTCAAAAACCTATTTTAAAAAATTCATGGCACAAATATAACTAATAGACTGATTTTATCAGAAACAGTAGCTCAAAATATTATCTGCTATGTGCAAAAAGTATCTGCTCTAGGCAAGGCACAAACACATTCTCCCTCCAATGACTCCCCATTACCTCCAGAATTAAATATAAAATGCTTTGTCATTCAAAACCTTTTATAACTTGCCCCCTTCCAGTATTCTTACATTATACTCCTTTCCCCTGACATGTTCTGCCATCCACTGATATTGGCTTCCTTGCTACTCAGACAAGACACCTCAGTTCTGCCAGTGATGCAAAGAATATCTAATACAGATAATGGACCAGAAACAGACATCAAGTAAAAAGACCCTATATACTATATTTTGCTATTTACTATATAACTCATATAAATGACTGAAGAAAATTTAAATCTAAAGGTGATAACTTTCTGCCTAGTGCTAATATACAAAGACCTCCCTCAGAACAGAGTAACATTGCTAATCATTCTGGGTCTCTCATAATTTATGTGTATATGGCTATAATCCTAATACAGAATATGATTAATTCATACCATCAACACACAAATATAGGGGACTGATAGAATAGCAGTTCACAAAAAAATTAGGACCATCTACCCCGGGATCAAACTATCGTGATATAGGTATAAGTAGGAAAATGATTATTCGTGTAGCTAAAAGATAATGACCATATTTGATAATAAAGACTTTATAATTTGTATATATGTTCATTGATGCACATGATAAATGTTTTTATCATATTATCTTTTTTTTTTGCTTAGTATTGATGCTATGCTTGTTTTGTAGCTCCATTTGTTGACTTAGCTATTATTAGTTAAGTGCATGTAGTCTGATGTTTAGCTTCGTTTATTATTTTGTAGGGCAACTATTTGCTATTTCCCCCATTTCTCTCTCTCTCTCTCTCTCTCTCTCTCTCTCTCTCTCTCTCTCTCCATCTATCCATATCTGGATAATGGGCATTTAATGTATTCTGCATGTAATTTAGATCTGCAGTCATAAAAGCAGATCATCAAAGTGATGTGTTACATTGTATCATGTCTCTTGCATATATAATTGTTGTCTGCTATGCATAATGTTTAAAGGGAACTAATTGAAGTTCTGGGTTAATCACCTCTGCTCTGTTGCACACTGATGTATATTTGCTGTTTTAAGGTTTAAATATAGGTGTGGGTCTACTGCAGGTGATTTTGCAAGGCACTGAAAAATTCTAAGCTCTGGGGAAGAATGTCATGACTCTTGTAAAGTGGATAAGAAGGTCCTGGAACCAAATACACTTCTTGAATTTGGAGTTTTTTTACTCATTTCCTCAGGTAAGAAAATGTTACATGGTTGGAGTTTGAGGAAGCATCAGAAAAACTGTCATTCAGTAGTTTTTCAGTCATGATCCTATTTAAGGTTTTCTGGATACTGGAGTGGTTGGCTATTTCCTTCTCCAGCTCACTTTACAGATGAGGAAATTGAGGCAAATGAGGTTAAGTGACTCACCCAGGGTCACACTCAGACCATATTTGAACTCAGGAGGAGATAGTTTTATCTGCCTCCAGGTATGACATCGATATCCAGTGTGCCATTTAGTTGCCTCAGTATTAAAAGGGAAACCTTCCAAAAGGTTGAGGAGAAGGACACACTGAGAAGAGGGAGGCTACATGGAAGCAATGATGGGGACAGGAATGGAACAGTGTAGTAAGGCACTTCAGCAATCCCCTTCTTCAAACCCATGTATCCAGGGAAACTAAAGAGATTAAAGCTTATTATAACTTCTCCCTCAGGAGGCTGAAGTTATGAAAAGAAAGGAAATACATTGTGGAGAAGGTACAGCCATTGACGATTCTTATTATCTCCCCATGTGTTCAGCTGTATGTAATTAACACCTGTTACTAAACCGTGTTATTTCATGGTTAAAGCCTAATCTGTTTGATCTATTCTTATTTTTTCTAAACACCTGTGGTTGATCCTGATCTTGTGAGCCTTTTTTGAAAAATGATACAAGGATTGTGGAACAATTTAGGAAGCACTACAAGCAAAAGTGATCTTTCCTAGCACAGATTTGAATCCCTTGTTGATCGAGTTTCTCTCTAACTGGGGGCATCATTGAGAGTCTTTCATATATTTCATAACTACATTCCAAAAGAAGACTTGATGTGAACTTGGACCTCAAATTCTGCCCCCATAAGGCCATGAGCCTAACCTTGTTGTTCACAATATCAGCTCCATAGCAACACATAGTGTTAGTTATTCTTGAATGCCCTTCTGTTGGATTATCTTGTCCCCTTCATTTATATTGATTTTAAAGTATTTATCTTTACTTTTTTGAAATAATACTCTTCCTACACATCCATCATCCTTCCTCATGAGGTTTTAGAAATGAGTTTATATTCTAAACAGTGTGACCATTGGCAGCCAACATTCTCGTTTTGGCGAATAAGTCAGCTATCTGCTGACTAAAGCATATGCTTAGTTCCTTTCATTTCCTTGTTATGGCAATTCACTTTCATTGGTTAAAAGTTTTGATGAAATAACTATACTTGGTGTTGATGTAATTCCTTTTCTTCATTACTTATTTTTGATTTTCAATAATGATTTAATAATCCTGGATTAAATTACTCTAACTTTTTGTACTTAGCAACTAATGTCAGTGTATAAGCTGAATTGTTTTTATGGTAGTCTTTGCCTCCCAAAGAGCACCTGGGAATCATTTTCTCATTTAACATAACTGTTTTTCTTCTGGTTTCATTTCTACAGTAAGAATGTCAAGATTGATTTGATAGGAAGGTAGCTAAGTGGTATGGTAAGCACTGTCCAAGATTATTTTGGACTATACTGCCACCAAGTAATTGGAAATGTTAGACTTGGCATTAGGAAGACAAGTTCAAATCTTGATTCAGACCCTAACTCAGTCTGTGATTTTGGGCAAATCACTTCACCTTAACTTTAGCTTCCTCACCTGTAGAAAGGCCATGATGATCTCTTCTATATCATGGGGTTGTTATGAGGGTAAACTATTAAAATACATATAAAGTGCTTTGCAAATCTTAGTGCATTATATAAATGGCAGTTGTTGTTATTCAACTTTTTCATGAATTTTTCCATTTTAGGTCACTCAAAAAGTAAGTCACTTGCAAAGTATAAATATTTAAGGTAAATTTTTCTAATAGTCAAAAAACTGTGTGATTGTTTCACACACCCCCCACTTTATAGTAACAAATAAATTCCTAGCAAATATGTTCACAGTTTATTCTCAGACCTAATTCTGATCTCAAACTTCATAGCAAAAGGTATCAAATGTACAGGCATCACATTTACCAATGTAAGAGAATGTAAGTGACTTTTTTAGTTCATAAGCTTTTTGTATGCATCATGCACCCTTTTGGAAGTCTGATAGATATGGACATATTAATATGGACTCATCAGAATAATATTTTAAATGCATAAAATCAAAAGGAAAGCAATTATGCTGAAATAAAAATACATTTTTTATCCAAGTTTACTCTCAGCCAGAGTTGTTAATTAATGTTTGATGACTGGCCTTGCTAGGCTAAGGAGAAGTACACATGAAACCTTTTAAGGTTAATTTTCATTCTTAGCATTTTCTCCACAAATGTCTTATGTCCAGACAATTAACAATAATCAAGCCCTAATTTGTAGCATTTGACAATTTCTGAAGTGTAAATGCTCATGCTGAAAATTTAACAACTAAGTTTTATGAACCTTTCTAGCACATCCCTTCTTAAATCTATTCATAGACCCCTTGAGAATCTATCAACTTCATGGTAAAAACCTCTGCTTTAAGTATAGGTCAAGTATATTTATCTAATTTATATAAAGCATTCATAGCATCAATCACTCAAAAATATATAAACATTCATATGAAACAATATATTTACTGAAGAACCAAAAGACTCATCCAAAAGTTCCAGAGAGTTATAAAGAACAATTTATTATTGATTCAGTCATTATTGAACAATCTATCCCAAAGCACTGTGCCATTTACATTGCCTTTGTTGATTTTGCAAAGCCTTTGACTTAGCTCTACACTTGTGGCTTATTCATGTCTTCCAAATTTGCAAAATAGACACAAGAAGGTATAATAAGAACTCTAGAATATTTGATATTAATGTGGAAAGCAATTCTTTGTAAGAAATCACTAACAGTAATATCAAGAACAATTAATATAAAATATCACAAACCCTTTATTGTTTTACCCAATTATCATGTTAGCTTTCCTAAATAGGACAAATCATGGCTTGCAAGTTAAAGGTGTATATGGACAACATCAAGATATATGGCTACATCAAAAACATATTAAATAATTTGTTCATCACCTGGAATCTTTCCATAGTGATATAAAATAGAATTTTGCCTCAATGAGATTAATTAAAGTATGCTAAAGAAAAACAGAAAAAAAAAAGATTTCAAGATTTAACAAAATCAAATTGAAATGAGTCAATGAAAGTAACACTGTTGTTTTTTTACAGGAAACTATGAAGCTATCAAAGAGAAAACTACAGTTATATATATCAAGGGATTTACTGGCATTCTGAAATCAAAGTTTAGTGAGTAGAACCTATTTAAAATAATTAATACTTATACAACACTAGTATAAAGATATACTTTGGGAACTATAAAATGACCATAACAGATTAAGAAAGTATCCTAATCAAACCCCATAAAATATTAATGAAACAATTTGTGTTCTTAGAGCACGTGACAGGTTAAAACCCAATAGAAATATTTTTAGAACAAGTGAACATTTTGCCAAACACTATCAATAATAAAGATTGATGATAGGTACACAGTATAGGATTTGCTTCCTTTTCTCAAAAGTGGTCTGCCTCTCAATGGAGCCTATAAAACATGAGATTCAAAAATGGAATCAAAAAGCCCTCCATGAAGGACATCCACATGAACACAGCAACAGTGATAAAGAAACTTCCAAATATTCCTGAAATATGTGGATTTGATTGTGGAAAGGGGAATTTGTGATATAGAATTAATGCACTAGAATATAGAATAGAATAATGCACCAGAAATAAGATAATTGTTATATTAAAGAACCTAGAATTAGTAATCAATAGTGATTAGACAAAGAAGAAAAAACTGCAACACGACTATGAGCTGCAAAAATGGAGAAAAATACCTAGGAACACATTGTCTGGTAGTTCAATTACACATCAAAAGCTTGCTAAATTTCAGAGATAAATAGATTAAAAACATTCACTTTTTAAATTCAGGTTTCCAAATATTTTAAATGACTAACTTACAAGTCATACTGGAACCAGGAAGTCAATTGTTTCCATTGGTTATTGAAAGGTAAATTACATTAGTTGAAGCTTGTGAAATATAGTTAATGAGCATAGACCCACAGAGTACATGGAACCTAGGGTATCATCTTCCAGGGAATCTGTTTTGTGAGAGAAACTGGGAGGGTTGTCCCCTCTGAGGTACTTAACAACTGAAGGACTTGTTCCATTTTGTAGACCAATATTCTTAAACTAAAACTCACAGGTCTCGACCAATAAGTTTCTTTCAATAGTCAGCCAGAAGTTAGAAGTATCTCAGGGCAAAGCTTTTTTTTTTTTTTTTTTTTTTAAACTAGAACAACATATTTATAAGATTTGTAGCACAATGGAACACTTAGAAAGATGATTTGATAATGTTTTAGAGACTCTAAAGATGCCGTACATAGCATTTGATCATCACAGCAGTGAATTAAGTACTCTCAGTATTATGCGCTTCATTTCACACATAAGAAAACAGAGGTGTAGGGAGGTTAAGTGACTTTTCCATGTTATACTACTAATAGGTCTACTACAACTAATAAGCCCCACTACTACTAATATGTTCTGGAGGCATAGCAACACATTCTTGATTTCAAATTTAATGCTCAACCCACACTGCACAATGTCCCTACTGTTACCTTCAATCTATATTGCAGTACCAAAGCATAATATATGTAGAATTTGTATTCAAAGATATCTTTGCTGCTGGAGGTAAGTTGTTAAATGGGCAGAATCTGCCTATTACATTGGTGTGCCTGAGCCATTCTTTTCCCAAAGGAAATGAGAGAGGGGGAAAGGAAATGAAACATAAGAGTTAGGGGGAAAATATATTTGTCTAGCTCCCCTACCTGTGTTGTCAGCTTTTTTTTTCACAAATTATAATTTATTTCTAACCCAGGATAATGAGAAATGCAGAAACAAATCCCACCCTTTCTTTCTCTTAGTTATGGGCTCATTTGATGGGGTTGTTGAAATGAAAGTCACATAGCCCTCACAACATGGTCCCCTTCTTCCTCAACTCAGACTTGTTATTCTGCTTCAGAAAAGATAAGATGTTTCTATCTCTATGGTGTCAGTAGTAACCTTATAAGCTTTCATAACTTAAAAAAAAAGGATTCTGAGAAAAACTGGCACTTTTTCCTTCACTCATGGAAAGCACTGTATGAAGAACAAAAGTAGCTTGTTTTAAGACAAAGATGTCTTCTGGTTACTTAATTGGAACTGTGACTTCTTATAAGAAGGTACATTTTATTTTTATGTACTTCTCTATTCAACAATCTAGAAATATAATCTGATCATGCCAGAGAATGTCATTATTCTCTCAGTGCTCATGCAGTTGTTGTGGCCCCTAAATATACTGAATAATATGATAATTCTTCTGGTCTAAAAAGCACCCAAATCTACAGAAGATGTGTTTTTAATTGAAACACGGTATAATTTTTTATAGTGCACATTTGGTGTGAAAATGAAATGTAGCTATCCTCTGCTTCAACTTTATTTCACAGAAACTCGGAGGTGGAAGGGATTTGAGGCCAGTCTTTTCCAACTTTCACCTGATCAAGAATCCTCTCTAGAACATCATAAAATATGCTATTTCAGCTTTTGCTAAAAATCAATTCATTACTTAATGAATTAGTTCATTTTATGTTGAGATAGCTCTTTTTGTTTGGAGTTTCTAACAACCACTACAATCACAATAACCACAATCATAATCAACCAGCCACCATTACCTACTACCCTACCATTTATTTGAAGTATTATGTCATGATCCCTATGCTAAGTACTGAGGATGCACAAAAAAGCATGATCCCTGCCTCAAGAAGTTCACGAAAATAATTATGCATATAACATACAAATATGTGACACTCACATGTACATGTTTGTGTGTATGTGAATATAACATATATTTATATATAAAAAACTGGAGGGAATCTCAGAGAGAGGGTACTCTCTCAGAGTGAGAGAGTTGGGAAAGATCACTTGAATAACAATAACAATAAAAAACAATAGTAGCAGCAGTAACAGCAACAGCAGTAGCAAAAATAGTTGCAGCAGCAGCAGTAGTAACAGCTAATATTTAGTATTTAGATAATGCCTTTTAAGTTTGCAAGCTACTTAAAATATTTCATTTCATTTTCACAAAAATCCTGGGAGGTAGTTGTCATTATTATCCCCATTTTTTCAAATAAGGAAACTGAAGATGAGATAGATTAAGTTACCACATTAAAAAGATATTAAATAAACTCCTAAGATCACACAACCAGGAAGTATCTAAGGCCAGATTTAAACTTCCTAATTCTAAATCTAGAATTTAGAATCTAAATTCTAAATCTGCAGCTCTACTTTAAAAGAAAGTAGGTTTTAAGCTGAGACTTAAAAGCTGGGAATGGAAATGAGGAAGTAAAGCAATCTAGGTACATGGCACTAGCAGTAAAAGGGCATGGAGTTGAGAGATGAAGGGTCATGGATAAAGGACATCAGGGACATCAGCATTGTTGAACTATAAAGTATAGGGAGGGAAGTAAAATATAAGAAAACTGGAAAGATAAGAGGAGATAGATTACAAAGGGATTGAAAATTCAAACAGATTTTCTATTTGGTGGCAACAGGGAATCACTGGATTTTATTGAACAAGTTACAAGTTTAATTCTTCTTTCACATGATCATCCTTCAGATACTTGAAGAGAAGCTCTTTTTGTCCCTTAAGCTGTCTTCTAAATACCTCCATTTTCTTCAGGAAATGGTTTTGATTACTCTTTTCTGGTTCTAATATCAAATATATGTTTCTATTCAAGCAGGGCTAAAAGATATGGTTTGTTTTATAATTAATTATATTTTAATATCTCAACAACCATTTTGTCCTTCTACCAAATGCATATCACAACCCTCTAAACTTAAACAGTTCTTCAAGGTTGACAGTTGTCAAAATGACACAAATCTATCCTCTATGTCCAGGCTGAGGCCCTTTCAACTGTGCTAGGATTATTCTTAGATGGCAGACATACTGACTTGTCATAAAATACCTACAAGAAGTCTTTCCAGCTTGAAAAACCTGCCAGGATTGTGCTCCACTCTAAATAATTTTTAAGAAATGGGCATTTATGTAAGGTATTAAAGCAAAAAAAAAGATTTTAATGAAGGGATGTTTCTACACTGTTAAAATAGCCAATTGTTTTAATTCCAAAGAACAAATCAAATCATTGAAAAAAATACTTAAAATGGTTGTAAGTTGGGATGTAATGTGGCATTGTAGATAGTGATGAACTTGGGAGTCAGTAAAACTTGAATGTGAATATTGTCCCAGATACACACTAGCTGTGTGACCCTGAACAAATCACTTAATCTCTCTAAAATTCTGTTTTCTTATCTGTAGAAAGACAAGCGTGAAGTTCAAAAGTACTGCATAAGTGTGAACTACTTTTTATTATTATTTTATAAAAGATGAGATAATAGATGAATTTAAGCATTACTACTATTTTAGTTTCCCTGTATAGACTATTTTATCCTCAATCACTATGTTTTTGTCTCAGTTCTTGATTTGTATTTGTATCTTTTAAAATTTTTATATATTTAAGGAAAAAATGGGAAGAGATATGAACAATTGCTGTTAGGAAAAAGTATAGAAATATGACCTTTCAACTTATGAGCTACAACTGTGATGAAATAGAAAAATAGGTTTGCTGTTAATCCTATTTAACAAGATGATACCTCTCTAAATACATCCCAGTTTTATTCCTTAGTTTTGTTTTATGCTTAATAGTATATTTAACTCTGTTTTTCAGATTCAATCTATTGTTTCTAAAAGAGGGGGCTTATAGAGCATGAAAATATGTTTCAGTTTCCTTCAAAGAATGCAGAATAATAACTATATTAATAAAAAATCATTAGGGAATTGTTAAAAAATAAAATTGTTTCTTCTTTAAAAGCTCATTTCTGACATTTAAAAAACTTTCCACTTGGTATATTTTTTGGTGTAAAGAAATGATCATTAGTAAAAACCATTCCAGAGGACACATTTTGAAAATAAAGTGAACAATATGGGAAAGATGTTAGATCCTCTTCAGAAATTCAGATGCTTTTTGTGAGCAGGAAAGATGGGAGGAAAATGATATCTGAGCTTCTTAAAATTAAATGAAATTTCTACTTGGCCACGTCTTAATAAACAGAAGGCAGCCAAGCCACATTTCTTTTATCTGTGCAAAATGAGTGGCATTTCAATCAATAAACCCAACAGCAAAGAGCAAGCCGTTGTACGCATACAGCTGCAAATGTCAAATATAGTAAGTACTCAAGAATACATTGGCAGAGACTAGTTTTGTGTAAATGTTTTTTAGTGAAAAGCAAATTCTCATGGTAATTGATGGTGACCATGGAGATCATGTTCTAAATTAACATTGTATGATTATTGATTTGGAGGTAAGAAATGCTTTTATTCTAAAAGCTCATTACCTAGCAACCATGGAGGCAAAACCATCCAATCAAAACTGGTTTCTTTGATGGAACTATGGAGGTCAAACTGCATGTACTTTTTATTTTTTTCCATATTCAAAAATAGATGCTGTGTATCATGAAGCATGTCTGGTCATTTACTTTTCCATCTGTCAAAACCCGAGAATTCCTTAAAAAGAAGAAAGCTTAAAGAGATGTTCTAGAATTAATAGGAAAACATATAAAAATTATATGTATATAATTATATTATAAGTAATTCTTATCATTTCTTCACTCTTTTTGATTTTCTTCTTTCTCATTTTTGTTCAATCCTTGTTCTGCATGAGTCGTCCAGCTCCCCAAACACTACCTTGCCTACAGAACTAAAATAAACACTACCATAACTTTTTTTGGCTGTCATTTCCAGAAACAATTCACTAAAACATTTCACAAATATAAACAATAACAAAGTCACTGATAACCAGAAAAATAAAAAAATCACTGAGTTCTTCTTGGTTGGATATTCCCATTCATGGATGAATAGATTTAAGTTTAGGGACCTGAATTGGGGCAGCTGGACTCAGTGAATAGATGCTGGTTTCAGGAAGACCTGAGTTCAAAACCAGTTGTAGATACTTAGTAGTCATGTAACCCTAGGAAACTCACTTAACCTCTTGATAAGGATATTGCAAACTACTCCAGCAAATTTGACATGAAAACCCTATGAATAGTACTCGCAAACCATGGTCCATGGTTCATTAAAAAATTGGACAGTACTGTATAACAACAATAGCCTGAATTGGAGTGCTTAGTTGTTCAGTTATGCAGTAATTCAAAGACAGTTTTCTCAGGAAGGACAAGGACAGTTTTAATAAGATGAGCTGGGATCTGAGAATTAGGACCTGGTACAGTTTATGCATTTTCTTTTCATATCTATATCTGTCCTGGAATTCTCCTCCCATTCCCACCACACAGCTCAAACTAACAGTGGAGATAATGAGTTGCCCCTAAGGAGTGCATGGAGTTCAAAGTTAGCTTAATGGGTTTCCTTGGGAAATAAGATTTTAAAAATCAGTTAGAAAGGCACATCACAAATAAACACAGGTCTGAAAGCTTCCTCGCTGTTTTTTTGAATGATGTAGATGAAATATAAAAAACAAAATGACATACACAAATAACTAGGGAGGTTCAACATAAAATGAAAAATAAAGCCTTTCGTGGGAATAAATTAAATAATCTCCATGGTCCCTTCGAATTCTAAGATTCTAAGTATAATCCTATTTTTATATATACTTAATAAGAAAGGGCACAACTACAAATGCAGTGTAAGTATCGTATCAATGTAAGGTTTATTGGCTTTGCCACATCTTTTCTCTCTGGGTTTTCCAGATACTATATTCTCTTATTTCTCTTTCTACCCATCTGACTACTCCTTCTCACTTTCCTTTACCAGATTGGCATCTATATCTTGCCCTTTAATTGTGTTTCTTGTGCTCTATCCTGAACTCTTTTTTTTTCCTTTCTATATTTTCTTGATGATTTTATCAGTTCCCTTAGTCCTAGATTCTCTCCTACACACAATTCCTGTACCACAAACTGCCTATTATACTCATGCAATTGAATGTCCTATAAGCATCTCAAATTCAGTATGTCGAAAACAGATTTCATTATCTTTTCCCCTACCATCAATCTGCCCCTCTTTCAAATTCATCTGTTTCTGAAAGAGGACCTCCTTCTGCAAAAATATTAATAGCAACTATTTTTCAGTGATAAAAAGGCTGTAATCTAAGGATGGGTAACTATCATTTGGAGAAAAAGCTAAAAAATATGGTTTATGAATATAATGGAAAACTACCAAGTTATATGAAATGATAAAAAGGATGATTTCAAAGAATGCTGGGAAGTCATGTAAACTACATGTATGGTGAAGTGAGCAAAATAAGGGGAACAATTTATACCTTAACAATAACATTATAAAAATGAGCAAATTTGAAAAACTTCAGATCTCTGATCAATGCAATGACCAGGCATAGTTTCATAAACCAATGATGAAGCTTTCTCCCCATATTCTCACATAGTTGGGATGAACTTAAGAGGAAGAATAAAACAAATTTCGAGCCATAGACAATTCAGTAATTTCTTTTATTTAACTATATGTATTACCAGGATTTTCTTTTTCTTTTACGAGTGATGGGACAGAAGGAAGGTTAAAGAAGAGGTAAAACAAATTTTTGTTTATTGGGAAAAAATTAAATTAAAATTAAAAAATCCCTCTCTCTGGCAAGAACATTACAATTCCTCAGATACCCATCACAATCCTTTAGATAACCAAAATTCCTCAGTAGCTGAAAAAGGAAAGATAAATAGAAGATGTTAGATCTTGACAACTCCTGCTGCTGTTATTGTTGCCGTCACTACCACGGGTAGTTTTTTTTCCAGGGGGCTGAACTATGTGGAAGACACATAGAACTGTGGCAGAAAAGACTGTAGCTATTGTGATACTTTCTTTCCTTTCTCTCTTCCATGGAAAGTGTGTATCTCTTGCAAAGTTATCTCAACTTTTAAAAAAGCTTATAATTTGCTGTCTACTGAGTCTCTTTATAAATCAGTATTAATATAACTATTATAGTTAATCCAAAGCATTGTTGGTCAGTCTTTCTCTCTCTCTCTCTCTCTCTCTCTCTCTCTCTCTCTCTGTCTCTGTCTCTGTCTCTGTCTCTGTCTCTGTCTTTATCTCTGTGTATACACACACACACACACACACACACACACACACACACACATATATATGTAATATACTTTCTGACTTTCTTTGCTATGTCCCACCTTGATACCCAGGACCTCATCATTCCCATATAGAAAGTAAGGTCCTCAAGAATGGAGTTTTTTTTCTTTCTTTGTGTGTGTGTGTCTCTAATATCTAACACAATACCTGGCACAAAATGAATCCTTGTAGATTAATTGATTGTGGAATTGTGGAAAAGGATTAGAACTTGATTAAAAAAAAAAAAAACTTAAAGCTGGAGTTTCTTCCCTCAAAGGCAATTTCTTCAAGCATATCTCCATCCTGTGGTTCCATTTCCTAGTCAGGTTCTAAGGATCTATGACCCCTGTCCCTAGAAGTGGAGTAAAGATATTAACTAAGCAAATTATTAGCCACTAGGTACCTGAAAGGAGGAGTTATCAAAGAATGACTCCTTCCAGAATAGGAAAAAGAATAGGGGAGAGTAAGTAAAGTTTTCTGCAAAAACAAACAATTCTGACACTACCAGCCCGCTCCACAGGCGCGCGCGCGCACACACACACACACACACACACACACACACACACACACACACGGTTATGGGAGCTTATACATGCTAGTTGATTGTGTAATTCTTTGGAGAATGCCCTGAAAGAGACAATCCTGCGCTGCATAGAGAGGCAATAATCTTTTTTTTTTAATTTTTTATTTAATAATTACTTTATATTGACACTCGTTTCTGTTCCGATTTTTTTTCCCCCTCCCTCCCTCCACCCCCTCCCCTAGATGGCAAGCAGTCCTTTATATGTTGGATATGTTGCAGTATATCCTAGATACAATATATGTTTGCAGAACCGAACAGTTCTCTTGTTGCTTAGGGAGAATTGGATTCAGAAGGTATAAATAACCCGGGAAGAAAAACAAAAATGCAGATAGTTTACATTCGTTTCCCAGTGTTCCTTCTTTGGGTGTAGCTGCTTTTGTCCATCATTTATCAATTGAAACTCAGGTCTCTTTGTCAAAGAAATCCACTTCCATCAAAATATGTCCTCATACAACATCGTTGTCGAAGTGTATAATGATCTCCTGGTTCTGCTCATTTCACTTAGCATCAGTTCATGTAAGTCTCGCCAGTAGAGAGGCAATAATCTTAGCAAGAAGAATCTACTCACTCATCTCTATAATTGCATGATCTAAATGCTAAGTAATATAATAGGGCCATCTACCTATACGTGTCCATCACTCCAAAGTTTGCAGTATTCAAAATTTATTTATATCTCTCTTCCCAAGTGTCTCTACAAGGATTCCTTGTGGCAAGATTTCAGTCACACTTAGTATTCTCTAAGCAAATAGTTTCATCTCCCTCCATTCACAAAGTATATAAGCACAGGAATGTTTTTTAATAAACTAATCTATCAGTCAGTCATTTAGCCAATAACCATTTATGAGGAAGCTACTATTAGTCAGGCACTGTGCTAAGTACTGGAAATACAAGTAGAGAAAGGCAAAAGCCTCTGCCTGTAGGAAGGGTGTTACAAAAGAAAGTTCCCTGAAGATTCTTTTAAATAACCCAACCCATTATTTCAGCATCCAATGTTCAAATGGTAGAACATTCTATGTTGGGGGAGAAACCTTGAGGGTGAAAGAACTGAACACACAGGTAGCAAACTGGGTAGCTCCAAAATGATCTTCCTGCTTATTCTGTAGTTGAAACTGAGCGAATTGTTCAGAACTTCCATACTGATACATTCACTTTGGTTTCTATTTTAAATCTGAAGCTGACTGTAAACTCTGCTAGCCTTAATGGGACCTGGCAGCACTCAGACTTGAAAACTAAAGTAAAATGATCTGTTTCTCTTAGTTTTAATAATGGTTTTCTACTTCTCTGTTCCCAGAAGCAGAAAAAGGGTGGAAGAAGAATAAATGACCCACCTCAGGAAGAGTGTCAATGTTTGGGGAGAAAAAAATATATTCTTTTAAAAATCTATTCATTTCTGATATATGTGTATATATAAACTTGGTTATGTGTGAAGCAGGGAATTTATGAGTTGCTCATCTTCTTTGCATAGTCGGAGAGGGAAAGGATTTTTACCCATTGGTAGAATAATGAGATTTATTTGAACAGCTTGCTTAAGTGGATCTATAGAGTGTGCTGGAGGGGAGAGGGGTAACTCTAGTATTCTTATCAGACTTTCCTGCTTTCAGTAAATGTGGGCTATTTGGGTGATTTTTCTATGTATATGTCTTTTAGAGTTCCTTTGTTTTGTGATATGTTCTCCTCATGGGAGGTTGGCAGTGTAAGTAGTTGACAAAAAAGCTAATAAATCTGAGGTTAATAGGGCTCCAGACAGCAAGGCAAAAAGAAGAGAAAGAATCGCCAGCCCCAGAATGCTGCAGAACTAGCAACTGTCAACAAAGCAGCTGAAAAATGCAAAGGACAAAACAAAGCTAGGAAAAGTTCCAGATCATTTTTCAATTCGATGAAGCAATTTCTCACATCAGCATATACCTGTCCCCTGGGGTCTAAAGTTGGCAGAGATAAGAGTTGGGGAAATGCAACATGAGAGCAAGGTCGGATTTGAGTTCAGCTTGAATTTGGAAGCAGTTAAGGTTTGTGGAATACCAGTAATCATCACTGAGTAGACAAAAAGTAGAGGAAAGAAGAGTGATGATATAGGAAAGAAAAAGGATGCTGTAGAACTGCTAAAAATGGAGGTACTTTTACATTTGAAAAGGAGCTGGTGAGAGGATGAGGATGAAAGGGATTCAAACAGAAGATACAGATATATATCGATATTATATATATTATATATATACACATACATATCTATATCTATATCTATATCTATCTATCTATAGTAGACAAGGCACTGTTGGGAAGGGACTTCCTTTCCCAAAATGCTATGGGCCTGAAATGGAGGCAGAAAAGAGAGGAATTAAGATTTCAGGAAGAGAACAGATTTTCTGGCAAAAAAGAAACCACAAGGACGTGTGGGAAACTATGGTACCTATTCAGGATAGGGAGATGTTTGGTCTAGGTGATCAGACTTTTGACTAAGCAATAAAGAGAGACTGAGCCAAAGATATATTAATTAGATCTGAGGAAATCTGACTGTGCCTCAGTAAACATGGACCAATGGCTTGCTTTACATGTTCATGAAGATGTCTCCTTGGTATCTGAAACTGAACATATTCCAAGTGTGAGATATGATTCTGTTTCCATAAAAAAAACTCTAATCTCTCCTTTCTCTGATCTATCTTTCACAAACAACCTGGAATTCCCGTGATTATTTCCTCTAAGTTCCCTGGTCTTAAAACTCCTCCCTGGATGCTACTTCCCTGTAGCATTTGGTTTTTATTTTCTCTTAGAATGTAAACTTCTTGAAGGAAAGAATAGATTTGTTTTCTTATAGCTCCAGTGCTTAGCAGAGTGCTAAATCCATAAATGCTTAATAAATGCTTTTTCAATAATTCATTCATAACTGACCTAATATTGATACTAATAGACTGAATTTGACCATTTCATTCATTTACTTAAAAAAAAAACTTTTAAAAAATCTATAGATGCATTAAACTCCTTAGCCTGGCACCAGGCTTCATAATCTGGCACCAGCCTACTTTTTCAGCATTATCTTTATTGCTCCCTCTTCTCACACTATTATTTAATATAACTAGTAGTTATTTCTTTATCTTGATCTGTACTTTCTCCCCTTAGTATACTCACATAAGCTTTCCCTTATCCTTGGTATACATGCCTTCCTAATTCTGCTTATTATGCCTCAGCTTGGACTATTGCAGTAGTCTCCTAATAGTTTTCTCCCATCTCTCCTCCATCTTCCATGCAGTTACCAATTCCTAAAGCACATGCCTTACTATGTCACTGCCCTGCTCAAGAATCCTCAATGGTTTCACCATTGCTTCTAAGATAAAAAGTGAATTCCTCTGTAGGGATTTAAAGTCCTTTACAAGCTGGCTTCTAGCTATCTTTCCAAATCTATTTCATAGTACTTAGCTCCAGGATTGTTGTGAGAATCAAATGAAATAATATTTGTAAAATTATTTGCAAACCTTAAAGTACTACATAAATACCAACTTTATTATAGTAGTCAAACAACAAGCATTTATTAAGGGCTTACTATGTGTCCAAAGTATGGGAAAACAAAAATAATCTCTACCCTCAAGGAGTTATTTCTAATATGTAAATGGTTAGATACATACAGCATAAATACAGATTGAAATATAATCTGAGAGTAAGAAAGCACCAACAATTGAAATGACTAGGAAAAAATATGTAGAAGGAAGGATTTGAGTTGAATCTGGAATCTTGAAGGAAATAGTGAAAAACCAAGTGAAGGTGCAGAACATTCTAGGCATGAGGGCAAAAGCACAGAAATGAGAGATGGAATGTTCTTTTGAAGAATTACAGGTAGGACAGGATTGCAAGGTTATAGAGTGTGTATGGAAGAAAGTAAAGTATACTAAGACTAGTAAGGCAGAAAGGTACTGGGTTACTATGAGTATTAAATGTTTAACATCTATTCATTTGATGGTCCAAACTATTTCTTTTTCTCCAGGCCTCAACACACTCTCCTTACTTCTACCTCTTGAAATCCCTTGCTTCCTTCAGAGTTGGTTCAAGTATAATCTCACATATAAGGCTTTTCTTGATTCAAGCTGCTAGTCTTTCCCCCCACCCTGATGTTGTCTTGTATTGATTTCTATTCATTTAGACAAGAATATGTTGTTTCCTCCTAGTAGACTTTAAGTCCTGTGAGTATATTTTTTCTTTATTTTCCCAGTACCCAGAATAGTATCCAGCACTTAATAAATACTTATTAATCACCCTTCAAATATTTTGCTTCCTTCAAAATTCAGCTCATGTCTCCTCCTTCCTTTCAGAGACTTTTCCTGATATGTCCAGTTGTTAATGTACTTCCTGAACTTACTTTGTATTTATTCTGCATATGTAACTTGAATATATGTATCTGTATATTTAGAGATGTTTCCTGGTTCTCTTCTATTTATTCCACATTGTTTTTTATTAGACAATTCAGAGAATACCATGATTTCAGTGATGTAGATTATTCCACTGCCTTTCCTCACCAGTGACAGCAACTGTCTTATTAGTGCCACATCAGTTCTTCGTCTAAAACTCTCTAAGATTGATACCTGGATGACTTGGCAACCCACTAAAGAAAGATGCAACCTGCTGCTCCTCAGAGCCGCCACAGTGCCTGTGGAGTCAGATGCTGCTCACCTATGCTGTTCTCTGTTGGCATTTATTCTCCTCCCTTAAATGCCATCCGCATGTAGCATTGTCTCTCTTGGAGAACAGTTCCCTCTCTCTTTGCTCTAACATATGGCTCAATGAAATAGAGGAAATGTGTGTTTACTTCCCCATGGCTCTTTTATCCATCATAGTTTAATAAAAATATTATTTGGCTAATAAATATATTTCAAATTTTAACTTCAGAAATGTTGATTATTCCCTGTATAGATTCCATATAACTTGATACTGAATCTGCCTTTGGTCTTATGGTCCAATGTGAATTGACTTCACTATTATTTTGCCCAAACAATTTATTACCATTTGGCTAACATATTGATTATAGCAGAGGTCTTATTAAAATCAATATAAGCCACCTCTTACACACCCATCTCCCAGGTTGCATCTCACTTCCTCCTGGCTGGAGAAGAAAATGAGATTTGTTTGGCTTGATTTGCTTTTGTCAAATCTATGTGGGCTGCTTTTTAACATCTTAATAACCTCTAGGTTTTTGTAAATTGATTTCTTTTTAATGGATTGCCCTAGAAACTTTCCAGGTTGGAAAGTTAGGCTAACTGCTTTGTAATCCATTAGTTTATGTATGTCTACATCTTGCAGGGGAGGGTGGGCTGATTAAATTTTTAGACTTTTTGGAAAAGCTGTTCTGGATGACTAAGTCACTGACCTATTTTAATTCCTGCTTCTTAACTTGTCTTGGTGGGTCATATATTAGGCCTCTGATAACAGTTGACTTTTTAATGAGAACTGAAGCAAAATAAGTAATGAGAACTGTAACCTTGTCAGTGTTCTCTAGCCATTATTTATTTTCTGTGCTTGTGTTAAGGCCTACTCTTTTCTTTAAATTTATTTTTAACATGCTTTCAGTTGCAAAATAGGTCCTTCTTGCTAGACTGATCTTGGGTTTCTGAACTGCTTGCATGGTTAGGTGATAGAGATAAGACACCATTGTTGCTAGATATGAAAGGGATATTGAATATTGCTCAAAGCAGCACAGACACAACCATGGCCTTTACCTTGTACTCAGTTAAGGACTGATCATGTAGGACGATGAGGTCTTTTATGTTACTTAATCATAATGTATAAGTGTCTAGTCTAAATTTTTAAACAAGAAAACCTGGACATTTTAAAATGTGGTCTTTTAACACTATTTTGTTGACAAGAAATATAAAATCACTATCCATGTTGGTCCTTGACAAAGAATAAACAATTGCCTCATATAGTTAAAACCTTGACTACCTGGTTGAATAATAGAAATGGTTGCCAATCTGCCTGGACTGAGGGAACAGAGAGACAAATATATATCTATTTTAGTTGCTTGTTTGTGATATAGTTTTGAGAATATGCTACAGTTAGTATACTAGAGACCACTTAGACAGAATGAAGAAATAGATGAGAAGTTATAAAAAGAGACCACCAAGTTGGCACAAAGTCATGATATAGTAATGGTGGAGGAATTTTAATTATCCAATGGCTGCTGTAAAACTCTCGTTGCAAAGAACAAAGCAACAATTTCTTGATTTTTCCATAATGATAATATCATCCTTCAAACTTAGCAGAATTAATAAGGAGGAAAGTCTATTCTGGGACTATATTGTGAAGTGCTTCACAAACCTTAAAATATTATGTAAATATTGGTTATTATTATTAAACAAGAAAATGGCTCCTGGATTGGAAATTATAAAAACTTGAGAAGAAATGATCACTCAAAATTGAAAAATGCCTGAAGTAGTCTGATATGCATTTTATTCCTAGGAAGTCATATAGTAATAGGTTTAGAAAAAAGGATAGGTAGGATCCCATGAGCTAAAATTCTATAAGAATCAGAAGCTTTCAGGATTGAAATTTTGATTAAAGAATAGGAAAAATGGAAATTGTCTAAAGAAATCGATGTGGAAGAATAGGGAATTCATTAACCAACCAGCATACACAATATGAATTTATAAGCATATATTGTATATTTGTATATATGCATATACACATAGACATGTGTGATCATTTTGAAATCTATAAGATTTTTTTTTTTAGAAAAAAGAGAAATGAGAGAAACAGTAGAGAATGATAGCCTGTAAGTTAAGACATACAGGATTTCATCCCTAAACAAAACTTATCAAAGTTAAACACAGGTAGACAACAATTTACCTGAGAAATATCTGGGAATTTTAGTAGACTGCAAGCTCAAAATGAGCCAGTTCTGTGATATGGCAGCCAAAAAATCGATTGCAATTTTGTAAAGGGTTTGAGAACTGACTGGCATCCTGGGATTTGTAGTTCAGGGAAATACAAGCATTCCTACTCAAAATGAGAGTTATTTAGGACTGTCTTGATATTTGAGTCATTCCTGAAAGTTCTTAAAGTGACACATATAATCTGTGACAGAGGGAAAGCTTTTTTGCAAAAGCAACAGCAGTAAGGAGATGCTATCTCTAACTCCCCCGGGGAATTTACTAAATCAATCTGGAAAGAAGAGCTAGAATAAGAGTAACAAACAAAGGAGAAAACTGAAAAGGAGATATTAAAAGAAAGCCTGAGCTGCCCCAGAGAAGGGAGAAATTGAGGTGGTTCATTAGAACCTACAAGCATCTTGGGACAGAAGACAGATTGCAGTGATTGATTACATTTGCTCTTCAAGGATTCTTTGGGTCTGTGGGGGTCGGGGGAAGGAGGAAACTCCTCATCCTTTTCCTCAGAAGATCTTTCCTTTCCCTATGCCTTTTTAGGAACAAACACTATAATATACTCTGTTAGATTTTCTTGATCCAAATGTTTCCTGGATCCCAATTTTGCTTCAGACAGAAAAAGACCAGAGGTTAGCTGGGGATATCAAAAACTTTAAATTAACAAAGAGAGCCCAACCTCTGTATGAATGTTATGAATTTTCCTAACTAGGGGCTATGAGGTATAGTGATTGTTCTAATAACTTTTAGTGTGAAATAAATTCCAGAAACAATAAAGATGGGAGTATATGGACCTGAGGATGATTATATTGTTTTTAGGGTAAAATTGAATTGTTTATATAGGATGTGCCTAATTAAAGCCCTGGAATCCAATGTGAGAATGAAAAGGGAGGTAGAATGGAACTTAGATGAGATATAGCTCCTCTTTTTCCAGAAAAAGGGAGGGAACAGAAGCACCAAATACCTTCAGCGTCACCTACCACTCTTCCATTCTTGGGCTGCATTAGTTAGGAGAGGCATAGATTCAACATAACAACTTTGGACAAAATTCAGCCTTAGGAAAAGATTTGGGTCATTAAGCTAAAGTTCCTTAATCAATAGATACTTTAGAACTGTGATTACCTAGTTCAGTCACCATAGTGGGTGGGACAAAAGCAACAATAGCATTGATTTTTCAAAAAATACCTACTGAAAGGCATACTTGCACTTGTCAAAAAAGAATGAAAATACAACAATGATTTGATAATTGACATTACAGACAGAACCATAAATTAAAAAATAGCTGAGAAGTTTGCTGGGAAGAACAATTCCAGAGTGAAATTCTCTAAAGCAAAGAGGGGACAATATTAAATCCTTCTTTTTCTTTCTTCCTTCCTCCCTTCCTCCTTTCCTCCCTTCCTTCGTTTCCCTTCCTTCCTTCCTTCCTTCCTTCCTTCCTTCCTTCCTTCCTTCCTTCCTTCCTTCCTTCCTTCCTTCCTTCCTTCCTTCCTTCCTTCCTTCTTTCCTTCCTTCTTTCCTTTCACTGTGCCACAGTTCTTCTTTTTTTGTCCAGACTCAGTTTCTCTAATTATCCTGCCTCAATTTCCCTAGTGGTCATTTTTCCTGAATTGTTCTACCTTAATTCCTCTGGTCGCAAAACCCCTCCTGATCATTAGGACTGATATAACTTACTCTGAGATTATAAACTGTAAATGTGTAAACTCAAAATAAGGGGGAGTTCAGGCTTCCTGTCTCCCCCGACCCTGTCAGAATCGAATTAGTAGTCCCTTCTTGCTCTCAGTGCTCTGACTCCTCCCCTGACTCGGTCTACTCTGATAGATTGGAGACACGTGTATAAATGTATTTTATGGGAACCTCACATTCACTTCTAGATTCTTGGAGATGATAGTCTCATTTAGCCTTGGGATCAAAACATGGATCCATTTGGTCCCAGCACAATCTCTCCCTCTCAAATAAAATATTAAAAACTCTCTAATCTCTATCTTGCCTCAGTTTCTCTGGCATTACACTTCCTTCCCTCCCTCCCTCCTTCCTTCCCTTCCTTCTCTTCCTCCCCCCCTTCCTTTCTTCCTTCCTTCTTTTTTTTTTTTTTAAATAAAAGGATGTATACCCTTTTATATATTACTTGTATAAAATGCAGGTCCTTTAATTAGTTGTATGTTCTATTATAAAATAAATCAGAATGCATTCCTTTCTGGATAAATGAATAATAAAGAATGTCATAGGCTAAGTCAAACCACATAATTGTAATTGTCATTGTAAATGGATTGAATTCCCCTAAAAATAAATCGAAAAGATTAATGAATGAATTTAGAGTCAGTAGCTCAACAGTATGTTTCCTATAGAGAATGTCTAATTCCAAAAGATATTCACAAATAAAGATAGATTAAAATTTATCATTTGTGGAACTCTAGAAAATCCAGAGAAGCAATGATAAGATATAGCTAACATGAACTTCCTTTCAATTTTAAAACATAAAGAGTAAATGGAAATTATGTTATTCTTAAAGACATCATTGACAATGGAAAATATTAATATTAAACATTTAGTCATCTAATGGCATAGCAACTATTAATTTATTTTATAAAAACACTAATATGTAAATAAGAAAAATCAATAACTAGTAAATTCTAGTATCTATCTAACAGGTTATAATTCTCAACAACAACAACAACAAAAAGATTAGGATTAGAATAGATTTTGGGGGACTTTGAATTTGATAACCGTATAGAGAAAACTAAATATAAAAATAAGGAATAGATCTTTTTCTTTCAAATACATTGTTGAAAATACAACATTCTGAAAGCTGATTATGCATTTTCTTTAAAGATAAATTTGAAAGGATCCCTAAAAAAAACACACAATAAAATCAACAAAATAGTTTCTTGAGTATTCAATAAGAATAAGAATGACAGTTATATAATGTTTATTAAGTTTTCAAGTAGTGAGATAAATGCTTTACATTTAATCCTCATAACATTGGAAGTTGTTATTATTCCCATTTTACAGATGAGGAAACTGAGACAAAAAGAAGATAACTGATTTGCCCAGGGTTACACAGCTAGTAAGTGTTGGAGGCTGATATTGAACTCAGATCTTCCTCACTCCAGGCTCAGTTATCTATCCACTGTGCTATTTACCTTATGCTGCAAACTTATTTGTTGAGCAATTTCCACGTTACAGAAAAAATATTCAAGATAATGGAAATATCAATGTAACATCAAATTTTATGGGATGCAACCAAGGTAGTATTCAGAGGCAAATTTGTATTTCTGAACATTTGTATTAATAAGAGAAAAGGAGAAAACATACAACTTGCTTTTTCTATTAAACATATTAGATTAAGGAGCTTGTGAAAACAAAAGGAAAAATCAAAAAATGGAAAATAGATAATTGATAGATGAAATAAAGAAAATACAATTAAAGCAATTGGCAAATTTAATCAAAAATAAGAAAGTTAAATTGACATTTCAAAATCATATGAGAAAGGGGACCACAATAAATTCAAAATAAATGAAAAGCTATCAAAGATTATTATGCATATTTATGTGCTACTAGATGAATATTTACAAAAAAAATAAAATATCCATATTGGCAAAATGGTAAATAGGTAACCTAAATGAAATATTCTCACAACAGAAAATTAAATGACCCATGAATAAGATGCTATATAAAAATTAATCAATGCAAGACAAATTCATTAATGAACTCTATCAAACATTCAAACAATAATCTCTGTATTATAAAAAGTATTTTGTTTTTTTAAAAAGAAAAAAATTACATCCTGTCAATTTAATTCTATAAGGAAATATAGTTTTAATCCATAAGCCTAGTAGTAAGAAGAAAAATAAAACTATTTCAATATTATTGTTTAATCATTTGAAAGCAAACTATACATGAATAATTAATGTTGAAGCAAAATATTACATCAATACTGGCAATTATAATAAATAAGTGAATCTAAAATTATTCATTATAATCAATACAACCTATACCAGAAATTCAAGGATGGCTCACTATTAAGAAAATGGTATCACAGATGATAGCAATAAGACAACTCATAAAAATCATAATATTATATCAATAATTGTAGAAAATGTCCCTGATAAAATATAATTACCATTTATATTGAAAACCCTAAAAAGTACAGGAATAGAATGTAATAAAATATTGATTTTAAAACAAAGAGTTAGTTTTATAATGTAATATAGAAAGAATCAGAATAGTTGTTAAGAGTAGTTAGATATGTATCAGTCTACCTGCTATCTGGGGGAAGGGGTGGGAGGAAGTAGGGAAAAAGTTGGAACAGAAGGTTTTGCAAGGGTCAATGCTGAAAAATTACCCATGCATATGTCTTGTAAATAAAAAGCTATAATAATAATAATAATAATAATAATAATAATAAAAGAGTAGTTAGAAAATAATAGAAACATCTAGGAGCTTCATTGGCCATATTGCTATATTTGGAGTCCGGAAACCCAGTAAAATTCTTCCTCACAGATTTACTAAGTGACCCTAGGCAAATCACCTAATGTCTCTTAATCTCAGTTTCCTTATCTTTAAAATAGCTCTAATGATATCTATTGCACAGGATTGTTGTGAAGAACAAATGACTTATAAAGCATTTTGCAAACTTTAAAATACTAAATAAATATTAGTTCTTCATGAACCAAGGGATTAAACTTATTAAAGATACCAGGAAGAGACACAGAAACACAGGCTGATTTAGGTTATCAGGATGTTAAAAAATATCTGTAGTAACCTAAAGGGTTTAATTGCAATAATGTATTATCAGAGGTTTGTTATGTTAAGCATACTGAAAGAAACAGGACAATGACAATGGACTAGGGACATAGATATTTAGGCTTTCACAAGATTTTCTGGAGAGAAACAGGAGAATGATAGCTTTGTGGGACTCAAATAAGATAATATTTATAAATCACTTAATACACTACAGGACACATAGTAGGTATTTTATAAATGTTAGTTGTTATTATTTTCTCCACCTTTGCATATATTAATTGTTCCTAGGAGTCTCTTCCCTCCTCCCTATTTACCATTTTGGGAGTTGCATGATCTTTTGTGTTTGGTGGAGGAGAGGGATGCAGAGAATGGTTATATTGTCCTATTACTTTCCCCCTTAATTATTAACTTAAGTTTACATCTTAATTAAATGCTCTGTTTTAGAATTCTGTTTTGGTCTTACATGGTCCATGAGTAGAGAGTGTCATACTGGTGAGGGCTGGATCATAATTTGCATGATTGATTTACCCTCCCCCGGAAAAAACCCCAACAAAACAAAACCTTTACTGAATCAGGGGAAAATTTGAGGGTTTCAAGAGGTAAAGTTCTCAAGGGGACATTTGAGTACTGATAATATATGTAATGTAGTAATAAAAATTTCATTTCAAAATAGTGCAGCATCTATCATATTTTCCCTAACTCCCTCATAGTTGAAACTTAACTTAAACCCTTGACATTCAAGCAAGATCATGTTCATTTGTGAGCTGTTTGCACAGCAGGCTTCAAGTTCTTTATGCACTATTTTTTTTCTCCAGGAGATGGCCTGAAAAGTCAATGTGGAGTCCAAACTTTCTAGATTGATTAAAGAGGATTTGTATTTGATCCAAGGGGTTATGAGACTGATAGTTATTCTTGGAATAATTTGATATGATGGTAAGGTCGTTTTAGGCCTAGTGAAGCTCTACACAACTAGTGGCATTTCACTAACTATTAATTGAGGATGAGGATGATTGTTATACAGTTGCACAAGGGCCCTTAGAACAATGTTAGCATATGTACTTTTTGGACCATCAAGATCTAAAATAATGTAGCTTTGTTTAATGGATTGTGTAGATTGTGTGATTCAGAAGTTTATTATGCCTTAGAAACCTAGAAAATATCCCAGAGACAATCAGAATATATAGAAATGAATTTTCTCAATCACTTGAAAATTATTTTTCTTTATATTCAATTCAACAAACATTTATTAAACACTTACTATGTGCTTGGCACTGAGCCCCCAAGGATAACAAAAATGAAAACAAAGTGCTCCCTTATTTCAAGGAGCTTACATTGTATTGGGGAGAAGTCTAATATGTTTTTGAATAAACAAATATAAAATATATGTAAAATAATAAAATGTAATTTTAAGACGCTAAATCCTGAGGGTGGAGGAGAAGAATCTAGAAAGATCTAGTGTGGGATGTAGCACCTAAACTGTGTATTGAAGGAATCTAGAGATTCTGAGAGGTAGGGTTGATGAGGGAATGCATTCCATTTCAAAGGCACAGATGTGGAAAATAGAACTTCATGTTCTGTCAGCTAGTGAAAGGTTTAGTTACATAAAATAAGACTGGAAACATAACTGAAATTCAGATTGTGAGAAAACTTCAATGTCAGGCTAAGGATTTTCTATTTTATCCAAAGTACAAAAGGGAGCTATTAAATTTTTATTCTGAATAGGGGTAATTTTGATAAAGATTCATTTGAATTTGAAAATCCATCCCTCTGCCAATATTTCTATTTTCAACTGAGAGTACTATCATCCTTCCAGGAACCCACATTTACAACCTTGAAGTCCTCTTCAACTCTTGCCATAATCTCAGGAGTTATATCTAAATGACTGCTAATTTTTGTCAAATCTACATTGAAGTCTCATGCATTGTTCTCCTTTTCTTTTCTCACAGAGTCATCATTCTAGTTCAGACCCTCATCAATTTTCTCCTGGGTTATGGCAACAGTGTTTTGTTTTTTGGACTCTTTTTTTCTCAATATATTCCATTTATAATCAATCCCCCATATAGCTGCCAAAATAATCTTCATAAAGCACAAATTCCTCAGTTTAACATTTTATACTCTGAACAGTCTGGCTCCAGTCAGCCTTTGTAAGCTTATTTCATACTTTTACAGACTTTATGTTCTAGCCAAACTGACCGATTGTTTTTTTTTTTTTCCTCAAATATGACTCTCATCTTCAAATGGAAGCACCTCGAAGTTTTTCTCCGTTCATTCTTTTCTTTCAGTACTCTTAATCAATTATATATTCATTCCCATAGTTATGCAAGATGGTTTCCAAATCTGTCCTAACATTTCTCTAGAGCTTTAGATCTAATCTCAGGTCCCTACAGAATATCTCCATCTGGATGTCTTGCTGACATCTCAAACTCAACATAAAACCATATAATCTTCCTAGTTAAAAGAGACATTTGTGGCCCATTATTCCAACCTATCTGGAAAATAAATTTGCACTAAAATATACCTAACAAGTGGTCATTCATCCTAAACTTGAATTCTCTTAAGGATGAGAAATTCATTGTCTCCCATAATACTTTTAAAGATTTCTAATTCTTAGAAGGGTAACCAAGTGGTGTAGTGAGGTCTGGAGTCAGGAAGAGCTGAGTTCAAATTTTGCTTCAGACACTTACTAGTTTTGTGACTTTGGGCAACTTACTTAATCTTATTTGCCTCAGTTTCCTCATGTATAAAGTTAGCTGAAGAAAGAAGTGGCAAACTATGTTAGTAATTTTGTCAAGAAAACTCCAGATGGAGTCACAAAGAGTTGGACGTATCTGAACATCAACAACAAATCTCATGATAATAATAATTATTCTTTTTTACACAGAAATTAAATTTGTGTCTTTTCAACTTTCACCCATTACTCAGGCCCAAACAGAACAAGCCTTATCTCTGATCTACAGAAGGTACTTGAATTAAAGGAAAAAAACCAAAAATGGCAGAGTAGCACTAATAAATCAGCCAAGCTGTTTTCCACAACCCCTCTAGAGATCTAGAAAATACACAAGACTAAATCCTAATTGAGAAGTAGAAATAAAAATTGAAATCTTTTTTTCTAGCCCACATCAGCATAAAAAGAAAGATAGAGAGGTCCTTGGACACCTGGAACTGGTTTAATTAGGAATATTTGCATAGAACATTTTAGAGCAAAGACTAAAAGAGGACTAATGTTGGGTACAAAGCCAAAGAGAGGTTACATACCTGTGAGCCTGAAATTGTACCAGATGCAGGCACAAGTGCTACCTGCCAAGTCTGTCACTCAATTACTCAATTCTGGGTCACAGATCCAAAGGCAGATTTGTGGAGGAAACCTGGACCAGCAGTGATATTCCAGGGAGAGGAGTGTTTGGACCTTTAGTCTATATACCAAACAATGAACAAGTTTAGAAGCTGGAGCTAGGATGCTCAGAACCCAGTAAAGGACTTGCGTCTTAATTCCAGCCCCCATTGTAGTCTGTAACCTGCAGAGGCATAATCAGGGCAGGAATCCTTTTTTTTTGATCTTCAAATTTTCTACACAGAAAGAATTGGAAAGGAATCTGCAGCTTGGCACAAGAAATACAAAAACTTAGAGAAGCAAAAGGCTCTTAAAAATTAGAATAGATCAAATAGAAGTTAATGACTGCATGAAATAAATATATATATATATATATCAAAAATAAAGTTTAAAACACTAATAATAGAAAATAAAAATCGACTTCCGGTTAAGATGGCGGAGAGGAGGCTCACAGTTGCATAAGCTCCGCGCTTTCTCTCACTATCCACTTCATTACAAGCCTCTGAATCAATGCTTGACTGAAAAAAACCCACAAATAGTTACCAAGAGAAGCCATCCTTGAGATCCGCCAAGAAAGGTCTGTCTTTACTGGAGGGCTGGGGCGGTTTTAGATCGGGCGCAGGCTGAGGGCAGAGGCAGTGAGAGCACGGGAGCAGAGCTGAGAGGGGGTGGGGAGTGATCGCAGCTGTCTCTGCGGGGAGAGCTTCGCTACAGGTTTGGAACCTGCAGCAAGTCAACAGCCCAGCAGAGAAGCTAAAAACACCGGGGCTGAAGAACACAACCGCAAACAGCTGGAGTCTCTCAGGACCTGGCCGCCCCCCCTTTCCCCCCCTCAGTGACTCAGCACGCTTTGGGATCTCAGAGCGCAGGCGCAGCACAGTCCTGCTAGTGCCTCACTGCTGCCCCCTGCAGTCTGTAGAGGAAGCTCGATAACACACCCAGCCCCCCCCCAAAGAAAGACTCCAGTTTTTTCTGTTTTTCTTTGGTAGTTTGTCTCTGATTAATAGACAGAATGAGCAAGAAGCTGAAGAGGACTTTAACCCTTGACAGCTTCTACACAGATAGAGAGCAGACTCTAAATCCTGAGGAGACTAAAAACAGGCAGTCCCCAGGTGAAGCCCCAAAGGAGGAGATCGTCTGTTCCTCAGCACAGATGAACCTCATAGAAGTGATTAAAAAGGCTCTCACAAGGGAGCTAGAAGAAAAATGGGGAAAGCAGAGTGAGGCTTGGCAAAAGGAGAAGGAAGCTTGGGAAAAGGAGAGGGAGGCTTGGCAAAAGAGCCTGGAGAAGTCAGTTAAAGAGAGAGTGGATAAAGAAGTAAAATCCTTGAAAAATAGGATTAGTGAACTGGAAACAGAAAACAGCTCTCTAAAAAACAAAATTGGCGAAATGGAAAAAAATTCCACAGAACAAAAGAACTCAATTGGACAATTAGAGAAAGATTTTAAAAAAGTGAGTGAAGAGAATACTTCACTGAAAATCAGAATTGAACAAGTGGAATTGAATGACTCGAGGAGACAAGAAGAATCAGTCAAGCAAATCCAAAAAAATCAAACAATGGAGAAAAATGTGAAATACCTTCTGGGGAAGACAACAGACCTGGAAAACAGATCCAGGAGAGACAATCTGAGAATCATTGGACTCCCAGAAAAACATGATGAAAAAAAGAGCCTGGACACTGTCTTCCAGGAAATTATCAAAGAGAACTGCCCAGAAGTCATAGGAACAGAGGAAAAAATAAACATTGAAAGGATTCATCGATCACCCACTGAAAGGGATCCTAAAATCAAAACACCAAGGAATATAGTGGCCAAATGCCAGAACCCTCAGATGAAAGAAAAAATATTGCAAGCGGCTAGAAAAACCCAATTCAAGTATCAAGGAGCCACAATAAGGATCACCCAGGATCTGGCAGCATCCACATTAAAAGATCGAAGGGCCTGGAATATGATATTCCGAAAGGCTAAGGAACTTGGTATGCAACCAAAAATAACTTACCCAGCGAGAATGAGCATCTTTTTCCAGGGAAGAAGATGGACATTCAACGAAGTAAGCGAATTTCATCTATTTCTGATGAAAAAACCAGAACTTAACAAAAAGTTTGATCTACAAATATAGAACTCAAGAGAAATCTAAAAAGGTAAAGATTAATCTTGGGAACTATATTTTGACTATATAGATGTATAAAGAATACATGTATACCTTGTTCTAGAAATTGATGTGGAAAGGACATTGTACCAGAAAAAGGGTAAAGTGGGGGTAGTACATCTCATGAAGAGCCATAGGAAACCTATTATATCTGAGAGAAAGAATGGAGGGGGATGAATATAGTGGGTATCTTACTGCCTTCAGAATTGGCTTTAAGTGAAAAATCTTAAGACATATTCAATCTATGGTGAAACTTCTCCCATCTCATTGAAAAGTGAGAAGGGAAAAGTGGAAAGGGAAGGAATAAGCTAAGCGGAAGGGAATACGGGAACTGGGAAGGAAAGGGGTAAGATAGGGGGAGGAACTCTAAGGCGGGGGGAGGGACACTAAAAAGGGAGGGCTGTGAGAAGCAAGGGGGGCTCACAAGCTTAATACTTGGAAGGGGGGGAAAGGGGAAAGAAGGGAGGAAAGCATAAACCGGGGTTAACAAGATGGCAAGTAATACAGAATTGGTCATTCTAACCATAAATGTGAACGGGGTAAACTCCCCCATAAAGAGGAAGCGGTTAGCAGAATGGATTAAAAGCCAGAATCCTACAATATGTTGTTTACAGGAAACACACCTGAAGCGGGGAGATACATGCAGGTTAAAGGTAAAAGGTTGGAGCAAAATCTACTATGCTTCAGGTGAAGTCAAAAAAGCAGGGGTAGCCATCCTGATCTCAGATCAAGCTAAAGCAAAAATTGACCTAATTAAAAGAGATAAGGAAGGACACTATATCTTGCTAAAGGGTAGCATGGATAATGAAGCACTATCTATATTAAACATATATGCACCAAGTGGGGTAGCATCTAAATTCTTAAAAGAGAAACTAAGAGAGCTGCAAGAAGAAATAGACAGTAAAACCATAATAGTGGGAGATCTTAACCTTGCACTCTCAGAATTAGATAAATCAAACCAGAAAATAAATAAGAAAGAAGTCAAAGAGGTAAACAGAATATTAGAAAAGCTAGATATGATAGATCTCTGGAGAAAATGTAATGGAGATAGAAAGGAATACACTTTCTTTTCAGCAGTTCATGGAACCTATACAAAAATTGACCATATATTAGGACATAAAAACCTCAAACTCAAATGTAGTAAGGCAGAAATAGTAAATGCATCCTTTTCAGACCACGATGCAATGAAAATTACATTCAACAAAAAAGCAGGGGGAAGTAGACCAAAAAATAACTGGAAACTAAATAATCTCATACTAAAGAATGATTGGGTAAAACAGCAAATCATAGACATAATTAATAACTTCACCCAAGAAAACGATAATAATGAGACATCATACCAAAATGTATGGGATGCAGCCAAAGCGGTAATAAGGGGAAATTTCATATCTCTAGAGGCCTATCTGTATAAAATAGAGAAAGAGAATATGGGTTTGCAATTAAAAATGCTAGAAAAGGAACAAATTAAAAACCCCCAGTCAAACACTAAACTTGAAATTCTAAAAGTAAAAGATGAGATCAATAAAATTGAAAGTAAAAAAACTATTGAATTGATTAATAAAACTAAGAGTTGGTTCTATGAAAAAACCAACAAAATAGACAAACCCTTAGTAAATCTGATTAAAAAAAGGAAAGAGGAAAATCAAATTGTTAGTCTTAAAAATGAAAAGGGAGAACTCACCACTAACGAAGAGGAAATTAGAGCAATAATTAGGAGTTACTTTGCCCAACTTTATGCCAATAAATTCGACAACTTAAATGAAATAGAAAAATACCTCCAAAAATACAGCTTGCCCAAACTAACAGAGGAAGAAGTAAATATCCTAAACAGTCCCATCTCAGAAAAAGAAATAGAACAAACTATCAATCAACTCCCTAAGAAAAAATCCCCAGGACCAGATGGATTTACATGTGAATTCTACCAAACATTTAAAGAACAATTAACTCCAATGTTATATAAACTATTTGAAAAAATAGGGATTGAAGGAGTCCTACCAAACTCCTTTTATGACACAGATATGGTACTGATACCTAAACCAGGTAGGCTGAAAACAGAGAAAGAAAATTATAGACCAATCTCCCTAATGAATATTGATGCTAAAATCTTAAATAAAATATTAGCAAAAAGATTACAGAAAATTGTCACCAGGATAATACACTATGACCAAGTAGGATTTATACCAGGAATGCAGGGCTGGTTCAATATTAGGAAAACTATTAGCATAATTGACTATATCAATAACCAAACAAACAAAAACCACATGATCATCTCAATAGATGCAGAAAAAGCATTTGATAAAATCCAACATCCATTCCTAATAAAAACACTTGAGAGCATAGGAATAAATGGACTTTTCCTTAAAATAGTCAGGAGCATATATTTAAAACCATCAGTAAGCATCATATGCAATGGGGAAAAACTGGAACCTTTCCCAGTAAGATCTGGAGTGAAGCAAGGTTGCCCACTATCACCATTATTATTTAATATCGTATTAGAAACACTAGCCTCGGCAATAAGAGTCGAGAAAGATATAAAAGGAATTAGAGTAGGCAATGAGGAAACCAAACTATCACTCTTTGCAGATGATATGATGGTATACCTAGAGAACCCCAGAGATTCTACCAAAAAGCTATTGGAAATAATTCATAATTTTAGCAAAGTAGCTGGCTACAAAATAAATCCCCATAAATCCTCAGCATTTTTATACATCACCAACAAAACCCAACAGCAAGAGATACAAAGAGAAATTCCATTCAGAATAACTGTTGATACCATAAAATATTTGGGAATCTATCTACCAAAGGAAAGTCAGGAATTATATGAGCAAAATTATAAAAAAGTCTCCACACAAATAAAGTCAGACTTAAATAATTGGAAAAATATTAAGTGCTCTTGGATTGGCCGAGCGAACATAATAAAGATGACAATACTCCCTAAACTAATCTATTTATTTAGTGCTATACCAATCAGACTTCCAAGAAAATATTTTATTGATCTAGAAAAAATAACAACAAAATTCATATGGAACAATAAAAAGTCGAGAATCTCAAGGGAACTAATGAAAAAAAAATCAAATGAAGGTGGCCTAGCTGTACCTGATCTAAAATTATATTATAAAGCAGCAGTCACCAAAACCATTTGGTATTGGCTAAGAAATAGATTAGTGGATCAGTGGAAAAGGCTAGGCTCACAAGACAGAATAGTCAATTATAGCAATCTAGTGTTTGACAAACCCAAAGCCCCTAACTTCTGGGAAAAGAATTCATTATTTGATAAAAACTGCTGGGATAATTGGAAATTAGTATGGCAGAAATTAGGCATGGACCCACACTTAACACCATATACCAAGATAAGATCAAAATGGGTCTATGACCTAGGCATAAAGAATGAGATTATAAATAAATTAGAGGAACATAGAATAGTTTATCTCTCAGACTTGTGGAGGAGAAAGAAATTTGTGACCAAAGATGAACTAGAGACCATTACTGATCACAGAATAGAAAATTTCGATTACATCAAATTAAAAAGCCTTTGTACAAATAAAACTAATGCAAACAAGATTAGAAGGGAAGCAACAAACTGGGAAAACATTTTCACAGTTAAAGGTTCTGATAAAGGCCTCATTTCCAAAATATATAGAGAACTGACTCAAATTTATAAGAAATCAAGCCATTCTCCAATTGATAAATGGTCAAAGGATATGAACAGACAATTTTCAGAGGATGAGATTGAAACTATTACCACTCATATGAAAGAGTGTTCCAAATCATTATTGATCAGAGAAATGCAAATTAAGACAACTCTGAGATACCACTACACACCTGTCAGATTGGCTAAGATGACAGGAAAAATAATGATGAATGTTGGAGGGGATGCGGGAAAACTGGGACACTAATGCATTGTTGGTGGAGTTGTGAACGAATCCAACCATTCTGGAGAGCAATCTGGAATTATGCCCAAAAAATTATCAAAATGTGCATATCCTTTGATCCAGCAGTGTTTCTATTGGGCTTATATCCCAAAGAAATACTAAAGAAGGGAAAGGGACCTGTATGTGCCAAAATGTTTGTAGCAGCCCTGTTTGTAGTGGCTAGAAACTGGAAAATGAATGGATGCCCATCAATTGGAGAATGGCTGGGTAAATTGTGGTATATGAATGTTATGGAATATTATTGTTCTGTAAGAAATGACCAGCAGGATGAATACAGAGAGGCTTGGAGAGACCTACATGAACTAATGCTAAGTGAAATGAGCAGAACCAGGAGATCATTATACACTTCGACAACGATATTGTATGAGGACATATTTTGATGGAAGTGGATTTCTTTGACAAAGAGACCTGAGTTTCAATTGATAAATGACGGACAAAAGCAGCTACACCCAAAGAAAGAACACTGGGAAACGAATGTGAACTATCTGCATTTTTGTTTTCTTCCCGGATTATTTATACCTTCTGAATCCAATTCTCCCTACGCAACAAGAGAACTGTTCGGTTCTGCAAACATATATTGTATCTAGGATATACTGCAACATATCCAACATATAAAGGACTGCTTGCCATCTAGGGGAGGGGGTGGAGGGAGGGAGGGGAAAAAAAAATCGGAACAGAAATGAGTGTCAATATAATGTAATTATTAAATAAAAAAAAAAAGAAAAAGAAAATAAAAATTTAAAAAATGTAAGTTATCTCCAAGCATAAACAATTGATTTGGGAAACAGATTGAGTAGAGATAATTTTAAAATCTTTAGGCTATCTGAAAATCATTAAAAAAGCACAGATATTACATTTCAAAATTAAAATTTAAAACTGCCCAGATCTCTTATAATCAAAGGGCAGAGTGAAAAGAGAAATAATCACTGGCCACCCCAAAATGAAAATTCTAGGAACATTATGGTCCAAATCCAGAGTTTATAAGCCAAGTAAAAATAAATTACTGCAAGAAGTCAAAAAGAAAAAAAATTCAAGTTCCAAGTAGTCACAGTCAAGATGATTTATCAGACACCACTTATGAGAGCTGAGAGAGTGGCATATGATATTCTGGAAGGCAAAAGATATAGAATTACAACTAAGACTAACCTAACAAAACAATATAAATTTATAAGGAAAAAAAAAGAAACAAATTGGATCTTTAATGAAATAGAGAACTTGTAAGTATTTAAAAAAAAAAAGGACTATGTAGAAATTTTGATAAATAAACATAGGAATCACAAGCAACATAAGTTTAACATGAGCAAGCAATCTTAATGGACTAAACAATGAAATGTTCACAGTCTAATATGGAAGGATGATATGTCATCTTAAAACCTCATTATCCTTGACATTTAATAAAAAAAAGAAGTCATAGAATTTGTTTTGTTAGTTTTTAGTCATCTTAAAAGAAGAGTGCAAAAGGAGGGGAAGAAGAATACATTGGAGGCTGACATTTTCACCCTCTCTCAGTTTCATGTGAACTGGTCAAAAGAGGCAAGTAATATACATACTTTAGTATAGAAATATATTGCAATTAATATAGATACAGGAGAGGTAAAAGAGAAGAAACAAGAGGGAATTCATATTAAGGAAGGAATTAACCCTAAACAAGACAGTCTAAGGAGGATGGATCTTACAGATAGATTTGAAAAGAAAAGAAAGAAAGCATAAGAACCTATTCTTGGACTCTGGGTAAGGGGAAGAGAAGCAGAAGCAGATTAAACCAAATCTAGGGCACTGATGTTACATATATTCCCTCTCTTTTGCCACCATTTTCTTTTCTTTTCTTCTTTTTTTCTTCTCTCTTTTGAAAAGAAGAGGCAGGGAATGAAGAGAAGGAAAAGTATAAGAAAATAGAATGGAGGGAAATATACAATGAAGCATCATAATATACAAACAAAATCAATGGAATTAAAATTGAGAGAGAAGCAGTTGCATAGTGTTTAGGACAAAAAGACCTACCCAAATTGACTACTACAGAGATCACTCATAGAAAGCAGAATTATTTATTAGAATCTAGAGAAGCGGACCTCACCCTAGTCGGTGAGCAAAATTTCACAGCAGGATAGGGCTGGAGCCTTGAAAATGCTTACAGCTTTTATACATTTCAGACAAAGAACCTCCAAAATCTCACCCTCTATATGTTGTGATTGGTCACATAAATCTACTGTTCCCCTAGTTGGTCAGTGGAATGTAGTAGACAAAGTGATATACAGTTTCTTCAGCCACGTAGTCCAGGCCTTATCTAAAATCACGTGACTCTGGAAAAGCCGAAACTGAGGCCTATAAGGCTTGCTCTACTTTAGAATCTGTAAGTTCTTCACCTTTTCCCACACCGTCCCCCCTGTTATTCATAAATATATTTGTACATATATTTCCTCATGAAGAACTAACATTGTGGTTAAATTCAATTAACATCTCTACACATTGCTTGTTAATCTCCTCATCTGGATCATCCCCTGCTACTGCCTTCCATCCTTCTTTCTGTAAAATCATCATTTTAGTGGCATCCTCCATATGTAAGATTTTTCACAGTGATCTTTGAACTATTCTTGTTACCAATGTAATTATACAGGGTAAACATAGTGGCAACAGAATAATACTACTGATTGCAATGTCTGCACCATAAATGCTGTTTCCACCAGCCACCATCAAACCAAGACCACCAGCTATTTGTGAAGGGAGATTTCCAAATTTGTACATGCACATGAACTATCCTGCTAATGCCCTTAGTAATTTCTTTTACTGCTTGTCCGTTGTCATCAATTTGCATACAACAGGTGGACAAGTTTTGTTCCTCACAGACCCCTCCTTCCTCCTTCCTCTGCTAACAGATAATTTAAAACTAGTCTAGGTTATAAAACTACTTTTCTTGTTTGGGTGGCTTGATCAACTAATAGATTAAGATCCTGAACAGTTTGGTTAGCTGTTATCTCTAAGACTGCTTGCAGTTGAATTAATCTGTTATAAATATATATATATATATATACACACTGGTGTCCGATATCCCCAACTACCATCTTGGGCCTATGTCGCCGGTCCATATTCCTTGATAATCTGTGCTGGGGCCAGGCATCTCCCCACCCATTAGCATCACCAATTTGAATAGATTACGGGGTGTTCAACAAATAGGCTTCAACTAAATTTCTTCAAACATCCCTCATTACCCCCTAATAAATGCTGGTGGACACAATTAAACACTGACCCATATTACAAACAATATTTGACTTGCTCCCTCTGTTTCTATACTCACTACAATCTCTAATATCTACCCTCTCTGGTTGAGGAGTAAAAGTCCATTCACACTTACTGTCTCCCATCCATCGCCCTGCACCTGTTAGGCAATGCCCCAATAAGGTCCCCCAGATCAATACCACTATCAAGATTTTACATGCACAGTTCATCAGTTCCTTTTCAATATTTGTCTCGCTCGTTTTCTGGATTCAGTTTGGGAGTCCACACTGGTCCTTTAATTCTGGTATGCTGAGTCCACCCTCTTTCCTGTGTAGCACCGCTGTATCTGATATCAAGAGGATCTGGACGGTCCTTCCCAGGTCAGGGTCAGCTTGTCCTCCTTCCACGTCCGAACCAAGACCCAGTCTCCAAGCTAGAACTTATGCCCTGTGAATCCTAAGGGAGGAGTCTGAGCAATGAGCCCTTTTAGTGGTAAAGTTTTCAGATGTTGCAGTACAGACATGACACATTTCCTTAAAAACAAATCCTTGGTCTCAAATATTGGATCCAAGGAAGAATTTTGAATCCCTTTTGGATAAGGGTGACCATACAATAATTCATAAGGTGATAATCCCACATCCCTTTGTGGTTTTATTCTATTCTTAATAAGGTAAGGGGAAGGCACTTGGTCCAGGGCAATTGTGTTTCAGCCAATTTAGTCAGTTGCTGTTTAATTTCCTTATCCATCCTTTCCATTTTGCCTGATGAGGGCGGATGCCATGAGGTATGTAAGTACCATGGTATTTCTAGAGCTTGGGCCACAGATCGGAGGATCTTAGCTGTAAAATGAGTGCCTTGGTCTGAATCTTCCTGTTCCACTAACCCATATCCTGGAATGATATGCTCAGGGAGGACTTTTACGACTGCCAAGGCAGTTGCCCAGGCAAGGGGAAAGGCCTCCACCCATGAGGTCAGATGGTCCACTATGACCAACAGGTATTTGAGACGCCCCACTGATGGCAGCTTGGTAAAGTCCATCTGAATGCTTTGGAAAGGCCTGACACCAGGCGCCTTTCTTCTTTTTGGACTTGTCATTGGGCCCCTCTATTCATCTTCTGACAAACAGGACACCCGTTGACCAGTTGCCTGCTATTGTGTGCAAGCCAGTGCCACAAACTTAGTCAGCACTGTATCACTTAGGTCTTGGACACTCCAAGAACTGCCCTGATGTAAATGTGCGAGTACATGTCCCATACCTGCTGTGCTCAGTATCTCTCTGCTGTCAGGGAGGAGCCAGTGTCCCTCTTTATCCTCCTGAGCGCCAAGGCTTTGGATTTCCTGCTTCTCTTCTGGGGTAAGGGAAGGTGGAGGCTTTGGAAGCAGAATGCCAGAATTAGCATCATCACTTCCTCCGTACTCACAGATTCCTCTTCTCCATCCCATTTGCCTCCTCATATGCAAAGCAGTTTCCCCTTGCCCGAAATCTCTTTGGTGCCCCTGCACATGAATCACTGCAACGTTCTTAGGTAACTTAAGATTAGTCAAAATTTCAGTGACCAATGCCCTGTGTGCCAATCCCTTACCTTACCTGTTTCCATTCTTTCCCTCAAGTAATTTACAGGATCCAATTTCTTTTTCCCTTCACTTAAACAATGACTTAAATATTTTACCTCACATTTCACAAATTGCAATTTGTCTTAAGAAATTCTCCGTCCCTGTGTTCCTAAATAATTTAACAAATTGATATTGACTTGGACAATTCACTCTTTTTCCTTCTTGCCACAAGAAGATGATGTACATATTGTAAGACTTTTAACAATAAGAAATTTATGCCAGAAAGTCCACACAATTCTTATATACCCAAGTAGAGCTCCATAAATTGAATATTATATTAATCATTTTGCTTTTTTTTTAAAATACTCAATACACAGAAAAATCCCAAACTACATATTGTCCATAACAAAAACATTTTCAAAAGGACAGAGGCAAAAACTATTATCCTTGGAGTCCCTTTAAATAATTGGCATCAATACAATTAATTAAAACTTCCTATTTTTAAAGGACCCTGAAAAGTTCTTAAAAACATCAATTAAACTTTTTTGAAATAACTCTTCCAAACTATATATCACATTTCTGATCACATTCTTTAAATACGAAAACTATTATGTATCTAAAGAAACAAATGTTCAATCAATTAACATCTTGTAAGAGCAGCATATCCCTTTAAATGAGTTTGCTTTCTTCAGCCAAAAGCGGTTACACCTTTCCGCTACTGCTTTTCTCCTGCAAAAAGACATCCACCTCACAGCCGGCTCTCTGTGACTACCCTTTCCAACCAGTTCCTTCTTTTTCCCACTAATTTCTTCTTGAAATCATTTGCTCTCACTAATCAATCCTTAAATCACCTTCATTCTCCTGTCCCATCTCTCTGTCTCTCTCCTCCCAAGGCCTACTTGCTCAAACCTTCTCCAACAGACTTTAAACACTCCCAAACTAATAATTGCTTTTGTAAATCAATCTCTCTTGTCCCTTGTCTTTAAATCACCTTTTTTAAAAAATAAAATTTAAACTTCAAGATTCACAATTAAGTTTGAACCAAATTTCATAAAACTCATAATATAATTTACAAATTACTCAATATTTTAAAAAAGCTATATACCATTTAAGTAGGGAGATACAAACATGACTCCTCTCCCCCCCCCCCCCAAGGTAAGCTATTGGCATTTTGTTTAATAACCTCTTTTTAATTGGAAGTCCAACCAAACAATAAGGCAAAAAAAAAAAAGTTTTTCTCTTCGGTTGTAAAGGCCACAATATTCAAACAATTCTTAAGATTTTATCCTCTTAATAAACCTAACGTGTGCAAACGTAACAGTAAAATTATTTCAAAATTATTCCAATTTCAATTTTATTTCAATTTCAAAATTATAATACCTCTTTAAAATACAGTAAGTTCCCAAAACTCTTAATGAAATGTTGTAGACAAACAATTACCCAGTTTAGCCTTCCTAAACTTTCTGTTCTCTAATTCCATGAAAGCAAACTTGCTAATAATGATTTTTCTTTCTTCTCCTAGGGAAAAAAAAATGGTGTTTTTTTTTTTTTTTGGACATATGCCTACTTTTCCCACAGGTCCAACAGGTCAGAGCACCCCCGTGTTCAACTCTTTACCTCTTTTACTCTCTTTTTATTCCTCCCTTCCAATATCTGCAACTTCTTATTTCCAATCTTAACACACATCCCAATGTAAAGTTATTTTAAAATTAACCAGTACTTTAGTTTGTGAAATTTCCTAAAGTCTATCTAGATATTCCATTCAAACTTCTTTTCTTCAGTAAGCCAAGAAAGAGTTAAGCACCAATCCCAGCTTTACCTTGAATTTTTTTTTTTTTTCTGAGTCCTGATAACAGGCTTCTTGTTTACAGGAGTGATATCCATTGTTCTTCTATTTTCTCAAAACTTTCCAGACTTTCAATCTATGTTCTTATTTTTCCCCTTCTTTCCCTCTTCCCCCCCACAATTCAGCCTGATATTTTTCCAAGCCTACAACACAGAGGCTGAATTCTTATCTCTTATGAGCTTGCTAACTTTTAACACAGAACAGAATGCAAAGCAGACAAACATAGACACATAGACGGACACAGAGCTCTATTTTTCTTGAATTCCCTAGCTAACGTCCTGATAAATTCATGGACTGCTTCTACCACCCTGAATCCACTCCTGGGAAGTCCTCCCAGAACAAAGCAGCAGTATTTAATTAACTACTTTTGACTTTTCTCTGTACTTCAGTACATTGTCCCAGTTATTTAACCAACTCCCAAGGGGATTATTGGTAGGAATTCCCTGAACCTTGTCCTGACATACAACTTTGGACTGTGATCAGTACCAGTGTAGGTCACCCTCACACCAACAATTACCCGAGAGCACTCTCGAAAGCCCTTTCCTTGGGGTCTGAGCAGTCCTCCAGTTCTTTTAGAGAGCTTGTCTCTCCCTCGGCCAATAGACCCCCAGGCTTTGACTCATGCTTGCCTCTTGAGCTACGCGTAGATCTTCTAGACTGTGCTGGCCATCAGGACTTGTCTATTGTCTTCTTTCTTCAATTCTGCATTCCACTGAGTACCCCTGCCTTGGGTCATTGTCTAAGAGGGAGGGAGGGAGGCTGCACACCCAGAGCCAGAAACCATGGAGAAAACTGCACCATGGGCTCCTGTCCCTGTTCGGGGTGCATACAGCCATCTCCCCCAAAGACCCCATCCCGGACGAGCCCCCAACTGTTTGGGACAAAAAGACCTACCCAAATTGACTACTACAGAGATCACTCATAGAAAGCAGAATTATTTATTAGAATCTCGAGAAGTGGACCCCATCCTGGTCTACGAGCAAAATTTCACAGCAGGATAGGGCCAGAGCCTTGAAAATGCTTACAGCTTTTATACATTTCAGACAAAGAACCTCCAAAATCTCACCCTCTATATGTTGTGATTGGTCACATAAATCTACTGTTCCCCTAGTTGGTCAGTGGAATGTAGTAGACAAGATGATATACAGTTTCTTCAACCACATAGTCCAGGCCTTATCTAAAATCATGTGACTCCAGAGAAGCCGAAACTGAGGCCTATAAAGCTTGATCTACTTTAGAATCTGTAAGTTCTTCACCTTTTCCCACACAATAGGAAAAAAAAATCTTTGCTGCATATTTCTCATTTTTATATTGCAAATGAAATAAAGGTCTAATTTCTAAGATAAGGACTAATTCAAATTGTAAGAAAAAGAACTACTCCCCAGCTATTAAATGGTCAAAAGATTTGAATAAGCAATTTTCAAAGGAAGTAATTCAATCAATCAGTAACCACATTAAAAATAGTCTAAGTCTCTCATAATTTAGAACAACTTAAAACAACTCTGATATTGCATCATGTTTGACTCAGAATGAATTGAGCAGAATAAGAACAAAATAAATAATAAATATTATAAAGATAAACAGCTTTAAAAGACCTAGGAACTCTGATCAACACAATGACCAACCATAATTCCAGAAGTTGGAATTGTGATGAAAAATGCTGCCCCTCTCTTGAAAGTGAGGTGATAGATGCAGAGTGTAGTATAAGACTTTTTTTTTTCTTTTTTAGACACAGTTAATGCAGGAATTTGTTTTGTTAGCTTTACTTATTCGTAACAAGTTTTTTTTTTTTTTTTTTTTTTTTTTAACTGTTTGGGAGGGGAGAAGAGGTTTGATCTCATTGGTATGCTGAGATTTGGCAATATGATACTGTTTATTTGAATATGGTTCTGGTTGAATATATTTTATTTAAAAGGAATGGTATGGACAGAGGGAGATGGTCAAAAATTATGGCACATCTAGAAGATATACCAAAAAAAATCTAGGACCAATTAGGGAAGGATGCTTATAATGATTTGAGTGAAGGTAGACATAGAACTAATATTTTCTTTGTAGTATACTATGGACTACTGTGGGGGGAGGAGGGGAAGGAGAAGGAAGCAACAGATGAGGTTTTTTGAGGGGAAAAACCTAGTTCAGAGACATTTTATAATAATAAGAGCTCAGTTATCTGGAATCTGCTAGACTTCTTTCTTTGCCAAAAACAGAGATGATAATTTCTTTAAATTAATGAAAATTTCATCCTTTGGTAAATAGAACCAATGAGGAAAAATTGCTATTCTGACCCTGATTCTCACTGATAAATAAGAATCAGTAGTTGGGGGTGAAAAAATGGAAACCTTTGGGAGAAGTGACTACTTACTCAGTCTCATAATGTAGAACAGAGATGCAAAAAAAGCCAGAGATAGTATGAAATATACTATGGATTTTAGATGAACAGTTTTCAATGGGAGAAAGGAATATTAAGATCCCATCAGCCCAGGAGGGATGGGATATCTTCAGGAATGAAATTTTGAAGATAAAAGAAGATTCTACTGAAGAATAGAAGGGAGACTGAATTAATGGGAAACTCAAAAATAATTTAAGATTATTTTTCAGATATGACTATACAGTGCATGAAAGTAATAGGATGAATTAAAAACAACAACATGGCATAATATTATGAAAATAGTGTCAGAAGTCCTAAAATTCATTTTGAACTTAGTCTAGTGAGGAAAATTAAGATAAAAGGAAGGTAATTTTTAGTTTAGTTTAGTTTTTTTTTTTTTTTTTAATCTGTAGTGGGGAAGAGAATCAAAGAAGGAAAAGGACCACTGTTCAGGATAGGTGAAGTAATAACAACTGATGATAATGAGAATGCAAAACTTCTGAACTCTCATCTCACTTCTGTTTTCTGTGCTAAGGAAAATTATTTTTGGATGAAAGAATTTTAAAAATGGTTAATGGGGAGTTAAAATTCAAAATGTCCCCTTTAATGAGATCAAATCATGTAGAACACTGAAGCACTAGGACTATGTGGCTGCTGAGCCAATACCTGTAATCTTGTCCTGCTAACTGGATATAGTCATTTCTGTTGATTTCAATAAGGAGACAAGAGTAGAATCTGGAGGCTGTAAGTCAGTGAGATTGGCTTTGGTTTCTGCCAAAACTCTAGAAGTTTATTTTTTTAAAGTATGGTTAGTAGATATCTACAAGAAATGATTAAAACAAGCAAACAAACAAACAAACTAGGATGCCTTCATCAAGAATAGGTCATGCTAGATTAACCTTATATCCTTTTTATCCTGGTAGTTGGTAAACTGATAAATAAAGGGATATTGTTTACTTGGATTGTAGCAAATCATTCAACAAAGTTTCCCATGCCAGTCTTGTGGAAAAGATTGAGAGATATGGGCTAGACAATAACACAATTAGTTATACTTGGCTGGCTGAGTGGCTAAATACAAAGTGGTGCATTGTCAACTTGGAAAGGCGCTAATGAAGTGCCTCAGTGATCTGTGATTGACCTCCACGAAATATGCAGAAGACACAAAACTAGGAATAATTGGCACGCTGGATAACAGAGTCGAGATTAAAATATGCAAAAAGGATAGAATGATGGGCCAACTTGATGAGACAAAATGGAATAGGTATAAATTTAAAAACATGAGTTTAAAAATCTATTTTACAAATATAAGAGGTGGGCAATATGGAAGGGTTTACTGCTAAATATTTAACAACTAGTTATCTGGAGAATAAAGTTCTCTCAATATACTTTTAAGTTTAATTTGCATTGTTAACATCTCTGTTACTTTCTTAAGTCAAGACAGTCAACAGTACAACAGATAAAAATATGAGTTAAAGCATTGTTCAGTTTCTAAGATGTAAATGCTCACCCTAAAATTTGAAACCAGCTCAATTGATTAGAACTAGTTCCAGCATACCACTGGTAATATGGTTAGAAATCAGTATGTTTAAAAAAAAATCTTTTAGGGAATCTTGTAGACTTCCAATTCATCTGGCATTCACAAATATTACTATGATCTTTGGCCACTGTACTTTTCTATTCTAGTCAGATCACAGAGAAGATAGTGTGTTCAATTCTATAGTGATTTAGGAAGAACATTGAAAAGTTGGAGAGCCAGACTTATTCCTTTCCTGTTTTCAATCAAATTTTTATAGATACAATTCATCTATCTCTGAGCATTTACAGCGTCATCCCCCATGTGTGGAATGCCTGGACACCATCATTTCTTAGACTCCTAGATCTCTTCAAAGTTTAACTTAAGTACTTTTCCTGCTCTTCCAACTTAAAATGCCCCCAACTACTTTGCATTTACATTGAATATATTTTTATACAATGGGGAGGGGGGAACCAGCCGGAAAGACTAAGTCCTGGGAGCAAACATAGCAAGCTCTATTAGCATCCACTGCTTCTGAAAGTAAGGGAAGATATGGAATGGAGAAGCCTGGCTTTATAATTCAGAACATGAGCTAGTATTCTACTACAACTTCCCATCTACTAGTAAAAAGGTAAAAGTAAAGCCTTTTGATTGGCTGGTCAACTGGATGCACATGCATACAAAAAGCATTTACTGGATCAAATCTGGATCAATTAAATCTTTGATAAATGAGGTGAAAATTAATAAAATTTTCCAGGTAGCAAGAGAGGAGTAGCACCAGCAACTTATTCTCCCCACCTGGGTCAATTTGAAGCCATGTGACTATATTGAGATTATTTTTTTCCTGTCAGTTTTCTACTCTTAGATGAATGGATATGAGAGAGAGAAAAGACTGGACTATACTTTGTGAGCTTCAAAAGTATACAAAAGCCACTAGAAATTCAGAAAATGAAGACCAAGAATTTTCTGGTAACTAACCTAGTTCTAAGGATCAACCTTTAGAGCCAAACCCAGGAGCAGGTTGATCTGGCAGCAAAATCAAGTGAGAAAGTGACTTATCCTTTGGATTTTTTATACTTGTTAGTGAAATCAGTAGTAAAAATGTTGGTATCAACTATTTAAAATTTGGGTCCAGAATCCCTAAGGACCAGAATAGTGACATGTATTTTAATTTTGGGGGTAATTTTTGTATTTGTTAAAAATATCCAATATCCCTTTGTAAAAGCTGATTAATATCATTGGTTAATTGATATTAAGGAGAATTCAATTAGTTACATTTTTGTAGGATACTAATCAATGTTGTCCGTGATATTTAGGAGATATTAATTGGTACTGGTTGATAGCTATTTGGGGGGGGGGGCATATATTAGAGGGGTCTTGACCAGTAACATTAGGAGGACCACACTTTCCCCTAAGAGTAGCTCTAGAACCTTGAGGCTCTAGAAGATGTAGCCAGCAAAATTGACAGTTTATGCATAATAAGTATTTAATAAACACTTATTAAGTGAAAAAAAATTGTTGAAAGGACTTTTAGTTTCCTCCAAAGAAAAATGTCAAGGTTGAACTAGAATGTTTCTAAGTTCTTTTCTAATTCCAGATTTTTGATCTGTGTTTTCTCTTGTTCAACTCAAGGCAAGGCAAATCAAGTCAACAAGCATTTATTAAATGTTTACTGTGGATATAAAGAAAAGCTCTAAAGAACTTCACAGTCCAATGGGAAAGACAACATGTAAACAACTAGGTACAACAAGCAATAGACAGGAAGTAATTGGAAGTAATGAGAGAGAGAGAGAGAGAGAAGGCATTAACATCAAAAGGGATCTGGGAAAGCTTGTAAAAATGCATATTTTAACTCAAACTTGAAGGAATCCAGGAAATAGAGATGATAGCAATTCTAGGCAGGGGGAAAATGCCTGGTGAGGGAGATGGAGTGTGCAAGGAGTGGCAGAGAGGTCAGCTTCACTGGATCATAGAGTTACTTCTTTAAACCAATATGACACATTTTGTCATATGACCATCCAGTTACACTTAGTGTATGCTTTGATTGAATGTGTAACTACATCAAAGAGACATTTTCACTTGATAAATACATCTGGCAGGATTTAGAATATCTTGTTAGTTATATTAATTGGGGCTGGGGTATGGGGCATGAGCTACTTACACTTGAAATTTTTTTTTTTGGCTGTCACATCATACTGCTAATTCTCATTGAGCTTGTAGTCCACTCAACCCTCTGGGCCCTAATCAGAAAAACTGCTCACTAACTGTGCCTTCCCCATCTTATATTTGTGAAATTGATTTATGGTAGCCATGTAAGACATTACATTTATAGCAATTATTTCATCTTACCACTCTACTTAATTTCTCGTCCATCATTTCAACATGGTAGGGAGATGACTTTATGTTCCCAAAGGCACCATCAGTGTAAACCAAGCTGGGAGAGGTCCAGCTAGAAAGGCTAGCAAGATGAGCCCGGGCCCATCAATCAATTGTACATCCAGTGCTCAAGGACAAAATTAGCTAAGTACATAGAGGCTCATCACCTATAGATAAAGCATTATTGTAGCTATAGCTATTGCTAAAGGCTCCTTTTTCTCCCCTCCCCTGTAATGGGCTGAAGCTTGAGTTGATGCACTGAGGTCCCAAGCATGTGAGGCTAAATAGTAATTGGACCATACTCTATTAATATATATATATATGCTTGGAGAAAGAATGCCCCCCCACCACCACTCTTTGTGCAAGTCCTGATGCATTGTATAGGAAATGACGATTTTGGTGGGTGGAGGCAAGGGAGTGGAAAGGGAAGTAGAAAGAGAGACTGATGGCTGGCATCTTGACACAGCTGCTTGCATTGCTATCGCCACCGTCCTTCACCTCCAATCCCCCTCTACTGGCTGGCTTCCTGTCACAGCTGCCCATATTGCTATCACAATCCTTCTTCATCTCTTCACTTCAATAAAGATTGAAGATTTTTCCCTTAACCTGAATTCCTGACTTCAGCTGATTTTAAATATGCGGTCATCACATTTGGCGCCCAAGTGTGGGAACCAAGGACCCTACTTTCACTGAAGAAGTCTCCAGTGACCAGGAACTTAGGTCAGTATTGTAATAGACAAAAAGGTCTATTTCTTAAAGACTAAACTAGTAACCTTTTTTTGCTGAAATGGGACAGATCCTAGCTAAAGATTTTCCATCCCCCACCCCACCCCCACCCCCACCCAGGAGTGGCCCTATAGAAAGCCTGCTTAAGCTGATAGAAGATCAAGGGCTACTTATAACTTGGGAACAGACAGCTAGACTTCTGGGTACATTAAAACGCACCTCCCCTTGGTTCTTAGAGGAAGAGCAAATCTCTCCAGATAATTGGGCATTAATTGGGCAACAGCTCTCCGCATATTACAACAAAAATGGTCCTCATTCAATTTCCATCGAGGCATTCTATTTATACAATATAATACATTTGGCCTTAAGAAACCGTATAAGTTCTAGAAGAAAAGGAAAAAACTCTAGGAATAGCCAAATGGGGAAGCCTGAGATAAAGGAGGAAGACCAAGAACAGATTAATGACCATATCCCCACAGGGCAAAGAGACTTAAGTGAGGCTTAAAGGTGTGGTGAATCTGAGGCAGCTTCAGCCCCACCTAAGGAGCAGGTAATTGACTCTCCTCCATCAACTCCACCCTCCGGGATGGAAGGAGGAGGGGTAGTGGGGGGCGGGCAGTGACAGCACCAGCACCTCCCCCCCCCAGCATCTAGCTGTTCCTATGGCTAGATTGCAAAAGGGACTAATTAAGGCCAAAATGGAAAAGAGAAATGTATTGGAATTTCAACACCACATTTTTCCTATAATTCAACAGTTTAATTCTTCAGGTCAAGAAAGTAGAAGATACGCTCCTTTTGATATAGAAATCCTCAAAGACCTGAAAAAGGCTTGCACTCTTTATGGGGCTACATCAACTTAGGTTAAGATGTTATTACAGAATTTGGCTTTTGGAATCTTGACCCCTAATGACTGGAAATCTATAGCAAGGATATGCCTAGAACCTAGACAAAACTACTTGTGGCTTTCTGAATATAGTGAGCTCTGTAGGATACAAGCCCAACAAAATAGTCAAAGTGGAGTTCATGCTGCAATCACCTGTGACCTACTAACAGGTGTAGGCTCCTATGCAGACGTCGCAGTACAGATTAATTATTCTATAGCAGCATAAGAGCAAATTGCTGTTAATGCTATCAAAGCATGGGCTTCTCTCCACAATAAAGATGACCAGGGTGAGGCCTTCACAAAAATAACACAAAGGCCAAATGAACCCTTTGCTGACTTTGTGGGACATTTGCAGACAGCTATCACAAGAACAAATGGGGAAAATACAATAACAGACCTTTTGATAAGGCAACTTGCTAAGGAAAATGCTAATGAGGTTTGCAGAAGAATTATAGTGGGACTGCGCAAGGATGCTCCTTTAGAGGAGCTCATAAGATGCTGTGCCACAGTGGGCACAGATGCCTTTTATAGCCAGGCTATGATGCAGACTTCCCAAAATCCAAACATGGGGAGACAGGGTCCCTTTTAGCAAGGGATTTCCAGAGAGACTCGTAGATGCTTTCAGTGTGGTAAAGTAAGGCATCTGAAAGCTCAATGTTGGTATAGAGACAGAATGAGAAAACAGGGTGGGAGAACAAGACCCAATACCCCATGTCCAAAATGCAACAGAGGCTTCCATTGGGCCTCAGAATGTAGACAGATTCAGGGAAATAGGATGAGGGGCCCAGCACCAGGGGCCAAGGCAAAAAATACTTGAGGCATGATGGCAGCCAATGGTGCACCCAGAGAGTGCCTACAAGTTCAGTACCCACACATGACCAATCAGCCAGAAAGCCATATGATGGGAGAAGGGGATTACACAATCAACCAGCCAGGAAGCAACCTGATGGGATAAAGGAATTACAATTGGGGAGAATAGAGCTGTATGCAGCTGGAACAACTGAGACACTCCCTGGAGAGGTGAAATCTATTCCTCTCCAGCCTATCGATCCTTTGCCTCCAGGCACAGTAAGCTTGACCATTTCACCTCCTTTTTGTACGTACAAAACAGTGTCCATCCACACACTGATGTGGGAAACTGGGGAATGTGTAGATAATATCCCAGTCACTAATACAGGTAGACAATGTGTGACTTATCATCCAGGAGAAGTAGTAGCATCAGGTTTACTCATACAGAATCCTAATAAGCAACCTGGCGATAGTCACCCAGATTCTGACTCCAGACCACAAAATCCAAAAATATATTGGACAGCAGCTGTAATAGCTGACCTACCTATACTCACGAGCTATATAAATGGCCTACCATTAGAAGGATTGGTAGACACAGGTGCAGATCGTACAGTCATTAGAGGTGCCAATTGGCCCAGTCACTGGCCAAAGATTAAAGCAGACACCTACATGTCTGGAGTAGGAGGATCAATAGCAGCTGAAGTAAGTGCTGCCCCTATGAGATGGGCTTTTGAAGGCAAAACAGGAGTTTTTACTCCTTTTATAGTTGAAAAAATCCCCATCAATCTATGGGGAAGAGATGTTTTACAGCAATTAGGGTTAAAAATGAGTACTTTGGTTTTTTAAGCAGGCCTGCTGTTGAAGGCCTGCCAACACTTTCACCTGTTCCTATCCAATGGAAAACTGATACACCAGTGTGGATAGAACACTGGCCCTTAGGTAGTGATAAAATTCAAACCTTATTAGATATAGTACAGGAACAGCTTGAACAAGGGCACTTACAACCTTATCTAAGTCCTTGGAATTCCCCAGTGTTCATTGTAAAAAAGAAATCTGGAAAATGGAGGATGCTCACTGATTTAAGAAAAGTGAATGAAGAGATGGAAACTATGGGAACTCTTCAGCTTGGACTTCCATCTCCTACTCAGTTGCCTAGAGAATGGCCTCTTTGGGTCATAGATATTAAGGATTGTTTCTATTCTATCCCTCTGGATAAGGAGGATATGAAAAGATTTGCCTTTTCAGTGCCCAGTGTTAACTTAGCTGAGCCTTATAAAAGATATGAATGGATAGTTTTGCCACAGGGAATGAAAAACAGCCCCATTATGTATCAAATGTATGTTGCTTCTGCTCTTGCTCCAGTAAGAAAAGCATTTCCAAAAGTTATGCTATTACATTATATGGATGATATATTGGGATGTGCACCTGAGGAACAAATGTTAGAAACGTGTCTACAAAAGACCATAGAAACACTAAGATAGTACAAATTGTACATAGCTGAAGAAAAAATTCAAAGACATGCTCCTTTTCAATATTTAGGATATGAAGTATACCCTAAGGTGCTTACAGTACAAAAACTGTCTTAAGAACAGAGAAGCTAAACACCTTAAATGATTTTCAGAAATTGATAGGAGATATCCAATGGATGCGACCAGTGTTAGGCTTGACTATCTATCAATTGCAACCATTATATAACATTTTAAAGGGAGACAGTGCTTTAAATTCACCACGCCAGCTTACAAAAGAAGCTCAAGAGGCTTTGAGAAAAGTTGAACTGGCTTTATCCAATGTGGTTGAAAGAGTCACTCAAAAACCCTTGGAAATATCAGTTTTTGCCACACAAGAGACACCCACAGCAGTCCTTCATCAAGGAGTCAGTGTGATAGAGTGGGTGAACCTCCCGGCACAACCAGAACAAAGCCTTACTCCTTACCCAGTGCTTGTGGCTAGAATTTTATTAAAGACCATTAAGGGAGCAGTACAATTATCTGGGATAAGACCTGATAAGATATATACCTTTTATACTAATACACAAATTAATGTGCCATAAAACCATCTCAGAGTGGCAAATTTTATTAGCCATGGCTCCAAATTTTACACATGGGTCTCCATTAAAGATAACCAGACTATTACATAATTGGTGATGGATTCTTGAAAAAAAAGTTTCTAAAATTCCTCTTAAAGGACCAATTATCTTTACAGATGCATCCAAACATAATATTTGTGCTGTATACTCTCATGACTTAACTATAAAGAGAATAGTCAGAACTCCTTTTCAGTCCACTCAGCAGAACGAATTATATGCGATCATGCTAGCTCTCACTTATTACCCAGGAGACATAAATATAATATTTGATTCGGCCTATTTAGTAGGTGTGGTACAAAGAATTGCCACAGCCCAAATAAAATTTGCAGCTTCTAATATATATCAACTCTTTAAGGAACTTCACGAGCAAGTGAGAAAGCATCCAAGAAAGATTTATATCCTGCAGGTCCACTCACATAGTGGACTCCCAGGTCCTATTTTTGATGTGAATTCAAAGGCAGATAGCCTTTTAATTATGTTAGCTAGTACACCTTTATTTCAGGAGGCCCAGGAATGAGATTGTAAACGTAAAGCTCAAGCAACCTGATGGTATTTGAATACCATCAGGTTGCTCTGTTGGAAGCCGAAGGCCCCTGCCCAGGTGCCTTTCTCATGGCCCTAGCCCAGGTGCCTTTTCCCCACCCCTTGCTGCAACAGAATCGAGCAGGTGGTCAAACAATCCTGAGAACTGCAACCGGGCAAAACGGTCTTGAGAATCAATCTTGAGTTGTCACCACACTATGTTCCTGCTCACTGGACCAGCTATAGCCCATGTTCTTTTCCCAGACCACCCTACTTCTCTTTCCCATGCTTTTTCCTATATAAGTTGTATCCTAAGAGCAATAAACTGAGACCTTGGCAACAATCAGCCTCGTCTCCCTCCTCTTTCTCGCCCATTTCTCCTCAGCCTACATCCCCCCTCGAAGCCCACACGAGTAACTAGGTCTCGCCGGTCGAGACATTGCTCGAGCTTTGCATTTACAATTTGGGATAACAAAAGAGGAAGATAGGAGCATAGTAAAAAGCTGTACATCTTGCCTTCCTTTCCACCCTCCTACGCTCCCTCCAGGGAAGAACCCTTGTGGTTTGAGACCCAATGAAATCTGGCAAATGGATGTGACCCATTATAAATCTTTCAGTCGTCTGTCTTTTATCCATGTTGTGGTAGACACCTTTTCAGGATTCACTTTTGCCATACCAGCAGCAAAAGAGATAGCCCGAGTGGTCACTGAATTCCTCACACAAGCATTTGCCATTATGGGTGGGCCACAAGCAATAAAAACAGACAATGATCCTGCATATACCTCCAAACATTTTGAAAACTCTTGTGCACAGTATAAGATTTTACACACCACTGGCATACCCTTTAATCCTCAAAGACAGGCAATAGTAGAGAGGAGAAACAGAGACATTAAGATGCTGCTCCAAAAACAAAACAAAGCGGGAGCCACAGATAACCCTAGAGAACTTCTAAATCTAGCCCTTTATACTATTAACTTCTTGATTTTTGACAAAGATGCACTGGCTCCCGCAGACAAGTTTTATAACCCACTAGAAGGGCAGTGTCCAGTGCGAGCAGCTCCACTATCTTTAGATAATCGCCAGGTGATGTGGAGAGACCCAGAAAGTGGTGAATGGAAGGGACCAGATAGGCTAACTGCTTGGGGGAGAGGGTTTGCTTGTATCTCTACAGGTGGAGAAGGAATCAGATGGGTGCCAACAAGCCATATTCACCTTGTCCATCGCAGAGAGATGGAACAGACCTTGGAAATGAAGGAGAAGACCCAAGAAATATCGGGTGGTTCTGTTGCTGATTGTGCTCACCATTGAAAGAGTGTGGCAGTTATGGCATTTGACTCATGGACATAGAAAATTGTTGGACTTCAAAACCCTCAGGAATCATTGGATTCTCTGAGACATGATAAGATTGTTGGAGGACTTGAAAACCCTTGGGAATCACTGGATTCTCTGAGACATAAGACTTGGAAGCCCTCAGGAATCATTGGATTTTCTGAGAAATGATAAGACTCTTACAGAACTTCAAAATCTACTGGAATTGTTGGATTCCCTAACACATAAAAAGACTTTTGCAGGACTTCAAAAACTTGGGAGGATCATTGGATTCCCTGATACGTGAAGCAATGGACAATAGATTGGTTTTGGACTATCTCTTGGCTGCTGAAGAAGGTATATGTGTGACTGCTGTTTACATACTCTCCTTCTAGGACTTCTGGCAATCTTTTACACCACCATGTTGATTTATATTGTTTGTTATAACACTACTTGTGTGTACAATTCATGTTTGTTACACCACATCAAGCCTGCACTGATTGTGGGGAGAGTCACCATTAATAGCCTCTGTGTTATTGCTGTGTGCTTATGTAATACTTCCCATGCTGATGGGTTTGTGCATACCTGTTTCTAATAAGATCCTTCAGTCCAGAGACCCGCTAGCAACCCCCACTTCCCTTTGGTGCTTTTCATCTCCCTTCCTGAGATGTCAGGGAGGGCATGATTATCTCCTTTTTTGTGTTTTCACCTCCCTTCCTGAGAAGTCAGGGGGGTCGTGATCACTTCCTTTTCAGTGCTTTCACCTCCTTTCCTGAGAAGACAGGGAGGGTGTGATCACCTCCCCTTGGGGGCTCTGACCTCCCTGAGGAGTCAGGGATGGCATAACCACCTGTGTTCTAAAACAAAAGAAAGCAGGAGATGTAATGGGCTGAGGCTTGAGTTGATGCACTGAGGTCCCAAGCACGTGAGGCTAAATAGTAATTGGACCATACTCTATTAATATATAAACTTGGAAAAAGAATGGCCCCCGCCCACTCTTTGGACAAGTCCTGATGTGTTGTATAGGAAATGACATTTTTGGTGGGTGGAGGCAAGGGAGTGGAAAGGGAAGCAGAAGGAGAGACTGCTGGCTGGCATCTTGACACAGCTGCTCGAATTGCTATTACGACCATCCTTCACCTCCAATCCCCCTCTTCTAGCTGGCTTCCTGTCTGCCCATATCGCAATCCTTCTTCACCTCTTCACTTCAATAAAGACTGAAAATTTTCCCCTTAACCTGAATTCCTGACTCTGGCTGATTTTAAATAGGCGGTCCTCATACTTCCCTCCCCCCCCCCCCACCCCACACACACCCAAAGTGTAAAGGGACTTCATTCCACATTGGTGGATTAACCTGGGTATAATGACAATATGAATTTTTTCCTTCTTTTTTTTATTGTCTTTAAAATATACAGATTTTACCTGAGACATAAATTCATAAGCCATTCCCATGCATGAGCATAGTTTCAAAGTAAAAAGTAGGTAGTAGACTTTCTAAGGGTAAAATAACTAGATCCATTTTGAGTATTAGATGTGAGGGGGGTAAGTAAGGATTCAGAGACAAAAGTCTAGAGATGGTGGGTTTCACTGATAGCTAGGGGACTCACTGGCTAGAGAGCTGAGTCAGGAATCAGGAAGATAAATTCAAATATGACCTCAGATACTTAAAAGCTGTTTGACTGGGAAAATCACCTAATTTCTGTTTCCCTCAATTATAAAATAGGAATAATAACAGTACCTATCTCGCAGGATTATTGTAGGGATAAAATGAAACAATGTTTGTAAAGCCCTTAGCACAATTCCTGGCACAGATTAAATGCTATATTAATGCTAATTCCTTTCCTGAATTTGTGCCCCATGGAATCACAGATTAGAGTTGGAAAGGACCTTACAGGATATCAGATCCAACCTTTAATTTTACAGATGAGGAAACAAGAAATGAGAGGTTTTTAAGTGGTTTGCTCAGTCACACAGCTAGTTAGTGTATGAAGTACAATTTAAATTCAGGTGTTTGCTACCCCAAATTTAGCACACTGTCTACTGTACCTCTTGGTTGCTGTTGTTCAGTTGTTTCAATCTTGTCTGACTCTTCGTGACCCCTTTTGGAGTTTTCTTGATAAAGATACTGAAGTAGTTTGCTGTTTCCTTCTGCAGCTCATTTTACAGATGGGGAAACTGTGGCAAACAAGGGTTAAATGACTTGCCCAGAGTCATACATTTAGGAAGTATCTAATGCTGAATTTGAACTCATTTCTGACCAGTGCTCTATCTATTGTGTCACCTGCTGCCCCAGACCAGTGTATTAGTTCAGATAATGAAGGATACTAGGGTAGTAGTAGTCTGATCTGGATATGGAGAGGGTGGTTGGAAAGGTCATTCTAAGGAGAGGATAAAAGGGATCTAGAAATATACTTTATTGTTTTTTATCGTTTTGCCTATAGGTCATTCTGGTTTCAGATGTTTACTTCATATGGAAGTTCTCAAAGGGAAGAAAAAGGAAAATGGATCATATTCTGTTCAATCATGTTTTTGTCCATACTTACTATGTTTATTTGTTTTCTGTTTCCACAGAGAGTAGTGTAGATGAAAATGGACTTAAAGTGTATTTAACCCATAACCCAGAGGCTCAAACTCTGAATTTATATGGATCTGATTCAATCTTAGTCAAGGGGAATGCTTCCCAAAAAACAGAACTTTTTGTTCCATTTGGCCCTGCTAGAGATTCTTTTGGAGTCAATCTATAGTTTGTGTCTGAGCCTTTATAGATTTTGGTAAAAATGATCCTCACACAAGGTAACAATGCATATGGCTCAAAGGAAGAAAAATATTTAATTCCATTCAACAGAAAATAAAAAACAAAAAAGCAATGAAAATGGCTTATAATAAGCCAATGGATTGTGAACATAATTCTCTTTTTTCTTTTTCTCTTTAGTCCTTCTAAGGGACTATATAGCTCTTCAATCTTATGGAACTACTTTAAGAGTTTAGAGTATCCACCTTTAATCCCTCCCAACTCTCCTCCATTCCTACCTCCAAGAAAAAAAAAAAGGAAAATTAATTTAGAGTTTGCTAGGAAAGCAACTTTTTAAATTTGTATTTATTTAAAATTTCCTCAGTTACATTCAAAACATTTTTTACATTTATTTTCTTTTTAATTTTTGAGTTCTAGCTTCTCTCTCCCTTATGCCTATCCACAATTAAGAAATCACCTATGAAGTTATGCACCTATGACTTTTATGGAAAAGTCAAGTTGTGAAAGAAAACATAGATCTCCCATTCTAATGAAAATAAAAACTCTCAAGAAAAATTAAGAGAGAGAGAGAGAGAGAGAGGAGAGAGAGAGAGAGAGAGAGAGAGAGAGAGAGAATGTATCAGTATGTATTCAGACACAATTAGTTCCTTTTCTGTATACAAATAGGATTTTTCATCATAAGTCCTTCAGAGTAAGTGTGATGATTGTACTACTGAGAATAGCAAAGTTATTTACAGCTGGTCATCCCAGAGCTTTGCTATTGCTTTGTATACAGCACATTTCACTTTGCTTGAGTTCATGGGCAACTTCCTTTTCAATTTGACCTATACTTACACAATAGTAGCAGAAGGCAAAAATCCAAATTATTGGTTTGTTGATCCTCCTCCAGGTCTGGAAACATATGCTAGTGTCTAAGAACTTGACACTCCTGCAGAAGGCTAGAATTTTGGAAAGTTTCAACACTCCTAAAGAAGAGTGGGATTCAAGAAGTCCTGTCATTTGGCAATGTGGTTTCCTTCTCCGTGACTTAAGCCGAGTAATGTCACATTACGATAGGAACCAGTAAGTTGGTATCCACAAACTCCCCTCACAGCCAGGTAGGGAAAAAAAAAATTGCAATATGTTTCTGCCCTCTACCAATATTGGCTCCTAAAGGGAGTCTCTGGATGCACATACTTCCCCCCACTACTTTTCTCCTTTCTATGATCCCAATGCATTCTTAAATTTCTGATCTGTCTTCAGTGCTTTCAGAATTTCCTAGGAGAGGAAAAAGGCTGAATCTCCACTGGAAACTTTCACAGCTCTGACCCAGGAGAGCCTGAGTCAGTCAATTGGTGCCCCCCTCTTTGATATGCAATCCTTCATCTTCAATGAGGTGTGAATGGGTTAACTAGTCCTTCAGTTCAGAGTCTATCCCCATTTATGTCAATGAGGAGCAACTAGAGATGTCCACACTACATTGGGAGATTGTCTCCCTTTTAGCCTTATCATCTTGGTAAGTGAACTAGTCCCATCAAATCCTCTTTATCAGGTGTTCTTAACCTGAAGTCCAAAAGATTCTTTGATAGAATTCTGGGTATATATATGAAGTAGGATAAAAAAATATGTTTTTTACACTAGCATAGATGTCATTTCCTTTAATTATTTGAAAAAATTCTGAGATGGGATCCATACACTTTACCAGCCTGCCATATAAGTCCATGACTCAACAAAGATTAAAAGCACCAGCTGTTATCTAGTAGGATGTACTACTAGAAATCCAGCAATGCAATGAATGTGATTCCAAAAGACCAATGATAAACTTGTTGTTGTGCTATAGTTCCTTTTGTGGTCTTGACTCAGTTTCCCTAATTGTCCTGACTCAGTTTCCCTAAATTGGTTCTGCCTCAGTTTCTCTATTTGTTCTGCCTCAATCCCCTTAGTTGCAACCCCCCCCCCCCCTTCCTCCTCCCTCCCCGGTTCATTAAGACTGGTATAACTCAGAGGTTATAAATTACCAATGTGTCAAAAAGGGGGAGTCCAGACTTTCTGGCTCTAGCCAAACACTTTCTTACTTCCCAGTTTGTTAGAATTTATGGCCCTACCCCCCAATCTGCCAGAACTGAATTGATGGTTCCTGCCTGGAGATTCCTGCTCACCTGAGTTTGGACTCCATCCCCTTGTCTTTGTCTAGCTACTGTGTATAAATATGTCATGGAGAACTCACATTGGCTGCAAGATGCTGGATGCTAGATACTGGATTCTTGGAGATGATCGTCTCATTCAGCCCTGGGACCAAACCATGGATCCATTTGGTCCCAGGAAATCCCTCCCTTTAAAATAAAATATTAAATACTCTCTAATCTCTTATCTTGCCTCAGTTTCTTCGGCATGGCATTGTTATCTACATTCTGGCTCAAGGTACAAGATGAAATATAATTTTGGACATGGCCAATGTCCAATTAGTTTTGCTTGACTATGCATATTTGTTATACTTTGTTTTTATTTTGGGTAGGGGAGTGACAAGGAGAGAAAATAAATTTTTGTTAATTAGAAAAATAAAATTTAATTTAAATTAAATAACCTTTCACATGTAAGAAGGAAAAAAACCAAACAGCATAGAACTGTTTTACAGACAGTTTTGTGAACTATGCAGGAGGATATTACTAAAGGAAGTTGTGGAAATGACTCCCCTTGAGACTCTTCTAAATTGGACAGCTTTTTATGTGTTTGCATTATTTGTAATGTAATCTCACAGCAAGGGGGGGAAAGAAGCAATGATTTTTGTGACCCTGAATTAGGTTAGGAAGCCCAAAGGGTAAGAAAGCCTCACAAAACACCTTTATTGTTAAACAAAACAAAACAAAAAACCCATAATGGCAATGAACATTTAAAAATGCCTAGGGTGGAGAGATTTCTGTGGTTGGCTGTGATTAAAAATACTGTTTTAGGAGGGATTTATCTCTTATAGTCTCTTCCTCTTTGGCTCAATATAGCCATGTACATCTATGATATGATGGGGCATTGCCACAACTATGAAAGATGTTACTAATTTAGCTTGGTGACCACTTCAAAAGAAAGAGGAAGGGAAGATAAGCTGGAAAATTCAAACATTAAATACAAATAAGTAACAATAGCAAATGTAAATAAAAGATGATGCTCCACCCTAAAGAGGAAAAAGGATGGATACATCTTTGTGTGTCAGTTCTGGTTGCAAGTACCTTCTAGTTTAGGCCCATAAATAGATATAATATTTATTTAGTGCTACATGTCAGTTAACTCTTTAGACTACAAATACAAACAACAACAACAAAAAAAAAACATTTCCTTCCTTCAAGGGGGTTTACAATCTAAAGAAAAAAGATAATACATAAAAGGGAGCTGAAAAAATGTAAGAGGGCTGGGGCAACAAGAAATTGAGTCATGGATTGGTTGAAATATGAAAGTTTTGAATTCTCTATAATCAATCAGTCTACCAGAATCTTTTAAGTACTTACTATGTGTTGGACACTGAACTAAGCACAATGAATCAATAAAAATAAATCAATAAAAAATGTAATGAATAGTACTATGTGTTCAGGTAATAAGGCTCCCATCATGTAATAGATATATAGTGATAAATCAAGGCAAAGAGGAAGAGTTTAAAAGAGATAAATCTCTAAAACTTAGTGTTTTTTTGTAAATAACAGCTAGGAGACACAGTAAACTATACATGCTAAATAAACATTCTTAAATAAATCTATTCTTATAAGACATTGATCCTACCCACTATAACAATTAAATTTCAGTATGGTATTTTAGATACCTGAGACATATGACACTTGTCACCCTGGACAAGTCACAAATTCTTAGTGTTCTAGGAAATATTCTAGACTGCAAAAAAAAGGCTGATCTAAATTGCTATAGGGAACATCTTCACTCAGGAGTTCTCTATACCAATAAAATGACAAATCCAATCCTTATTCTTACCCCTTTAATGTTTGCAAAGTATGTTCCTCACACAACATGGTTTTCATTTAAATTTTTCTTATCCAGTCAACAAGCATTAAGTCCCTATTATGTGACAGGTTCTGTACCAAGTTCTGGTATAAAGAGAAAAACAAAATGAGTTTCTGCTCTCATAAAGCTTATTTTAATGACCCTAATTGTTGTTGATAGTGATAGTTCACTTTTCTTCTTTCTAACTGTATAAATATTATTTCTTTTCAATTTTATATAATGAAAATTTCCATTTTAACTTTCTTGATCCTCTCTAGCCACTTTTTATTCAAGAATATTTTTCATCCCTAATTATAAAAGGTTATAAAACTTTTCCTGCTTATCTAATTCTCAAGTTAATTTATGATATAACCTTTTATATCTAATTCCTGTATCTGATTAGAGCTTATTATAATACAGATTGTAAGATATTGATTTAATCCTATTATGTCAATTTTTGTTTTGGTTTTCTTAGCAGTTTTTGTGGCATAATGAGTCCTACCTTCAGTTCTTAAGGTCTTTATTTTTATTGAATTATGCTACTATATTCAGTTGTACCTTGGTGTTGCGTACTTAACCCCATAAACTGAACTTAGCAAAATTTAATTTAATAGAAATAAATGTAAAGTTTTAGACTTAGGTTCAAAAATCAACTGTCCATGTACAGAATGGGGTAAATTTAATAATAAAATAATGTACATTAGAAAAGGATTTGGGAAGTCTAATTGTAAGTTCGAGATAAATAATGACTAGCCATAACCCGTACATTATTAATATGCACAAATAGATTTATGTTATCTATAATAAGATGGGTAACCATCCGAATATACTTTCATGATAAATTATGTCTTGGGATAATGTGTTTAAGTATAGCAATTCTGCAAAAGGCATTGGAGGATATGTAGAAGGGAAGCCTTAGATTGGTGAAAAGACTAGAAATAATGGTATATGAGGATTTGTTGAAGGCAATAAAAATGTTTGGCTCTAAAAAAAAAAAAGACTTAAGGGGGATGTGAAGTTACCGTTAAGTATTTGAAGGACTGTCATACTGAAGACAGATTGGAATTTTTTTTGTTTGGTCCCAAAAATGTCAAGGTAGGAGCAAGAGTGCAAAAAGGCAGATTGAGATTTGAAATAGGGAAATATGTCTGAAACACTGAAGCTGTCCAAGAGTGGACGGACTGGACTCTCTTAAGAAGCAAGGAGATGGCACAATAGATGGAGCACTGTACTTGGAGGCAGGAAAACCTGAGTTTAAATCCTCCCTCAGATCCTTACTAGGATGGGGAGGAGGAGTGTGCTTTTCAGGCAGTGGAAAGTTAAATGTCTATCCCTGATCCTGTCTAATGGTCAAAGAATGAGCTGGTGGAATTTTGAGGTTAGGAGTCAGTCAGTCATGTTGGAAGTACTCCCCTTCAGCTAGATCAGCTGTTTCCCAAGACCTTTGGTGAGTGGACTATATATTCCAGGCTTTGTTTTTGGCAAAATAACCAGTAACTAGTTCTGTTTAATGATCAAAGTGTGAAATCTGTGACTTCCTGGGGCTAAAATTGAACACAGGCTTGTTGGGACATTTTCCTCGTTTCCAATATGTTCCAAGGGGGTAGATTACATCTGATTTGGAAATTGTCATTCCCAGTCCAGGAAATTGGGCATCAGACAGTAAAGATAGTTTAAAGAAATTCTGAAAATATTTTCCCCCTACCTTTGTCCAGAGTGAAAATGAAAGCCATCCCTGGTGAGTTAAAATGCTCTGCTGTATTCATTTATAAACTGAGGTATAAAAGGTATAGTGTAGAGTTCTAATGAAGCCCTGTAATCTGGCCCGCAGACCAAAAATGTGTTAATCAGTAGCAATCAATCCATCAGCCAACAAATGGTTTTATTTTCACTCAATGTGGGTTCCATGCTTAAAGGGGAGATGGATAATTAAGACTTCATGTTTCAAAATATTAAATATTGATTTGTAGACGTTTAGCAGCAGGCATAAAGCTCTCCTGAGGGATGGCAACAACTGTCTAAAAGATTATAAAAGATTTTATTTCTCTTGGTAGAATTTAGCATTTATTTCTTATTTAAAAGATGGGAGAATGAGAGTTAGTAAAATATTGTATTGAGGAGATAGCTCAGAGTCCTGCCCACGGATGTAGTGTCTGTTGTGTGTGTCTGGGCCAGGGCAAACATGGGGCTGTTTTGAGTTTTGTATTGGCTTTTGGTTTATTGAAGTGTCAGAAGGTTTATAAGTTCCTCAGCTCAAGTTTTGATTGTTTTATCCAAGTACTGTCACTTCTTATCATTATTAAAGGCAGCAATCAAAAAAGGGACCCTCGGGAGGGGAGGAGGGGGAGCGCCAAACACTCATCTTGGCTGTTGCTGCTAGAATGCCACTCTTTCCTTGACAGCATTCTTTCCTTGACACCACAAGGTGATTAGGGGAATCTTTTTAATAGACTTGGGCAATTAGCTAATACATTTTGTGATTAAACTCTCCTTAGTCTCAGCCTTAGGAACATCTCCTAAATGATTAGGAACTAGTGAGGGGGCTAAAGCTTGGTGGTGGGTAGGTAGGTAGAAGGCAGTAGGGAATGTCATTTCTTCCCCACCTTCTCACTCCCCCTAAAGATCATAAATCAGTGACATTTTGTCAGTGCAGATGATTAGGAAAATCATTAAACACCTGTGCTTCTCAAGTCCAAAACTCCAGATATTTTAGAGTAAGATCTGCAGTGATGGACACCATTGAATTATTAGTTTTCTGGTACTTTGATCCTAGGACAACTTAGTGCAATAGATAGATTACTGGGATTGAAATCAGGAAGACACATCTTCATGAGTTCAAATCCAGTCTTATGTTGTGTGACCCTTGTCAAATCACTTAACCCTGTTTGCCTCAGTTTCCTCATTTAAAAATGAGCTGGAGAAGAAAATGGCAAACCATGTCAGCATCCTTGCCAAGGAAGCCCAACATGGGATCATGAAAAGTCAAAAATAACTGGACAACAACAAAATTACTTTGATGGAATTTAGAATCCTACAAACATTTCAAAAGTATGACTCAGATTTCCTCTGAAAAATCATTGAGGTGAAAGAATATGAGGTTAGGTTTAAATCTCCCTCAAAAAACCCTGAAATTTCTGGTACTTTCATGATTTTCCTATTTGAGTTTTATTCATTTGAATTTATAGGATAATAAACTTAAGATCTTTGAGGTCACCTAATCCAATTTACTTAATTTACAGATAAAGTGGTTAAGTGATATGCAAAAACACAGATAGAAAGTGGCAGAGCTGGTATTTCAGGATTTCAAAGTGTTTCATATGCTTCAAATCCATGCTCTATCACCCCTATTACCCAGTTTCCATGTGCTACAAAGAAAATAAAGTGGGCATATAAAACACTTTGAAAAGTCCCATAAATAGTATGTTTTTTTTCAAAATATTAATAAGTAGTATACCTACCTTTTGATAATCCTACTCTAATGCCCAATTATACCCATAAGGTGACTTGGAGATCTTGAAGCTTTTGAGCTTCAAGGTTAGCAAGCTTTTGAATGTTTTGCCAAGATGGAAAGGTTCAAGTATGGTATCAACAAAGACATTGTGGAGGAAATGAAATATTAACTAGCTCTTGAATAGCTTTTAATAGATATGGATGATATTGGGGATAGTGTTCTATGAAATGGGGTAAGTAGAATGAGCAATGGCAAGGAGTTGGGGAAGTGAAAACCAGTCCACTTATGTCCCTAGAAAGATGTCTATCAAGTAGACACTTTGAGGGGCAGAAGTATTAAGAGCAATTCAAGAAGACCATTACCTAAAACACAGAGAGGTTGAAATCTCTACCATTAAAGAATAGTATTTACACTCATAAAAATCACTGACTTGGTACTTTATCTTTCAAATGAAGAAATATTTACTAAGAGAACAAGGTTAAAAGATCATAGAATTATAGATTTCAAGAAACTGTGATTCTGTCAGTCAGTTAATAAATATTAATTTAATGGCACAAAGTATCAGATGATACTAAAAAGAAGCTAAAGACAATTATGACCTCAAGAAACTCACAGTCTAATGGGGGAGATAACAAGAAAACATACGTATAAACAAGAGCTTAGAGGATAAATGGAAATAAATAAGAAGGCACTAGATTCAAGGGGGAATTGGGAGAGTCTTTTTATAGAAGATGGGATTTTAGATGGATCTAAAGGAAGCCAGGGAAGCTGAGGGACCAAGTTATGGAGGGAGAGTGTTTGAGGCATGAGAAATAGCCAGAGAATAAGTCTGAAACCTAGAGATGGAGTACCATATTTATGAACAGTAAGAAAATTGGCTGGTTCGGTTTAAGAAGACTGGAAAGACAGGAAGGGAGTTAGGTTTTGAATGTCAAACCAAGAATTTTGTATCTGATCATGAAAATGGCAGGGAGTCACTGGAGTTTATTGAGTGGGAGGAGACATGACATGGTCAAACCCATTCTTAAAAAAAAAAATCACTTTGGTGACTGGATGAAAGAAAGATTGAAGTAGGGAGAGTCAGGCTCCCAGACTATTGTAATAGTTCAGGTATGAAGTGATGAAGGTCTGCACTAGGGTCATGGCAATGTCAGAGGAGAGAAAAGGAAGTATTTAAGAACTTGACATCAGTAGGCCTTGGCATCAGAACGATTTTTGGGGGAGGGAGGTAGAGATAGTGAGAAATTAAAGATAGCACCTTGGTTGTGTTTTGGGGGACTGGGAAGATAGTGTTGGCCTCTATTAAAAAAGGGAGGTAAGGGAGGGTTTAGGGAAAAAGCTATACGAGTTCAGTTTTGAATATGTCAAATTTAAGATGTTTATCTGAAATCCAATTAATGTGTTTCTTTTTTTTCCAATTAATATGTTTCAAAGGAAGTTGTGAGACATGACATTGGAGCTCAGAAGAGATTTTGGAGCAGGATTGGTAGATTAGAGAGTCATCAGCAGTAATTAAATCCACTGGAACTGATAGGATTACCAAGTGAAGTAGTAGAGAGGGAGCAGAAGAGAAGACTAGAAGTCTCAGGGATACCTACATTTAAAGGGTCAACCTATAAGTTGAATAAACTCATTTTTTCAAAGATGTCCTCAAAGAAGCAAATAACCAGAGCCTGTAGACATTTAGAGTCATGGAGAGAGAGAGAGAGCCATTGGCTAATTCATTCTCTTGATATCTCTCCTCATTTTGTGCACAAAGTGGCCTATTCGGAATAACTATGTCCCCTTTCCTGGGGGTCTTTCTTTTATTTTTGCTTGTACAGTGGGAAAAAACCCCGCAAAACACCACACACTATCTTTGGGGTCAGAGCACCCAATTCCATTGCAGACATATGTGACTTTGAGCAAGTCACAATCTTCCCAGGTTTTAATGTTCTCAAATGCAAAATAAAGGGATTAGGGTATATGATCTCTGAGACTAATCCCTCCTAACTGGAAGAAAATTGTAGTTGTATAAAACAATTAAGACCTAAGCTATTCACTTCATTTGGCCTTTCAAATGCATTTACTGGTAAGACAAAGAGTTTAGGTTCACTGCCAGAAGGGATCATAAGAGTTAAATCTAATACTATCATCTTTCCTTCTCCCACCCCATTTTACTTAAGAAGAAACTCAAGTCTAAGTAGATTAATGAACACGTCTGAAATCAGATTTGAACCCAGGTCTTTTCAGACTGAGCACTTTTTCCATACTGTCTCACTTACTGCCCTGATTTATTTCTAAGGCCCTTTCCCTAGGGGCTAAGTAAAAAGTGCAACAGATCCTTACGGGTACAGAACCAATACATATTTGCTGAATTGAATTAAACTGCACCGTTAGTAGAAATGGAGAGAAAGATACAAATTTAGCTCCAGTCATTTATGCTCAAATTTGGTTCTTTCTAAAGTAGGAATAACAATGTGGAACCCTCAGGTGGCAGGTGCAGCAAAAGTACGGAAGAGCATCATATTGGTAAGTTGCTGAGGTTAATATCTTCTGCTTTGACGGCTCCATTGAATATAATCTGTGGTAAAGTGGAAAAAATTAATGAATAGCCTTGTTGGATATAAAATTGATTTCTTTAGCAAATATTAGTTTGGGAGTCCCATGTGTGAAACTGTCATGGAGTGTCATAGTCCATTTTGCCTAGTTGATTGTAGAGGTATATTCAATTTCAGCATCAGAATATTTCTCGTTTTTCACATTTAACAGTTTGAAGTTCAAATGTATTTTAGTGTGAACCTTTATTTGTTTAGAGATACTTGAAAGAATGATTTTTAAATGCATTCTTTATATGGGCATCTCTCTCTTTCTGTCCCAGTCTGTCTCTCTTTTCTTTAAAGACATTTGAATACCTCTCAATGTTTTAATAAGACTACATCCAGAATATTGTGTTCTCTTTTGAGTGTCATATTATGAGAAGGTCATTGTCAAGGAGAATGTTTTGGGTATTGGAGATTGTACGCTCTGTGAGGATTGGTTAAAGGAACTGGATTTATTTAGCTCCAGCCTAGAGGAAAAGTCTTGAGGGTTAAGTGGTAGCTGCTGCTGCCTTGAAACAACTTATAGATTTAGCTAGCTATCAGTTGGGAAGGTGGCCTTGGGATGAAGAAGACTTGAATTCAAGTTTATTTCTGATGAAACACTGACTGTGTGATCCTGGGGCACTTAACCTCTCAATTCTCCAAGTACACGTCTTAAGTTACCGAGGAGGCATAAATTACATTTAACAAAATAATTCACCTCTAGTTACCTATCCTTATGAAATCTGAGATCTGATTTTTAAAAATTAGTAATCATGTGATCATAGACCTTAGAGGTTATCTTTTTTCAGTTCTCTCTTTACAAATTAAGAAATCGAGGGCCAGAGAAGTTAAGTGATTGCCCCCAAAACTCATTTTATAAGTGGCAGAGCTGAAATTTGAAGCCAGATTGTCTGATTCTCAGGGCTGGTACTCTTTACTCTTTCCCTATGCATGAAACTGTGTTTTTATTAGGGGTGGGGGAACATCCCATTAATAAACTCAATAGAAGAGATTCCTTTTAGCATCATATTAATATACCAGAAAAGGAAACACTATTTAAAAGTTTCCTTCTTAGATTTAAGTGAAGCTGCTTGGTGTAGTATATAGAGCTGGTTTTAATTCGGGATCATCTGAGTTTAAATCTCACCTCCATCCCATGACTGAGTGACCTTGGATAAGTCATGACTTTTTGGTGCTCAAGCTAGTACTTTAAGTTTATAAATTGTAGAGAAGGCGGCAACCTGAGTTGGCAGAACTTTCCTTTTCTGGGAGTTTTCCTATCCAAATGAATAAAGCATATAGGTGGCTCAGTGGTTACTTTGGAATTGGGAAGATCTGCATTAAAATTCTGCGAAGTGACCCTGGAAAGGTCACTCTGTCCCTCAGTTTCCTCATCTAATAAATGGGAAGGGAAGAATTGAATCTGTTGGGCTCTTAGGTCTTTTCTACCTTTAAATCTCTGATCAAGGGTCCTAATTATAGATTTAAAGTTGGAAAAGCCCTTTGAGTTCATCCAGCCCAAGCCTCTAGCCCACTGATAAGAGATCCACAACTGCTGTGTAATTCACTTAGTTGCCCGGGGGGGTTAAATGACTCGTCCAGGGTCATACAGTGGGATTTGAACTCGTCGTGCTCACTCCATTGAGCCGCCTTTTTGACGATTACACCTTGCCGCCTATAAGCTCTGCCCCCTCAATTGCCCGATAAGGAAAATGGAGTCCCAAGGAAGGAAACGTTTGGACCTCCGAGAATTCCATCCTCTCAGCCAATAGAAGCAGGGCGAGGACAAGAGTATCCAGGGCCTCAGAATCCAGGAGCGGGGCCACGCCCCAACAGAAACCCTGCTCTGAAAGGGCGTTAAGACTGCAGGATGGGCAATGAAGCTGGAGCCATCTGAGGCAGAAAAGCAGGCGGCGGCGGGACTGAGTGGACTGAGATAGATGTGCCTAGGATTGAGTCGTCTGTGCAGGGGTGGGGGGGTTCCGATCGATGTCAAGAAATGACCAACACCGCACAGCCTCGCAAAGAGGGCTCCTCAGATTTCCTTTCGCAATATGAACACATCTGCGCGCTCCAGGGCTTGGTACCTCTCCCTGCGGTGAGGACCAGCCTGAAGATGGGTATGCTGAGCTTTAATGCGGATCGCCTCCGCCTACTGGACTGGGTGCCTTTGCTGAGCGCCTTGAGGATCAACAAAACCCTGCCCTCCGTCTCAATCAGGAGCACCTTTCAGCCATCCTTGCAAGACACTATGATTGAGAAGCATAAATCCTACGCGAGAAGGCGCATCCCTGCCGTAACCACTAAAGAAGTCACTATCCAGTTGTGTAAAGCTATCAAAGGCTGCTTAACCACATCTACTGCTCTGACCAACCTCGAGTTTCAGGGAATCCTTTTAAGAGGGCGAGATATAATGTTCTTAGCCAAGGGATTGAATAAATCGGCATCCCTGGTACACCTCTCTCTGGCGTTTTGTCCAATTGGAGATGTAGGTTTAGAAATTCTCTGTCAAAATTTAAGGAGCGTAACAACCCTGAAGACTGTAAACTTCACTGCGTGCAATCTTACTTGGAGGGGAGCAAAACACATATCCACTGTCTTAAAATACCAGGCAGTAAAAAGACATGAGGAAGTTTGGGCTGCCAATCTTCGCAGCAGGAATGCTGATCTGGAAGGCATGGGTGGCTTGAAGCGAGTCACTTTCAATTCCAACCCACTTGTAGGCGATCAAGGTGCCCATGCTTTTGCCGACTCGATTTGTGACAATTTATGGCTGAGAGCCCTTGACCTGCAGTTGTGTGGAATTAGCAGTGGGGGTGCCAAAGCTTTACTAGATAGTCTGGAATCCAATGCAACCCTAGTGATTCTGGATATACGAAAAAACCCACTTGTTGATCATTCTTTGATGAGGGCAATTATTGATAAACTTAACCATAATGCAAAGAGTACTAAATCAGAGTTTAAATGGTTGAGTTCTTCCTCTTTAAAGGACTTTTTCAAAAGCAAACAGAAAAGAAGAACTATAATTCTGGGAAGTGGTCGAAAAGGAAAAGCTACTATTCGAATTGGCATACCGTCCAAGAAACCCATATTGACTGGAAGAAGATATGTCCCCGCGAAGGATTTTTATGTCCCAGATCCACCACCAGGTGTACCTTGGCGTACAGCAGAACGGGCAAAGAGGTATAGGGGTTTCCCACAGATCAAAACCAGAGATATATCTTGTTGAATGAGATGCCAAATTTTGTCAACTTTTCAAGTGAAAGAAAACTTGAAGAGAAAGATATCCAATTGAAAGAGGGAAATGAGATAGCATGGTTCAAAATAAACTCACACCTTGCCTTAAACACATATTTTGTAAAAACAAGAGAAGAACTATGGTGCCCTTATGAGAATCATTGAAACTACATTAAATGGAATATTCAAATCTGTATTGCTGAAGTGGAAATTCATCCCAATTATAATTGCCTCTAATAATTTAGATAGTATTTGCTAGTTCGCAAGGAAGTTCCCCAAATGTATGACTAAATTCTTATCCTTTTTTGATTTAGTTTTTTTTAAAGAAGAAAAATAGTTTTATTTTTTTTTCTCCTAAGGCCTACCAGGAAAATCTTATTAAAAACATGTAAATCCCCAGTGATTATCAGGTGATCAAATAAGAATTTGCCATTTTTGAAATGCTAAGCATTGGATTCTGAATGTAATACCCCCCAAAGAGGGTTCAACCTGGTCCATTTAATAATGCATACTTCATTTACAGTTCTGAGTACTATCCTTCTTCCAGCTATGATATTTCCCTCAGTCATAGTATTGATGCATGTGGATCTCTAAGTACATTTTAAAGTAGAACAACAACGGGATGATACACTCCACAAAATTCATGAAGAGGAAATAGACATATTTCGGCACGGGAGAATATTTATGCATTATTTAACAGCAATAATGTTTGAATTCATACATTATGCAAATGCAGTTATAATCAGGAAAATTAAAGAACTTGGACTGCTGGCTGCAACATCTTTAAATCCACCATTAGGTACCTAGCTATGCATAACATTTAATACCATACAATGTTCCACAGTGGTATGTCATTTGAAGAGAAAAGTTATCAGAGATTAACAGAGTATAGAATGAAAACCCCTGATTTGCTACCCCAAATATGACCAATATAAATTTATCGGTAAATAAGGAGTCAGAGGCTCATAGATTTAGACCTGGAAGGGTCCTTCGCCGCCATAGAGTTAGACCTGGAAGGGTCCTTCGCCGCCATTGACTCTTCTCCCCTTTCCATTTTAGAGATGTGGATACTGAGCTCAGAAAAGTCATTCGGTTTGTCCAAAAGTTCACAGCAATTAAGTAGCAGAAGATCGATTTGAATTTAGATCCCTTTGAAAGCAAAGCCTGTGCAGGCTCCAGAGCCTTTAATAACTAAGAATTTGGTAAAGATGAAATTCACTTTTTAATTGATAGTGCCTTGACTTTTCTAACTCTCTTAGGGCCAAATGCTAAACTTCCCCTCCCCCATCAATGGAAAAAAAAGAGAAAAAAGAAAAGAAAAAAAGTAGGCTTTTTCTTACTACTTGCTTTCTTCCTTGGCAATTTTCATTCACTCCTAGACTTCTGGTCATTATCTCTATGTAGATGACTTTCAAATATCTACTTCTCTTCTGAGCTCCATGAAAACATTTCCAAATTCTCATTGGACATTTTCAACTCATAAATTTGCTAGTGTTACAAACTCAGACCTAAAAAGACACTCATTCCTCAGTGCTTGACATATAGTAGGCATTATTTAAATAACGATTATTATTATTGTTGTTGATATTCTAATCCTAGGTGGAAAGAATTGTAGAATCAAAAGATCTGAGTTAAAATTCTGCCTGAAATATTCCATGTGTCCCTGGAAAAATAATTTAATCTCCCTGGATTTCATTTTTCTTGTTTCTAAAATGAGAAATTTAGGCTAGATGGTTTTTGAGATATGTATCTTCTTTGAGGTATATTTAAGGATCCTATGATCAACTTAACTGAAAGTGATTCTTCCCTCAGTTACTTTGATAGAATTTAATTTGAGCCATTTAACATCACTTAGTATATGCTGCCTTGCATTGTAGCTATATTTAGAAGTGTGTCCTATCCTCTTGATTGGATTGTTAGCTCTATGAGGGTAAGAACATGACACATTTTTATTTTTGAATTCTCTATTATGCTTCAGTAAAATGCCTTACAAATATTAGAAATCCAGTAGTATTTGAATACCTGAATGGGAAACTGGATTTGAAGTCAGACATTCTAATTATAGCATAATTATGTTAGGGTGCATAGGATAGCTCCACTCTGACCCTTTGGAAAGTAGTGCTTCAGAAAAGATAAGTTTTAAGGTATAATTTAAAAGGATGTTGGTTGAGAAAAGGAAAGGTATTTCAAATGGATTGGTTCATGCTGCAAAAGCATAGAGGAAAAAAAATATTAGTTGGGGATTGACAAAACAAATTTGCCTGAAGGCTCTATGGCAGTTTTGTTCAGGAGAGAAATTAAAGAGAAGAGTAGATAGATTAGGGTAGGACTTAAACTTTTTCCATTTGTGACCCCTTTTTGCCTCAGGGCTTCTTGAACTTTTTCCATTTGTGATCTTTTTTTGCCCAAGAGATTTTTTATGTGGCCCCTGGTATATAGATATATAAAGTAGGTATATAAATCAAACATTTACTGATAATAAGTCATAATCTTGTCACTTCCACAATCAGTTATGAGACCCCATATGGATGGGTCATGAAACAGTTTAAGAAGCTGGGATTTTAAAAAGCCCAAATAATATAGGATCTTGATTTTATAGTCATTGGATTTAATTTGATGCAAAAGATATGGGGAACTATATATAATTTAATATACACATTGGTACATAGGTATATAATGATGGAAGTGACTTGGCAGAAATCTTGATTCTGTGGTCAAGGAATTTAATTTGATGTAGAAAAGTATGGAAAAATCATTGTATGGATTTGAAAATGGAAGTGAGTTGGCAAAAATGGCACTTGATAAAGATGGTTTTTATTGCTGTCAAAACAGGTTAACAGTCTGCACAAAGCGTAATCTCGAGGACAATTTAGCTAATTAATAATTATGTGGACAGTTATGTAAATACAAAGGAAGTTTCCTTAACCTAAAACAATTTACCATTTAGTAGATGGAAGTGACAGACTCTAAAAAGAAGGCTTTGTTGGTGAGAGAGGCATAGAATGAAACAAATTTTGAGATGATACTCTTGAAATTAATTATGAGTAAGACAGCTAGATGTTGAATGGATAGCTATTTGGGCTTGGAGTCAGCAAGAACTGAATTCAAATTCAGTCTCAGAAAATTCTTAGCTCAGTGATTTTGGGCAAGTTTGTAACTAGAGAAGGGGACGGCAAACCACTCAAACCACTCAATTTGCCAAGAGAATATCATGGGTCCATGGGATCCCAAGAGACAGCAATGTAATGATTAAACAATAAAAACCCCAAGAAAATGTTGAGGACAAAGATAATAGAGTGACCAGAGATGATAATGATAGCAAAGAGAAAAATGTTCGAAGCTTGCAAAGTTAGTATAGGGAGTAAATGCTAAACTTGGAGATGGACTTGAAATCTGCCTCGCCTCACTAGCTCTGTGAACCTATTCTGCTTATGATATCTTCTAGCACAATACTATTCTATCTTAATCACATACCATAACTTGTTAAGCTATTCTCCAATTGATGGGCATTCTCTCAATTTCTAATTCATTGCCAACAAGAGTTGCTATAAATGTTTTTGTATATATGGATCCTTTTCTCTTTTCTTTCATCTCTTTGTCATACAGACCTAGTAGTGGTATTTCTGGATCAGAGAGTATGTACAGTTTTATGCCTTTTGTACATAGTTTCGAATTGTTTTCCAGAATGTTTGGATTAGTTCACAGCTCTATCAACAGTGCATTAGGTGTACCTATTTTTCTATATCTTTTCCAGCATTTATTATTTTCATTTTTTTGGTCATATTAACCAACCTGAAAGGTATGAGGTTGTACCTCAGAGTTGTTTTAATGTACATTTTTCTAATGAATAGTGTTTTAGAGTATTTTTCATATGACTATTGATTGGCTATCTTTTGTTCATATCCTTTGACCATTTATCAATTGAGAAATGGCTTTAATTTCTACAAATGAATAATTTAGCTATATATTTAAGAAATAAAGCATTTTTCAGATAAACTTGCTATAAAATTTGCCTCTCTCCATTTTCAGCTTTCCTTCTAATTTTAGTTGTATTGGTTTTGTTTGTGCAAGTCCTTTTAAATTAAATGCATTCAAAATTATCCACTTCTACACCCATGAATCTTCCTCTCTCTTGTTTGGTCATAAACTTCTCCTTTCTCTAGAGATCTGACAGATAGAATTTTTTATGGTCCCTTAATTTATGTCTAAATCACGTACTCATTTTGACTTTATCTTGATATAACATGTGAGATATTGGTCAATATCTAGTTTCTTTCAAACTGCTTTCCAGTTTTTCCAGAAATGTCTGCCATATACTAAGTTCTTTCCCCCAAAGCTTGGATCTTTGGTTTTATCAAATACTAGATTACTATGATCATTTATGACTATGTATTATGTACCTAATCTGTTCTACTGATCCATCAGTCTTTATTGTTTTGATAATATAGTTCTAAATCTGGTATTGCTAGGTCACCTTCCTTCACATTTTTTTTTTCATTGATTCCCTTGGTATTACTGATCTTTTGTTCTTTCAGAAGAATGTTGCTACTATTTTTTTTTTTATCTCTATAAAAGAATTTCTTGGTAATTTTATTGTTACAGCACTGAATAAGTAAGTTAATTTATGTAGAATTGTCATTTTTATTATATTGGCTCAAGCAATTTAGGAATCATTAATGTTTAAATATTTGTGTGAAAAGTATATTGTAATTGGGTTCATGCAATCCCTGGATTTGGGGCAGCTAATACTGCAGTGACTAGAATGCTGTCCCTGGAGTCAAAAGGACTTATATCAAATCTAGTCTCAGACACTTACTAGTTGTGTGTTCCCAAGCAAGTCATTTAACTCTATTTGCTTCAGTTTCTTCATTTTTAAAATGAGTTGAAGATGCAAATAGTAAACCACTTCAATATCTTTGCCAATAAAACTCCAAATGGTGTTACAAAATAATTGAACACAACTAATTTATCAACAACAAAAAAAAAGTCCCTGGGTTTGTCTTGGCAAATAAGACTCATAAATATTTTAAAATGTCTTCAGTTAATTTAAGTGGAATTTACCTTATTCCTTCCAGATTTTGTTGACAATATATAGAAACATTAGTGATTTATATGGGTTTATTTTATATTTTGCAATTTGCTGAAGTTTATTGCTTCAACTAGTTTTTTAGTTGATTCTTTAGGGTTTTCTTAAGTATAGTATATCATCTACAAAGGTGAGAGTTTTCTTTCCTCATAGCCTATTTTTATTCCTTTGATGTCTTTTTCTTGTTTTAAATAACATTTCTAATATCATATTAAATAATGATGATGATAATAGATATCCTTCCTTTACTCTTGATCATATTGGAAAGATTTCTAATTTGCCCCCATTTCAGATAATACTTGTTCTTGCCTTTAAATAGGTATTTCTTCTCATTTTAAAAAAGGCACTATTTACTTCTGTACTTTCTAGTGTTTTTCAATAGGAATGGGTGTTATATTTTGTCAAAAGCTTTTTCTGCATCTGTTGATATAATCACATGAGTGTTATTTTTCTTATTAATATGGTCAATTATGACACACAAACTAGCAACAGTATATAATTGTAAATGATCATAGCAATCTAATATTAGATAAAACCAAAGATCTTAGCTTTTGGGGCAAGAACTTGACTATCTTGACAAAAATTCCTGAGAAAACTTAAAAGCAATTTGAAAGAAACTAGGTATAGACCAACTAGTAGTAGTGAGGCAACTACAGCAATATATCATAAAGATCATACACTTTGAGTAGCTGGGAAATACATATATACATATAGATCTACATATAGAGATATATGTATGTTATATATAGATCTATATGTATGATTTTTGTGATTTATTGCTAACACCCTTGCTAGTATTTTATTTAAAATATTTCTATCAATATTCACTAGGAAAATTGTCCTATAATTTTCTTTCTCTGTTTTTACTCTCTCTGGTTTAGTTATCAAGACCCATTTGTGTCATAAAATGAATTTGGTAGGATTCCATATTTACCTATACTTTCAAACAGTTTATACACTAATTGGGTTAATTATTCCAAAAGTGTTTGGTGGAATTCACTTGTAAATCCATCCAGTCCTGGGGAATTTTTTTCTTGAGATGCCCATTTATGGATTGCTCAATTTTTTTTTTCTAAGATAGGGTAATTTTAGTATGTCTGTCCTCTTTTACTAATCTTTGTTTTTGTTTTTGGTTTTTTTGGTAAATATTCATCTTTTAAATTTAAGACTATCAATTTTAAAGTTACAACATTGGGCCAAGTAACTTCTTAATGATATCCTTTAATTTCATCTATCTTGCATTGCATTCACCCCTTTTATTTTTGATGCTGGTAATTTCATTTTTTTAAAAATCAAAGTCAAGTAATGGTTTTCTATTTTTTTTTGGTAATACTAGTTCCTTGTTTTATTTAGTTTAATGGACTTTTTATTTTCAATTTTGTGCATCTCTCCTTTTTTAGTTTGTTCTTTCTCTAGGTTTTTAATTGAATGATCAATTCATTGATCTGTTCTTTCTGTCTTATTGATATATGAGTTGAGATATAACTTTTTAATAAAGCAAATAATATATCAATTATGAAAAATACATTTAAATAACTGTAAAAAATAAAAAAATAATAAATTATTTAAAAAAAAAAGAAAAAAGACATATAGCTAAATTCTGCTTTGGCTGTATACCACAAATTTTGTTATGTTGGATCATTATTGTTATTATCTTTAACAAATTTATTGATTATTTCTATAATTCTTTGACCCACTCATTCTTTGATTATTTAATTTTCACTGAGTTTTTAAACTGGACTTCTGTAATCCTTTATTGAATGTATTTTTTTTTTTGCATTATGGTTTATTCTTTGCTATTTCTGCTTTTCTGAATTTGTTTGTGAGGTTTTTTTTTTTTTTACCCTAATATATAGTCATTTTTTTAAGGTACTATGTACAATTGAGAAAAAAAGTATATTCCTTTTTATTCCCATTCCATTTTCTCCAGAGGTCTATTATATTTAATTTTTCTAAAATTCTGTTTATCTTCTTAATTTCTTCCTTACATATTTTATGATTAGATAGCTCTACCTCTAAGATTGGAAAATAGTGATATTCCATTAGTTTTGTTTTATTGTCTCTTTCCTCAGGTAACTCATTTAATATTTCCTTTAAGAATTTGGATGCCATACTGTTGTCACTAAATATTTAATATTGATTTTACCTCATTATTTTTGGTGCCTATTAGCAAGATGTGATTGACCTACTTTTCTCTTGTCATCATTTAATCATTTCAGTTATGTCCAACTCTACTGCCCCAACCTAGGGTTTTCTTGACAAAGATATTGGAGTGGTTTGCAGCTCATTTTATAGATGAGAAAACTAAAGCAAACAGGGTTAAAAGACTTACTAGGGTCACATACCTAGCAAGTGTCTGATATCAAATTCAGGTCTTCTTAACTCTAGGACTGGCATTCTAAGATTGAAATTGCTATTCCTAACTTTATTTCATCTGAAGTGTAATAATTTCTATTCTAAGCCCTTATTTGAACTCTGTTTCCATTTCAAGTATATTTCTCATAAACAACATACTACTAGATTCTGCTTTCTAACCTACTCTGCTATCTGTATCTGTTTAATAGGTGAATTCATCCCATTCACATTGATAGTTGTCATTATTTTACTTCATTTTATTTTGTTCTGTTTTATCTACCCACTGCCTCCATTAAGTAACCTTCTTCTTACTTCCACCCTGACCTTATCTTCCTTCTATCCTACTTTCCTGTGAGATAAGATAGATTTCTGTGTCTGTGTGTGTGTGTGTGTGTGTGTGAGAGAGAGAGAGAGAGAGAGAGTTCTCTCTTTGAATTAATTCAAATGAGACTAAGGTTCAAGAGATGTCTGCCCCATAACTATTTTCTCTTTTACTGTAAAAATATGTCCGTGTGTACTTATTTTATGTGAGATAATTCCCCCAATTTCCAACTTTATTCTCCCTTTTTTTTAGTGCATCCCTTTTATTTTCACCTATTTCTTTTTAAAATCCCAACATAATCAAATCAATCCTTTAATCTTTTCTATGTAGATCCTTCTTAGTGCTCTAATAATGAAAACATTGTTAGGAATTAAATTTATCATCTTTCCATATAGGAATGTAAACAGTTTAACCTTAGTGAGTCCCTTATGATTTTTCTTTCATGTTTACCTTTTTATGCTTCTCTTGAATCTTGTATTTGAAAGTCAGATTTGCTATTCAACTCTGTCTTTTCATCAGGAATTCTCAAAAATCCTTTATTTCATTGTTTCTGTTTTTTCCCTTGAAGGATTATACTCAATTTTGCTGGGTAATTTATTTTTGGTTGTAATACTAACTCCTTTATTTTTCAAAGTATCTTATTCCTAGCCTTTCATTCCTTTAACAAAGTAGCTGCTAAATCTTGTTGGTAGCTTCCAAGTATTTGCTGGCTGCTTGAAATATTTTCCCTTTGACCCTGCAGATCTGGAATTTGGCTGTACTGTTCTGGAAGTTTTTGTTTTGGGATCTTAGGAGGTGATTGGTAATTGTTTCAATTTCTATTTTTGCCCTCTGGTTCTAGGATATCAGGGACAGTTTTTCTTGATAATTTCTTGAAATCTGTTGTCTAGACTCCTTTTTTGATCATGAGTTTCAGGTTGTTCAGTAATCCTTAAATTATTTCTTCTTCTTCTATTTTCCAGATAAGTTGTTTTTCTGATGAGATATTTCACATCTATTTTTTTCCTCATTCTTTTTTTTTTTTTTGATTGTTTATTGATGTCTCATGGAGTCACTAGCTTTCATTTGCCCAATTCTAATTTTTAAAGATCTGCAGTAGGCTTTTATCTTTTTCCTTTTATCCAATTCTGTTTTTTAAGAAGTTATTTTTAATCAATGAATTCCTGCACTTCTTTTTCCATTTAGCTTAATTTTGTTTTTTTCTGCTTCTTTCACCAAGCTGTTAATTATCTTTTCATAATTTTCTTTCCTTGTAAGTAAGTTTGTTTATTTAATTTTTCTTCTCAACTTTTAGTTAATTTTCAAAATAATTTTTTAGCTCTTCTAAGAGTTTTCATTGGACTTATCTCCAATTTTCATTTTTCTTTGTGTCTTTACTTGTAGTTGTTTTGTAACACTGCTCTAAAGACATCATTGTCTTCTTCTGAGATTGTGTCTTAAACCTTTCCTGTCACCAAAGTAGCTTTTAAAAGTTGAGTTCTTTTTGTTGTTGTTGTTGTTTCCTTATTTTTCTAGCCTGTTTTTTGACTTTGAACTTTATGATAAAGCTTCACTCTGTTCCAGGGGTAAGGATGAGAGGACATTGTTCTATGCGTCAAACTTTTTCACACTGCTTTTTTTTTTTTTAAGAGTTGGCTCTAGATGTTTAAATGTTTTCAATGCTTTCAAGTTGCTATCATTCTGGGGTAGGTTTGGTCACTTCTTCCTTGTGACTGAAAGTGATACTGCTCTTCAAGGCCCCTGCTTCCTTGGGACCAGAAGTGAGAATACTCTTCAGGGTCAGTCCCTCCTAGTCTGAGAGAATTGGTTGGAAATACTTAAGAGGTTAAATGATGTGCCCAAAATGATACAGCCAGTTTGTTAGAAATGGGACTTGAACCTCTAGTTCTCCTTGCTCCAAGGGCAAATCTTTACTCACCATGTTATGCTATTTCTTACTGAATCATAGAATACTTTGTAATGAAGGAATTTTCATAATTCCTTAGAAAAGCAAAAGTAATGCTCATTAAACAAAACCCAAAAACCAACAGCATGACTTTTTGAAGTATAGCTCACATTGGACTAACTTTGTTCACATTTTTGACAGAGTAACTAAAGAGGTAGAATGCTTTGGACATTGTAAATTTAGATTTCAGCAAATAATTTGACAAAGTCTTTCATGTAATACTTGTGTAAAAGATCATAATATTATAGTTTCAGAACTGTTAGGGACTTCAGAAATAATTCAGTCCATTCTCTTAATTTTGCATATGAAGAAACTGAGTCCCAGGAAAGTGAAGTGAGATATAGAGATACTGGCTACATGACAGTACTCTTAGGTGGATTTGATTCTCACAAACAAGGATTCAGCATCTTGTGATTGATTAGACCTCAAAAATAGTCACTAATGGGTCTATTTTAGCTTGGAAGGAGGTCTCAAGTGGAGTGCTCTAAGGAATAGTTTTTGGTCTGGTGGTATTTAACATTTTTATCAGTGATTTGGAAAAAGACAAAGATGACATGTCAGATTTGCATATGCTTTAAGCCAGGAGGGACAGAGGAGTGTGCAAGATTCTTGCCAGCTGAAATCACTCAGGAAATCAAATTGTTAAATTTTTTATATGCGTGTTTATGGTTTAGAAATTGGCAAATGCTACTAATCAGGGCTCGAATTGTTTTGTTGATTGACTAGACTTAAGAAAGTGATGGAACAAATATTAATAATGAAGTTTATGTTTAAAACTCTCTTGGGAGTATACATGGTTTTCTTCAACTTTAAGAGGGTTAAGGTTTAACCTTATGAAGGTTAAACATTCCCCAGTACATCCCTGGATACCTAACACATTGGATTGCCATCAGGATTAAATAAAAGATCATACTGAGCTAGAACATTGGGCAAGAGGATGGCAACAGATTTTTTTTTTTTTTTAGGGTGTTCTCCGTATAAGCCATTCAACTATTTTGCCTCCAGGGACTACAAGATTACCAGTATTTCTTTCAGATGGCCATTTTTCTAAGTATAATCCCTCAATTTAACATTGGTGGAGCTCTGAAATCCTCTTACTGTTGCATGTAGAGAAGGAGTGAGGAGGGAAAAGTAAAAAAAAGGAATTCGTGTCGAAAATAGATCTTTTAAAATGTGAATTTTTAAAAGTATCATTTTAGATGAAGCTTGTTAAGGAGCCATTCTGTATTAGAGAGGAGATAGAAACCTCAGAAAAGCCAGATTTTCGAATTGATGTGTTGACACAGCCATAACAGGAGAAGCTGAAGAAGGCTGCTCTACGGTAATTAAACTGAAGAAGGAAAAAGATGCTCATTATTATCTGTTACCATAGCAGTGTTGGAGCTGTCATGCAGAAGGCTGGATTAGCATTTACATTGCAAATCTCATTTTCCACCCCCCTCTACCACCCCCGGTCATAACTCACACTGAAAAATTCACTTTAGGTGAAAATTCTTTACCTTTCTGTTGGCCTGTGTCACAACACACATGCACCCGAGGTCTATTCTAGTTGTCTAAATATTGAAGGGATGCTTCATGATGCATCAATTCTATGCAATATCTTTCTTTTATTTATCACTAGCCATCTTGAAACACTAGCGGTCCATAGCAGGAGGAGAAAATTCTCTATATTACAGAGATTATTGATAAAAAGATAATTTTGTGTTGTGAAACAGGTTAATAAGGAAGAATATTACTAGCCATTCATCTTTCTGCCTCCAAGGCAAAGGAGATCTTCCAGAGAGATAGTAGTTGCTGTCATTTTTAGATTTAATTTTAATTTCCCCAATATAATTGTTATATGGCTGGAGACCCAGGGTAGAAAAATATCTTCAACTTCTTGATCCATTGATGAGCCATTGGCACCTCTTTTTTTTTTTCTTTTTTCCTAATTTAAGAAAAGTGGAACACAATACCTGAGCTTTAGTTTCCTTTTATTTCATTTTCTGTAGTTATTTTGAAGGACACGTTGCTATTACAGATACCTTTATATTTCAGCATGTGAAGCTTTGCAATAATTGTTGCTATTTTTTGTTGTTAGTCCTTGGTTCTCAAAGAGGAACATAATATCAGGGAGGTGATGTCATGACAAGCATGTAAATTGGATTGAAGTGAGGAAGGGCTGTACAGATTCACCAGCTTCTCTCTCTCCTCAAGAACCATCAGGGTCCAGTGGCAAGCTAGGATGATTGGAGATGGCCCTGGATGCAGCGGGAAATTTTGGACTTCTTAAGCTAAGGTCTTTAACAGTTCTCAGTTTGACTAAGGCCATGTTCAATCAATGATTAAGGTTAGGTAAGAAATGAGGCAGATGACCCTGGGCAAGTCACTTAACCCTAATTGCCTCAGCAAAAAAAAAAAAAAAAAAAAAGGCAGAGAATGGCCTCTTTTATCTACTCAAAAATATCAATCTGGGAGGGAAAGAAGCTCCTGAAAATCTTAATTTCTGGTCAAAACAGGACTAATTGCTATTTACATTCTCTTTGAGCCAATTAGAACCCAAAGAATGACCAAATAGGGCCTGGCCTATGACCTATTGTTGATCAATCAATGAGGGCTAGAGTGATTTGGATTTAAGGGATGGTTAAGCAACAAAAACGATATACACATGATGAATGGAATGAGGACTGAAAGACTCAAATCATCCCACTTATTTCCTTCAATGGACTAAAATGCTGCTGACAGTTACCTCTTGAAAAGATTAAAAACAAGAATGTGTAGAAGATAGAAATACATTCTGGTAGCCCTACAAGGTCCATCTAATTGACAAAATAAGCTTTTTCAGTTTCAGCTGAGTCCTCTTAAACAGCTTGGCAAATAGTATAGCAACTGAAATTGATATAGAAGGAAATTAGGATCACAGTAAGGGACATATCAGTGGATCAAGGACCTGTGGTTTAATCAGTGTAGGAAATCTTGGTATGGGAACTCCATAAGACATAGATCCTATCCTCTTTATTATTTGGGTTGCCTGAAGTTCACAAATGGTCAGATAATAAACTGCCTATCTTCACTTATCTACTAATCTGGGTCTTCCTGATTCCCTGCCTGGCATTTTATTTATAATCAAATCCAACATAAAACCCCACTCAAACCCCCAAACATTTATTAAGCATCTATCATGCGGCAGACATTGTGCTAAAAGCTGAGGACACAAATTTGTAAAAAGAAAGGCATTCCCTACCCTCAAAGAGCTTACATTCTATAGGGGGAGACAATACACTAAAAGAGGTAAGAAAGTGGAGGTAAGGGTGAAAGATTAGTGAGTATCCCTTGAGTTGAAACCAGGAAGAGCAACTGTAATGTTCCTTCTAGCTTTCTGGAGGCCTTCTGAATGGGCCTTGGTCTCAGCAGAATAATCATCAAGAGTATATTCAGGCATAAAGTCCAAAGTCTTTTATTATCTCCTTCACAGTCTGTCTCCTTCTCCTGGGGCCAGACTAGCTTTCTGGGGGACCTTCAGATGGGCATTGGTCTTAGTGGAGAAATGCAGGAGGCAGGAGAGCCACCAGGATGGTGGGAGATGGATGTCTCTCTTCCAGTCCTTGTTGGCTCTTATATACTCTATTATAAGTACATTATCATAGGTGTCAATCTTGTAGAACTATATAAGTGCTAGAGAATCATTATCTTAATTCCACTGAGTTAATATCTTGTTGTAGGATTAAATCAATCATACCTTTTCAGAGTTCCTGCCCTTTACAAGCAACAGGTACAAAATGGGATAAACTGTCCTCTATAAGAAGGTGGCTTTGAGAGGAGGTTGGTACTGCACATTCCAGCCCTCCATCAGAGAGGAGAGGAGACCGATGGAAATGAAGTTAATCCAGGCTTGAGGTGAGAAGCAGATGAAATGTGATTGCTTCTAATGAGGGTTGAAAGCTGTGGATAATATCTTTTTTTTTTCATAATTATAACTTTTTATTGACAGAGCCCATGCCTGGGTAATTTTTTACAACATTATCCCTTGCACTCACTTCTGTTCCTACTCTTCCCCTCCCTCCCTCCACCCCCTCCCCTAGATGGCAAGCAGTCCTATATATGTTAAATATGCCGTAGTATATCCTAGATAAAATATATATGTGTAGAACTGAACAGTTCTCTTGTTGCACAGGAAGAATTGGATTCAGAAGGTTATTTCTGAAGAAATACAAAAATGCATTTCCCAGTATTCTTTCTTTAAGTGTAGCTGCTTCTGTCCATCATTGATCAATTGAAACTGAGTTAGATCTCTTTGTCGAAGAAATCTGTGGATTATATCTTAAAGTTTAAGCTAGAAAGGAATCAGGGGCAATCAAATCCAAACCTCTCATTTTTTCAGATGAGAAAAGTGAGGTACTACTATGAGAGCAGGTGAGCAGATTTGTCCAAGGCCATACAGACAGGAAATTTGTATCTTGCCTCAAATGCCTTATTATATGTGTGAACATGGGCAAATTACTTTCAGACTCAAGTTACTCCCTCACCTGTAGATACCTCAGGTACCTCCCTCAGAGAGTGTGAGAATCCAGTGATATAACCTGTATAAAGCTTTTTGCAAATTTTGAAATGCTATATAAACAACTATTGTTATTTATTAGTATTATTATTAAACTTGATATTATAACCTATAATAGATCAGTTAGAGTGTCAGGTCTAGAATCAAGAAAACTTGAATTCAAATTCATCCTCAGATAGTCACTAGTTGTATTATCCTGAGGAAATCAAACTTAATTCTGTTTGCCTCAGTTTCCTCATTTGTAAAATGAACCAAAAAAAGCAATGTCCAATATCTTTTCCAAAAAAACTCCAAAAGGGATCAGAAAGACCCTGAGTAAGTAAAACTTGATATGGTTTGCCTCAGTTTTCTCATCTATAAAATGAGCTAGAAAAGGAAATGTCCAACATCTTTTCCAAGAAAACCCCAAAAGGGATCAGAAAGAGTTGAATATGACTGAAGGATGACTAAAACAACTAAACAAATCAATTATGAAATCAGAAATGACGTAATAGCTACTAGCTGTAGCAGAGACATAATTAAGGTGAGACACCCAGAGCTTTGTTCCACATTTAGATGATGTTGAATTTAGATGGCAGTGATAGCACTTGGCAGTCTTCCATTGTGGTAGAAATCAGAGAGCTCAGAGCCCAGTAAGCCAGCATAATTAACATGAGGGAAGGAGTTCTAGATTTGGAGTTTGGAGGATCTGGATTCAAATTTCAGCCCTGCCACTAACTGTTTGCCTTTTGGGTTCTTTGTGGCTCTAAATTTATGATTCCAGGATGATGTTATCATGGGCTAGAGTTAGCTCCTGACTCTCTAATCTTCAACCTCTCCCTATCTACTGGTTCCTTTCTTGATACCTCCGAATATATCCATTTTTATCCATAGGAAAAAAAAATCCAAACCAACCTAAAAAAAACAATCACTTGATTCTCTAATTCCATCTCTTTCCTCCTTTTCCTGGCTAATCTTAAGAAAATTGCCTTCAATTAGTGTCTTCACTTTCTCTGCTTTCATTCTTTTCTCAATTCCTTACATTGGGCTTCTACCATTGAACTGAAACTTTTTTGTCTCCAAACTTAATAATGATCTCTCAATTCCCAGAATTGATGCCTTTTACTCATTCCTTATTCTTCTGACCTCTCTGCAATCTTGTGTCACTGGTCAATCATTCTTTTCTGCTCTTTGGGTTTTTGTAACACTTTTCTCTTCTGGTCCACCTTCTTATATGATGATTCCCTTCTACTTTTCTTTATTGGTTCTTCATGCAGATGTATAAATGTGACTGTCATGATGCCCTGTGCTATGCTTTCTCCTCTATATTAACTTGTTTGATCTCATCAGCTCCTATGGATTCAGTGATCATTTCTTGTTTCCTTAACATTAAAATTAATAATAGTACCTGCTTCATATTGCTGTTGTGAGGTTCAAATGAGAAGTTTGTAGAATGCCTAACATAATACCTGGCTATAGTAGATGATTAATAAAATACTATTTCTTTCTTATCTCCCTCATTCTCTTCCTTCCACCTTCCTACTCTTTTTTCATTGCTTCTATCCTCCTTTCCTTTTTCCATTTCTCCCTCCCTCCCTTTCTCCTTTCCTTCCTTCCTTCCTTCTTCCTTCTTCCTTCCTTCCTTCCTTCCACCTTCCTTCCTTCCTTCCTTCCACCTTCCTTCCTTCCTTCCTTCCACCTTCCTTCTTCCTTCCTTCCACCTTCCTTCTTCCTTCCTTCCTACTTTCCTTCCTTCCTTCCTTCCTTCCTTCCTTCCTTCCTTCCTTCCTTCCTTCCTCCTTCCTTCCTTCCTTCCTTCCTTCCTTCCTTCCTTCCTTCCTTCCTTCCTTCCTTCCTTCCTTCCTTCCTTCTTCCTTCCTTCCTTCCTTCCTTCCTTCCTTCCTCCTTCCTTCCTTCCTTCCTTCCTTCCTTCCTTCTTTCTTTTTTCCTTCCTTCCTTTTTTCCTTCCTTCATTCCTTCCTTCCTTTTTCCCTTCCTTCCTCCCTTCCTTTGTGAATGACTTGACCACTTCGCCCTCCTTTATTTACATGATTTATCCAGCAGCTTCATTGCACATATGTCCTAGGAACTTAATGTCCTTACCTTAGGGGTGTTATCATGCTCCTTAAATTTTTTTAATGAGGATATGTGTTATGCTATTTGTCTTGGCTCCTTTTGTGCACAAATTCCTAATTACATCTCTTTTTTGAGTTTGAAAATTATTTAGATTTTAATTGCTTTGTAATCATATTCAATATGGGAGATGGACTAAAAGCCCTCTTGAATTCCCTTCAAAGTCCTAGAATTTGGTTGTATAATATTAGCTTTATAAGTGTTTGTGCTTGCTTGAAAGCCTTATGGAAACACAGTGCATGATGAATATTCTCAGTATTGATTAAAATATTGAAAAGGCACAGGTGATAGAGAAAAAAAAGCGAGGTCTATACCAACTGAAAAAGGACTTTTTAAGTGGGTTGAAAGCCTCTTCAGCTCATTGATTTGTTTTAATGGGAACAATTGGAAAGAACTCTGCTTTTCTAAACCTTTCCAACATCCATATAGACATCCCTTTAGTCTCACTCGAGTGTCAACACTCTTGTTGTTTTCTCTGTCACTATGAGCATAGCCTCCAAAGCAAGGAGTGACTAAGATAGCAATGATCTTCTACTCAAGCGACACTTATTGAAACGTAGATCTGAAAAAAAGAGGAGACTTTATTTTTTATTATTTTTGTCGTTGTTTCTTTACAATGAATACTGCAAGAGTGATCTACTAAGAACATCACATTTGTGGTTTATAGGAACGAATAATAAAACACAGACAAACATTTATTGCAAACAGAGGCTTGGCAGGGAGGGCTCTGTTTTGGGGAGTTCTATTATGAATCACACTATCATTAATGCAAATGTTGATACATGATCTGCACACTTATTTTCAAGTTAGAAAATCCACAAATCACCCTTGACATTTTTTTTTTGAAGTAGCTACAGCTTAGATTTTTCTGGCATTTCTATTTTATGCTGCTGATTGGCCTCCACATAATTCTTACATTGTAGCAAACCTTTTAGTATGCAAACTTATAACAACTTTAGGACATAAATCAACCTTAGCATGATCCTCCAGTCTAACAGTGTTAAGTAATCCAAATGATTCCTCCTGCACATATCTGACCACATGTGGGTACCATACATTTCAGGTTGCATGAGATTATACATAATGTGAGATTATGATATGTTTTGGGGTATATTTTATACTTGAAAGAGACCTTATGACAGAATATTTTAATGAATATTCTAAGCTAGGTCCAACAAATTTGAAAAATCATAAATCCTGGAAAGAGGTTTGTGAAATAATGCAAAGCAAAAAGATACAACTAGAATAATGGAACACTGTGATACAGAAAAGTAAATATGAATGAATGGATGAAAAAAATATCCCAGTCAATAAACAAGCATTTACTAATGCCTAGTATGTTGCGGGCACTTTGCTGCTAGATGCTGAGGATACAAAGGCAAAAGTAAAATGATAGTCTTAAGCTTTCAAATATTGATGAGAACTGTGGGGGAGAGAAAGGAGAGCCAAATGATGTTAGAACATAAAAGGTGCTGAACTTATTTAATTTCATGTTAATGGTCACTGGGCAAGTTAAATTGCTTATATTGCCACTCAATGTTAATAGGATATGAAACAAGATACTTTAATTTCTCTAAAATCCCTTTTTCCAAAAAAACTTGTACTTCCTGATATCTCACAAAATTTCTTGAGATCAGTATATAAGCAACTCTTCAATTATTTTAAACTAGAGTTTGCAGCACAATTAAGTCGGCCTTAATACATCTTCCATATAAGGAGTTTTACTATACTCCTGTAACTATTATATAATTCTTGTGATCTCACTATCAATTCCTCTAGATTTTAATCAGAAATCTTTTCTATAAAAGCCATGCAGCACCATAGGATGCAAATGTCTTGACTCCTAAGAACAACATTGCAGAGAAGCTTTGCTAATTGATTTTTCTTAGAGAACAATCTGTTTCCCTTTCAGTGCATTATAGGAAACACTGACATTTGTCATTTTCCCAATATTTGGAGCTTGCTGCCTCTCATAAATGCGCACATTAGATGATGTTCCAGCCCTATTTGATGGGTGTATGGCGTCGGGCAGAAGAAGGTCACAAGGATGTTAAATTTGCTGCTGAGCGGAGGAGCAGAGTGTAAATGAAATCTTGAAAGCTGGGAAATGGGAATGTGCAAGTGTAAATAATCTATTAATTATTGACAGCTGAGGGACTGGAGATTCCTATTTAGTCATGACATCTTCATTTTCACAGTGACTGAACTATTCGTGGCATTTTAAAAATGGAAGCGTTCTTGGCCAGAGAGAGTTTTCTCTATTCTCAGCCAACTATTGCTGGTTTATTTACCTTTGGTACTCATTTGGTGCCTATATGTGGTGCAGTACAGGACAAAAAGGGATGAAGTAAATGGGACAATATGTTCTGGTGTAATGGAACAAGCAGTGGTTTTAGAGGTATAGGATCTGGATTCAAATCCTCTCTCTACTTTTATGTGACCTTAAGCAAATCAATTCACCTTTGAACTATAGTTCTCATGGAGATTTCTCAAGTAAAGAAATGACCCATCAGACTCATTCTAGGTCTACATCTAGCATTGTAAAAGTCATCTGTATATAACAATTCACTGGAAAAATGGTAAAACAACCCAGTAAAATAAAGGGGATGTCTTAAGAAGCAGCAGGCTCTTAGTTATTTATAGAAGGCAAAAATCATTGGAAATAAAGACAGTTATAGATGATTGAGGAGACAGTACATTACAGTATTTTTTATGCTGTCTTCTTCAAGCATTAAAAGATACATTCAGGAATGGCCAAAGCACTATGAGATAATTTGTCTTTACAAATAATTTTTGTTATTGTAAGAAACTGAGAAAGGAAACAATTCCATAATATTTTACATTTGTACTTCTGTTTTTGAAATTTCTTTAGTATTGGTTCTAGCCTGAAGAGCTAGATCAACTTTCTTACCTGTCTCATCTTTATAGGAAAAACTTTAAAAAGAGAATCTATAGGAGATGCATACCATGCTGACAAATCTGCAAACTTCTGAGGCTCAGTGGGTTAGTGTGCCCTGACATGGGAGAAAACAGGCTTTTCATGATTGGCAGACTTCCCATTAACTTGGTAAGAGAAAGTACTTGGCAGAACAGTCAAGAAACCTAAAGCCAGAAAACCAACCCCCAGATTTCCTAACAGTCTAAAAGATTGAATCAGGTTCCCTGAAGTTCATGAGCCTTTTCTTGGATACTTAGGTCAAGAATAAAGCCCCAAATGGTCTAGTTGATGTTTTCAGATGAGTTTGGGTTTGAGTTGGTGAATGCATTTGAATTTAATACTCTCCATGATCAAATTCAGAGATGGACTATTCCCATGGGTCCCTATAAACCCAAAGTGCTGAGTTTCTAAGGGCTAGGATTTAAGCCTGCTGGTCTGAACTGGCCTTAAAGGATTTAAACCCAGGAGGAGACCTTTTAATGCTTGCCTGGCTTTGATGTCACACTCTGTACCACTGATAACTTATAATAAACCAAATCTTTTGAGACATGTAATAGTGAGGTCATTGCCACTGATGGATGGAAGCAGCAGTACAAATTAAGTGCCTATTGGAAGAAAAATATATACATATATGTGTGTGCACATACATATATGCAAACATATAAACATGTTCTATATAATATTCATGTGTCTATATGTATATGTATGCCTATATGTAAAGATGCACATTAAATATAAAAATTTTGACAATGTGAGATAGGGAAGAGATTTAGCCATTTGGATTTTTAAGAGAGGAAAAAAGTTGGTAAATTCATTACAAATATTCATTAAGGTTGAAGACACAAGAAATTAAATCATTCTAGATTTTATTGGTGGGGAGGGAGAAGTCTTCTCCAAGTGTTTCTAAATACTTGTTTTTCTTCCTTTAGAGACAGTTAGGTGGCACAGTAGATAGAGCACTGGGTTTGGAATCAGAAAAACTCAACTTCTTGATTTCTAATCTGGCTTCAGATACTTCCTAGCTGTATGATCCTAAGCGAATCATTTAACCCTATTTCCCTCAATTTCCTTGTCTGTGAAAGGATCTGGAGAAGGAAAAGGCGAAGCTCTCCAGTATATTTGCCAAGAATACCCCCAAAATGGAGTCACAAAAAGCCAGATACAACGGAACAACAATTTTATTTGAGAGTTTTTTGTTTGTTTATTTGTCTGAGGATTTGTATTTTTTAAAGTGCTTTTTAAAAAGATTTTTTAACATCTGTGTTTTCCCAGGATTTTATTTCTGTAGGTGTTTTAGAGGATTTGGATGAATGGAAGCAAAGGGCAGAAGTTGGATTCAAAGGGCTGGACTTGGTTCTAAACCCTAACTCTGACTCAGGTTTTGTTTTTTTCTTCCATTTGTTATGTGAAAATGGTTAGTCTATATGAGCCCTAAGATCTGTTCCAGTTCTAAATCATAGAATTAAAAGGGGACTCTAGTCATTTAATCCAGTCTTTGTTCAAATGGGGAAACTAAGGACCAAAGATTTTAAGCGACTTTTCCAATGTCTCACAGAGAGTAAGCGTCCGAGGCAGGATTCCGATCTAGATACTCTCTAACTGCGGAGCTCATGGCTTTCCATTTGCACTACTTTCCTGTGATTCTAAATCGGGGAGAACAGGATTCTTCATCCTGTCACGTAGGAGAAAACGGGCTCTCTTCTCGCCTCCCTTCCACCTTCCTTTGGCAGATTTTATTTACCGTACAATGCTGTACAAATACTGAGTATCTGGCATCAGCTCGTCCTGGAACAGGAGTGGAAACGGAGCCCTATCATCTGTGTTGCTTACAGCTACTGCCTGGTGATGTTTGATTATCTCTGCGGATCAGCCATGAGCGAACCGAACCACTTGAGGTTTTCATTCTGTCCAGAAGAGGGCACTGGTAACCAATTCACACTAGTCAGTAATAAGCCACGGCATAAGAACCATGAATAATCCTATCCTTAGTGCAATCAGCACGGGGATGCGTAAGTTATCTCTTTGTTTTTCTTTTGTTTTTCCCCATTTCCCCTTTTCTCCTTCCCCCCCTCCTCACTTTCCCCCCTTCTTTTCTTTAGAAATCATGACATAATCTCCTCCTTTTATCCTAGCTTACATTTCCACTTGATTGCAATTTTAACGGAAATAGAGAAATCCAGTGGCAAGGTCCTCCATCTGTACCTCTAGAACAAGCATCTTCAAGGGAAAAAAAAAAATCCACCCTAGCCTTTTGTGCTGCTAAATAACGTGGACTCCCCTGTATGTTCTTGCCATGCAGATTTAACTTTTTATCAAATTAACATTGCAGTTCACTAGAGCTGGTCGCCATAGCAACGAGACAACAACCCCCTACACCTGTGATCAGTTCCCACAAGTGAGCAGTGGGGGCTTTGGAACTCTTAGCAACTCTGGCATGTTGTCCCAACAAGATAGACAAGTCTTCCAAAGTGGGCCCCATGCAAGGAGGCACCAGGCAACAAAGTCTTTCCGGTTTGGATTCAACTAACAAATCTTTTTTTTTTTTTTTCCTTCCTTTTTCCTCAATTTAAATAATCATTTACATAATCCTCGAAGTGTTACATTCATTTGGCAGCCTGCTGAATGTTTATGGAGTCTATTTCCTTTAGAGATTGACAAATGTTTCAAACAAGTTATTAAAATATCATTTTAAAAAGGAGAGCCGAAAGAAATAATAGTCCCCTTAGCCACTGGAGGCCAAGCTTTGAAAGGAGAGGTATTGGCACTTCTCATCTTAGGTATTTTTTTTACTTTTCTGAAACGATCTGCCAATAAAAACAAGCAGTGTGTATGTCCAGGTAATTCACCAGAAGCACTTCTTGACGATATTTCTATTACAACAATAAGGATGTAAAAATAACGGCAGGTTGAGGTGATGGCCACCTTGTAAATTTTGTCCATAAATGTCGAATATTGAAGACGGATTTGGTTCCTTCACAAGAAAACAAATATTGAATTTTATGTCTGCACAGTGTTTTGCATTTTATTAACATGTATGGCCCTTTAAAAAGGAACAGTGGAATGTAGTGAATAGATCCCTGCGCTAAAAGTTTGTACATGGTGGTTTTCGTGTCGTGTCTATTAGAGGGTGAGTTCTTTGAGGGCTGAGACTGCCTTTTTTTTCTTTGTATTTTACTTGTTAAAGATTTTACTTAAAAAGACCAAGGTCTTCCACTGCGTCCAGGGGATGGCATCTCTGGTCATCCTGGTCTGTATCTAGCCACTGGACTCAGAGGGCTCTGAAGGACAAAATGAGGCAGGGGACCTTGCCCAGCTCCCCCACTTCAATCTAATTCACCTGCATGTCATGGCATTTCCTCCTTGATATCATAGTCTTCTTGGAGAATGAAGGACTCACTTCTGTGCCCTCTGGGAGGCAACACAACTCTTCTCCCCTCCTTTCTTCTTTCCTCTCCATAAGGGTTCCTCCTTTTAAAAAGCCTACTTTTATGCCTTTTTTGTTGGCACTATTGTTGTTGTTTGTCCTTCCTTCTAGAAGAGAACCATGATATTAGGGGGATGCTACCACGAAAAGCAAGGGAATTGGATTTAAGTGAGGGAGGGCTGTGCAAGGTCACTTGCCTCACTTTCTCCTCCACAAACTCCTTTGCATCTCCAGTCATCTCTGGAGATGGAAACCTTGGCCTTGACTGAGGCAATGCCCAATCAGTGATCAAGGTTAGGTAAGAAATGAGGTAGAGAATTGCCTCTTTTGCCTAATTAAAAAACAATAAAACTTAGATACATAAATATATGTATATGTATAAAATATAGATGATATATGTGTGTGTGTGTGTGTGTGTGTGTGTGTGTGTGTGTATTTATGTATATGTCTTTCAATCTGGGAGGTTAAAAACTTTCAGGGTTTCTGGCCAAAATAGAAACAATTGCTATTTACATTAATTTTGAGCTAATCAGAGCCAATGATCAAGTGGGACTTGGCTTGAGACCTATTTCTGGTTAAATCAATGAGAACCAGAGTCATTTGGGTTTAGGGTGTGATCCTAGCCCACAAACCCCAGGGTATCTTGGGAGGTTTCAGCAATCAAACTATCCATTCCTTTGGGCAGAGCATTCACAGGTAAGGTATGAATTTGATATTCCATAGATTATGTGTTTTATTTATAATCTCACCCATTTTGTTGTCTTTGCAAAAGAATGGCATGTAGAACAGATAATTTGTCCTTCAAATATTACTGAGTTTATCTTAGCTTTAGTTTATATATTATGAGAGGGGGAGTTTGGTTGTATTTTTTTCTATTTACTTTACCCAGCTACCCACTGCTTAAGTGCAGAGCCAGCTGTATTCAAGAATCCTGTAAAATTCTAGAGAAAGATTGATTTTGATGTTGGTCAATTCAACAAACATGTATTAAATACCTGCTATGTGTCAGGCCCTGGGCATACAAAGACAATGACAGATACTGAGGATTATATGTTATTGATATGATGTGGAAGGAAGAAAATAAGTTGAGTCCAGAAATAAGAGGAAGAGGATACTAATCAACAAGGAAAGACATCTTTTGTATTAGGGAGAGTACTGGACTCGGAGTCAGAAAGACCTGCTTTTGGATTCTGCCCCAGATATTTACTAGTTTTGTGACTCTGGCTAAGTAAATTAGGTCTCAGTGTCCTCAACCTGTACAATGAGGGGTTGAACTTGATAACCTTTGAGGTCCTGATGAGGCTCTAAATCTATGCTTCTTTGAGCCTAAGAAAAAGAAGGATAAGGAAGAGTTTTTACAAAGGAAGGAAAACCTAAGATGTGATTTTCAAAGTTGTTTGCTTGAGGTCATCTGAATTTTTAATGGCCCTTATTTTTTTATGTCTTATTTCTGATTTGGCTATTATTGGTTTCTGCTTCCAAAGCTGACTTTTTTCTTTTCTGTTTAACATCTATGTTATGAATGGCTTTCAAATGGTACCAAAGGAGCTAATATATTGCTAGATATATTCCTACTAGCCAATGTGAAGTGTAAGTATTGCTTTGCTAGATGGCAAAACAAGCTTATGACCTGGTCTATCAGGGACAGAGTAGGGACGGCTGTCATGGAGTGATGCTGCTGAGACATTACCAGGGTGATGAGAGGACAAGCCCACTTTAAGACATCAGGCAGCTGTTGTCAGGGGGTAGATGGTTGGGGAAATAAAGAAGAAAGATAGGGTAAGACCCACTGAGGAGAAGTTTGGAGTCCAGGCAGGACAGCTCTCAAAAATGGATCAGACTGCCTCAAGTTCCTCCTCACTGCAGGTCTGCAATCAATTATTGTATCACTGTTTTTGGTGATGTTTGCATCCACCTGTTACAGAGTTCCTTTCTTTGTTTAAGACGGAGCTGAAAGACTATCTTCTTCACAAAGCTTTTCCTGATCCCCATCAACTATTTGTGCCCTCCCTCTGAAAAATTTTATATTTAATGAGTTTTTCTATATTTATTCACTTTATATTCATTTTCTACACACTGATACATATGCTTGTGGCCTTTTTCTATTAGATTGCAAGCTCACTGCAAGTGGAGAGCATTTCAGTTTGTACCCTTGGTCCCTAGAACAGTCTCTGCCTTATAGTACTATTAAGCACTTGGGTGTTTTTTTGTGGAAGGCTGCTTCTAGCCATATTTGACTCAGAATTTAAGTGTGTTTGAGATGAAAAGCCTGGCCATTTCTGGCTGATCATGATATGATCTAGAACTGCAAGATTCCAAGCTCTTTCGAAGAAGCAATCCCTTCACTGGCTATTGAGGAGAAAGCTATGATGCAATGGACCTAGTTCCTAGGACTTTCCATATGGCACTTAGCTCTTTCTTGAGGGGTGAGATGAAAGACTTCCCCTTCTCCTATTTTAGCATAAATGATATTCTGCCAAACTCATGGAAGCTGAAGTACGAGTCCTGCCTAGGCAAGGCTAAACTTTAGTTTGGGGCTCCTCCATCTGAGTTTAGGTCATTGAATATTACTAGCTTAATAGTTGGCCTGGCTTGCCTCTGAGAGTATCGACTTTGAGGAGATAGGGCGGAGCAGAGTTGCCATAAATACCCACCTGTCTGCAGAGCATAACAATAGTTTTAGTCACCACATCTTGCTCTTAAGTCTTTGTTGATGTGCATTTTTGAGTGCTTTGTGTTAGCATTTCTTTGGGGAGTACGAAATAAATGCTTGTCTCAAATCTGTTTCATATTGCATATTCCTTTTTAGAAAGACTCTAGACATAGCCCAGATCTAAGCTTTCAGCAGTACCAGATGACTGGATGAAATGAGTCAAAGAAGGAAAGAAAAGGAGCTCTTCTCATTAGAGACAAGATCTTCTAGAACCAAATCTGGTTGAGCTACATACCTGAGTCAACAGATCCTAAAGGAGAGGCTGAGAGCTGACTATCCCAGTTTGCAATCAAGTTCATGTTAGACACATATAACTTATAATCTTAGGAAGTTAGTTGGGGAACTGAGAGAAGCTGAGAAGCATGCATTTGTTCATTGCTTATTATGTGGTAAGCATTGTGTTAGATGCTGGGATACAAAGACAAAAGTGAACAGTCCCTGAATTCAAGAAGCTTGGATATGTGAAATTAAGAATAAAAATAAGAAATAATAATAGAATAAAATATAATAAATATAGTAATGTTTATAATACCTAAAATAATAGAATAAAATAGCAAATATTAATTAAATGATAATATAATAAAAATAAGAAGCAATTAAAAAAAAACCCCTTATATATGTAAGTATATATATATACAAAGTAGATATGAGAAGATTTAGGTATGCATAGTATTATTGGTAGATAGGGGAATTAGGAAAAGTCCATATAGAAAGTGATATTTAAACTTAGTCTTAAATGAAGCTAGGGATCACGGAATATGGGACTAGGCATGGAGAATAAGAAGTGGAGAGGTGCTGAACAGGAAGTAGAATAGTAATTAGACTATATTGTAGAGCATGTGAAAGGGAATAATTTGTAATTAAGCTGTAAAGGTAGGTTGGGTTAGGCTGTGAAGGGCTTTAAATGCCAAAGAAAGGAATTTGTATTTACTTTTAGCAGTAATAAGGAGACACTGGGAGTTACACGATCAGATCTGAATTTTAGAAGCATCACTTTGGCAGCAGTGTGGAGGATGGATTGATCAATTAGAAGGCTATTTCAATAGATGAGGTGAGAAGTGATGAGAACCTATAGTAGGATATGGGTACTAGGTGGATAAAGAAGAGGCAGATGCTACAGAAACAAAATTTAGCAACTGACTGGATGTATGGACTGAGGGGGAGAGAGGAATCAAAGCCAACAATAAGATTGAAAGTGACTTAAAAAGCTAACGGTGCTCTCAGCAGCAAAGGGAAAGTTCAGAAGAGGGGGTAATTTTTGGGAAAATCTAGTGAGTTCTGTTTTGGATATGCTGAATGTGAGATGGGGATGGGACTTGTAGTTGGAGAAGTAGGAAGAACATGGGAGAAACTACAGCTGAATATATAGATGTGGAAATCCTCATAAGGATGATGAACTCATTTGAGTTGATGAGACAGAGCCTTGAGATTGAGAAGGAGAAATAAGCCAGCTCACGTTAAATGATCAGCTCACTACAGTCTCAAACTTTTTGACCTTAAGAACCCTTTACACTTATAAAAATTATTGAAAATAAAAAAATGTGTGTGTGTGTGTATAGAAGTTATATTCATTTACGAATAACAATAAACCAACTACAGAGCTTAATTACTGTTCTAATTCCTTTATCTAAAGCCACATAGACAGTTCTCAGGATAGATTCAAAGGCTTTTCTAAGTCTGATGCAGTTTCTATTTATCATGCTTTTGCCTTTGTGTCCCCTATGCTTAGTACTATTGCCTAGCACACCAAAGATGCTTAATAGAAACTTATTTATTGGTCAGTTTTTCTTGCTTTGAAAGGCCGTGATGAATTTAGCACAGTATTTTGTAATTTTTTTGGTCTAAATTTATGATTTCATTGACATAAAGCCTTCCTAAAAAAATTTCCCCCTATCAACACAGATCATTTTCTGTTTTGCTCTTCCTAACCTGAGAGTCTTAAACCTGAGACACTGAGAAATTAAGTTCCCTGTCCATGGTTGCAGCCAATATATGTTGGAAGTATAACTTGAACCTAGAATCTAGCTTTTTATATTTTGTCAGTATAAATTAAAAATGATAGCAATCATTGTATATGCATAGAATAATAATTAAAACTAATAATTAAATTTATTTTAAAATCAACTTTAAAAATCATTGTAGCCAAGTGTTAATAAAATTAAGTAAAAACTGAAATTTGAAATCCACTAACAAAAGCTTTGATTTGAAGAGTAATTTTATCAATTCAGTTGATTACTTTTACTCATTTGTTTCAGATACCTCTCTGCTTCATTAATTGTATTAAATGGTACATGGTATTTTTTGATTTTTTTTTTAACAAAATTGTGGAGATAGTTCAAATACCTTACGGTTCCTCCTCCATTTTTTCTACACTGACAAATCTTGGTAAGATGGGGTGTTATAGAATGAGCATAACATTCCATTTCTCATCTTTCTCAGCTTGAGATTTACCTGTCTATTGTGTTACTAAGCTGAAAGAAACAAAACAAAACAAAACAAAAGTGTTCTTCCCTTCAAGCTGTCTGTAGTCATTGTGTGATAGGATGTCCCACCTAGGTTGAATAACAATATATTATACTGGAGTTGCTAACAGGAAAAAAAATCATTCTTGTGAACCCTAGGACACTTGGTGAATATTCACAATACAAGAAGAGCAGGAATAAGAAGATAGGGGAATGATGTCCAATGCAAGTATGACAGGTATGCTAAATCACAGACGTGCTCATTTTGCTACTCCAACTCATAACAAGCCAAACACCCAGAGGGGAAAAAATCTTTGCAATTTAAAAAATATATATAGAACTTATTGTTGCTTCTATGTAGTGTAGTGAAATTTCATAATGAAGGTCAAATGCAATCTGGTCTAGGAAGAGGGCATGTTACTCTGATTCTAATAAACCTGACAAAAATCAATTTTGCTGGTAGTCCCCTTGAAACTAGTCAGCATCAGCTCACATGACTATGTTTGCCTTGAGCTCAACATTAGTAGTTCCTACAAAGGATTCTTTCTATTGTATACAACTAAAAAATTTAAAGAAATATTTGCTGCTTGGTCTTTGGACTTTAAATGAGGGATGCAGCCTTTCTTTTTTTAAATTGTCTTTTGTTGATATAGTTTGCTACCTTTATTTTTCTTCATTGTTCTTTAACTATTTCTTCCATTCTCTTTCCTAAACTTCCTCTTTCTCTTTCTCCTCTCAAACAACAGGAACTGTGACTGCCCTTTTAAACAGCTTCTAAAATGGCATAAGTTGAAAAATACTAAACAGCCTTCACCCCTACACACTGACATCACCTCTCAGCCTTGACTAAACTAAAACTTTAAATGAAAGGAGTATCTCTTTAAGACTCATTAGAGTCTTCTTTCATTTAAAGTTTTAGTTTTTACTAAAGTAATATATTTGAATAGAATGGGTAATATTGACCTATGATCAATCATTAAAACTTTAGCATAAATTTACTCATCCAGTTTGCCATGTAGCAGGAACTTATAAGATTAGAAAACAGAATAGGTGAAATTATTCTTTCTTTGGGAGGGTTAGATTTAGTTCTGTCCATAGTATAGGACATTATCCCAAAAAATTAGATTTTAATTGACACCAGCATTTAGCATAGTACCAGGCACATCATGGGTGCCTTATAAATGCTGATGGACTTAACCAACATCATAATAGAAGGTCTTGGCAAATATCGTACAATATGTAGGCATAAGGAGAATGGGGCACAAGAATACATTGAGATTTCCATGCCATTATGTAATTATCATGTTGAGATGATTACAATTGATGCAGATTCAAAGCTAATAAATATAAACACAAAGTACAGTCAACAACACACAAGGGCTAACTCATGTATTTTCAATTTTGCTAATTTTTTGTTTCATTTTTAGTATTTTTATTGTCATTGTTCTTCTGTCTTGTTTGACTCTTTGTGACACTGGAGTTTTCTTGGCAAAGATACTGGAGTCATTTGCCATTTTCTTCTCCTACTCATGTTACAGTTGAGGAAACTGAGGCAAATTGATTAAATAACTCTCTATGGCTACACAGCTGTTAAGTGGCTGAGACCAGATTTGAACTTACAAATGCTGACTCTTTTTGACTTCAGGCTTGGTACTCTATTCACTGTACTGCCTAGTTGCCCCTATACCAAATAACATCAATAAATATTAAGTATGCCCTACTTTGTGCAAAAAGAAGCAGCATAACTTAGATTAGTGGTCCACAAAATATAGTCTGGCAGTCCCTGAGGTTCACAAATTCTGAAACATTATTTGGCTATTAAAGTATTTCTCCCTTTTCCATCTACATATCTGTGTGATGTTGAATTTCTTCATATATTTTAGAACAGCATATTACCACCAATTGAATGCAGAAGTAAATCGGAGAATCCTGCTTTTTTCTATTAAGACAGATATTCAAAAGATTTGATAACATATGTAAAATACCTCACTCATATTTTGGGAAAATATTTGATTTTATTTGAAATGGGGAGACTTGTGACAGAAAGATCAATTAGAAGGCTATTTTAATAGTCCAGGTGAGAAGTGATGAGGACCTGTACTAGATTATGTACTGTGTGGGTAAAGGGGAAGCAGATGCATTAAAACAACAAAATTTAGCAACTAATTAGATATGAGGACTGAAGGAAAGAGAGGAATAAAGGTTGACAGTAGAAAGTCCATTTCCTTCCCCAGTCCATTTTATAGATTAGGAAACTGAGGTAAACAGACATTAAATGATTTGCCCAGGGTCACGTGACAAGTAAATGTATAACATGGATTTGAATTCAGGTCTTCAGGCCCAGCTTTCTTTTCACTGTACCACCTAGCAGACCTTGCTTGTATAACATGCAAATTTAGGTTTTTTTCTTTTTTGCTTCTGGGTTATGTTGCATTGAACCAACTATTTTCTATCCTAGGCCACTTTGTAATGAAATGGTTTAGGTTTCAGAAAAGGCAAGGTTCAATGTACAGTCTGTCATCATGGAAAAGAGTAAAGAGAAATGGATAGAGCCTCTCACTTTGATATCATTGGCCTAATGTTCTAACTAAAGTGATAAGAGAAGTAGCACTAGAACTGAATTTAAACTTAAGGAAAAATTAGGTAATCACTAGGTACCATTATGGGAATAAGCCATACAATTTTTAAAAATAACACTAGAAAATATCTTGTACATATTTATTGCTCAGTTAATATTGATCAAAATATATATATATATATATATATATATCCTCATCACTACATATATATGAATATATATTCAATTAATATTGATCGAAATATATATATATATATATATATATATATTATATATATATATATATGTATGTATATAAATACTGAGAGGATACATGATTTTGTCAGTGAAAATATCCCAAATTCCTAAATCAGAGGAATGTATAGTTGAATTTTAGCAAGACACTTGGCAAAGACCATCAGGAAATTAAGGACAAGATGTAGAAATATGGGCTCAAGGATAATACAGTTGGGTAGAGTTATAACTCTTTTGAACAATTGTTCCCAAAAGATGTTTTTTAAGAGAGCATTGTTGACTAGGGGGAAAAAAAGCTAATTTTTTTGACCCAAGACTTTGTCCTGTTTTTATATTTTCAGTGATTTAAATGAAGAATTAATAGAATAAAAAAGAGATGATTGCACATGGAATTGCAGCTATATTATGGACAACTTGCTATTTCTTTTAAATGTATAATAAAGTTATGTAAATTGTTCCCCTTTTTTCACTTCCTCCCACTCTCCCAGAGATGGCTACCATTAGACACAAATATGAATATATCTGTAAAATCATTCTGTATGTATCTCTTATCAGTTCCTTTCCTGAATGCAGATGACATCTTCCTTCATGGGTTCACTGTAGTAAATAATAGTCAAAATGACTTAGTTGTTCAAAGTTGTTCTTTTTTAAATTTTTTTATTATTATAGCTTTTTATTTACAAGTTATATGCATGGGTAATTTTACAGCATTGACAATTGCCAACCCTTTTGTTCCAATTTTTCCCCTCCTTCCCCCCATCCCCTCCACCAGATGGCAGGTTGACCAATACATGTTAAGTATGTTAAAATATAAATTAAATACAATATAAGCATACATGTCCTAACAGTTATTTTGCTGTACAAAAAGAATCAGAGTTTGAAATAGTGTACAATTAGCCTGTGAAGGAAATAAAAAATGGAGACAGACAAAAATAGAGGGATTGGGAATTCTATGTAATAGTTCATACTCATCTCCCAGAGTTCATTCTCTGGGTGTAGCTGATTCAGTTCATTACTACTTTATTGGAACTGATTTGGTTTATCTCATTGTTGAAGATGGCCACGTCCATCAGAATTGATCATCATATAGTATTGTTGTTGAAGTATATGATGATCTCCTGGTCCTGCTCATTTCACTAAGCATCAGTTCGTGTAAGTCTCTCCAGGCCTTTCTGAAATCTTCCTGCTGGTCGTTTCTTACCGAACAATAATATTCCTTTTTTAAAAAAAATTTTTATTTAATAATTACTTTATATTGACAGAATCCATGCCAGGGTAATTTTTTTTTTTACAACATTATCCCTTGCACTCGTTTCTGTTCCGATTTTTCCCCTCCCTCCCTCTACCCCCTCCCCTAGATGGCAAGCAGTCCTATATATGTTAGATATGTTGCAGTATGTCCTAGATACAATATATGTTTGCAGAACTGAACAGTTCTCTTGTTGCACAGGGAGAATTGGATTCAGAAGGTAAAAATAACCCGGGAAGAAAAACAAAAATGCAGATAGTTCACATTCATTTCCCAGTGTTCTTTCTTTGGGTTTAGCTGCTTCTGTCCGTCCTTTATCAATTGAAACTCTGTTAGGTCTCTTTGTCAAAGAAATCCACTTCCATCAAAATATGTCCTCATACAATATCGTTGTCGAAGTGTATAATGATCTCCTGGTTCTGCTCATTTCACTTAGCATCAGCCGAACAATAATATTCCATAACATTCATATACCACAATTTATTCAGCCATTCTCCAATTGATGGGCATCCACTCAAGTTTCCAATTTCTGATCCCTACAAAGAGACCTGCCACAAACATTCTTGCACATACAGGTCTCTTTCCCTTCTTTAAGATTTCTTTGGGGTATAAGCCCAATAGAAACACTGCTGGATCAAAGGGTATGCACAGTTTGATAACTTTTTGAGCATAGTTCCAAATTGCTCCATTCACAATTCCACCAACAATGTATTGGTGTCCCTGTTTTCCCACATCCCCTCCAATATTTTGCATTATCTCAAAGTTGCTCTTAAAACAATATTACTATTACTGTACACTATGATTTCTTGATTCTGCTCTTTTCACTTTTATTTACAATTACTTTTATTTTTTAAGATTATCTACAGTTATTTTATTTTAAAATAAAAAATATTTTTTATTCTTATTTTCAAAACAAATGCATAGTTTTTTAACATTCACCCTTACAAAACCTTGTTCCAAATATTTTTCTTTCCTTCCTTCCCCCACCTCCTTCCCTAGAGAGCAAGTAATCCAACATATGTTAAAAATATGCAATTTTCACAATAAACATGTTGCATAAGAAAAAAACATCAAAAAGGAAAAAAAATAACAAAAATTGCAAACAAAAAACAAAAAGGTAAAATTACTATGTTGTGATTCACACTCAGTCCCCACAGCTTTGGATGAAGATCATAAGACTACTGGACCTGGCCTGAATAATCTCATTGTTGAAAAAAAATCATATCCATCAGAATTGATCATTATATAATCTTGCTGTTGCCATGTACAATGTTTTCCTGGTTCTACTCACTTCATTCAGCATCAGTTCATGTAAGTCTCTCCAGGATCTCTGAAATCATCCTGCTGATTGGTTCTTATAGGACAACAATATTCCATAACATTTGCATACCATAACTTATTCAGCCATTCTCCAACTGATGGGCATCTACTGAATTTTCAATTTCTTGCCATTACAAAAAGAGCTGCTACAAATATTTTTGCACATGAGGGTCCCTTTCCCTCCTTTATGATCTCTTTGGGATATAAGCCCAGTAGAGATATTGCTGGATCACACCTTGATAGCCCTTTAGGCATAGTTCCATATTGTTCTCCAGAATGTTTGGATCAGTTCACAACTCCACCAATAATTCGTTTCCCAGTTTCCCTACACCCCATCCAACATTGTCTTTTCCTGTTAGCTTAGCCAATCTTAGCCAATCTGAGAAGTGTGTGGTAGTACCTCAGAATTGTTTTAATTTGCTTTTCTCTGATCAATAGTGATTTAGAGCATTTTTCATATGATTAGAAATGGTTTTAATTCAACTGAAAATTGTCTTTTCATATCCTTTGAGTGTTTATCATGTGGGAGAATGCCTCTTACAATTTCTTTTCAATTATTTATTTGGTCTGTATTTTTTATCTCTATAAATACATATTTTTTTCAATGGATTTCTGCTCCTTGTAGGCAAGAAGGATTTTCTCTTTGCCTTTGTATTCCAGCTCCTAGAAGAATGCTTACCAAAAGTTAAATATTTAATAAATATTCATCAATTGATTATTTTGCTTGGAAGAGCTAGGACTAATAGATTTTTAGTTATAATAATAATTTCCTAACATGTACAGTTGTCCAATAATGCAGTAGGTTATGTGGGGAAGTAATAAGTCCTTTGTTAATCTTCCTAAATCATAATTCTTATTCTTTCACTCTGATCAAAAAGCTTCAGTGGTTTCCATAGCCTATCACATAAAATTCAGAGTCCTTACACTGAGATTAGAGACCCTTTTCAACA